>NC_134356.1:615788118-616088118 GCF_048569485.1 Anomaloglossus baeobatrachus | reverse complement strand
ATTGGCAGGGGCCTTTCGGATCCCGGCAAGGCTAGGATTCGCCGTGAATTTGCCAAATCCGTCAGTGAAGGGGACCTCTGGGTCTCCCAACAACCAAGTCCCGATTGAAGGCAACAGTCCGACCGTTAGAGAGAGACACCGCCACCGCCAGAGCACCAGTTTCTCAGGGCCAGCGACTGCGGGCAAAGTAGGGCTCCTCCGGCCCATATCCAAGCCGGGGAGCGGGTTACCGGTGGGAACCCATCGCTACCATCATCATCTCAGGTGCAGGAAAAGGGACCGTCACCGTCAACTACTGGGGAAAAGCAAGTGCAGCCGTCCGTGGGAACCGTCTTTCCAGCCGTTTGTTTTACCGAGAACTGTGTCATCGTCTCAGGCTGAGTGAGTACCACAGTGCCGCAAGGCACAGCGCTGCCCCCGCGTCCCTGCACCCCACCAAGCCCTGCATTGGCCCCACCATCCCTCATCACTCACCTCATCACTGGGCCCCGGGACAACTACCCCCTACCCACGGAGGGGAGAACCAACAACTTTGCTGCTCCCTGTCATCAGTCCCCGGGATCCCCATACAGAGCAGCGGTGGTGTCAACAAATTACCACAACCGTGGGTGGCGTCACGGACAATAAACAATCCCAAAAACCCAATCCCCTTTTCACTCACGGGCGAGGAGCGCCGCTCGAGTCCCCGGGATCCGGCCCATCGCTCGAGCCACCGAGCAGCAGCAGGCCGCAGCAGCAGCGGCAGCCGGACCCGAGCAGTGGGAGAGCGCGGCGTCCACTCCTCCGCCCGCGACACCATCAGTCCCCCTTAGTCTCTTTCCGGTTCCTCCTCTACAGGGGCGGGGTTTTGGCCTTCGCGCCTCCACTACTCGAGGAGACGCTCGAGCGGGAATTCTTCGCGCCCAAGATGGCGGCTTCACAAATTTTCCGGCCGGACACCTCCGGCGGTCACACAAGGCGCTCTTCCACCAGTTGGTAGAACAGTAGGATCCTGTTCGTGATGCCAAGTTGTCGCGGGCGGAGGAGGGGACGCTGTGCTCTCCCACTGCTCGGGTCCGGCCGCTGCTGCTGCGGCTGCCGCTGCTCGGTGGTGGCTCGAGCGGTGGCCCGGATCCCGGGGACTCGAGCGGCGTTCCTCGCCCGTGAGTGAAAAGGGGGATTTGATTGGATTGTGGGGATTTGGATATTGTCCGTGACGCCACCCACAGTTGTGGTAATATTGGTGACACCACCGCTGCTCTAGACGGGGATCCCGGGAGCGGTGACAGGGAGCAGCTTGGTTGTTAGTTCTTCCCTCCATGGGTAGGGGGGTTGGTTGTCCCGGGGCCCAATGATGGGGTAGGGATGTGTCGCGGGCGGAGGAGGGGACGCCGCGCTCTCCCACTGCTGCTCGGGTCCGGCTGCCGCGGCTGCTGCGGCCTGCTGCTGCTCGGTGGCTCGAGCGGTGGGCCGGATCCCGGGGACTCTAGCGGCGCTCCTCGCCCGTGAGTGAAAGGGGGTTGTTTTTGGGTGTGGGGGTTGTTTATTGTCCGTGACGCCACCCACGGTTGTGGTGATTTGTTAGCACCACCGCTGCTCTGTATGGGGTTCCCGGGAAGGATGGTATGGAGCAGCCAGTTGTTGTGTTGCCCCTCCGTGGGTAGGGGTTGGTGATCCCGGGGCCCAGTGAAGAGGTGGGGGATGTCGGGACGCGGGGGCAGCGCTGTGCCTTGCGGCACTGTGGTACTCACTCAGCCTGAGACGTTGACACAGTTTTTCGGTAAACCACACAGCTGGAAAGACGGTTCCCACGGACGGCTGCACTTGCTTTCCCAGTAGGTGACGGTGATGTCCCTTTGACCTGCACCTTATGTTTCGTTGTTGGTAGCGATGGGTTCCCACCGGTAACCCGCTCCCCGACTTGGATATGGGCCGGAGGAGCCCTACTTTGCCCGCAGGCGCTGGCCCTGAGAGACTGGTGCCCTGGCGGTGGCGGTGTCTCTCCGTTACGGTCGGACTGTTGCCTTCAATCGGGACTTGGCTGTTTGGAGACAGACGTCCCCTTCACTGACGGATTTGGCAAATTATGGCGACTCCTAGCCTTGCCGGGGTCCGAGAGGCCCCTGCCCTGGTGCTGACTGTTCTTCGTATACTGCTCCAGACCGCCGGGCCACTACCCGTCCACGGTCCTTCCAGCAACCTCCGAGCAGTCCCCCTCCAGACTGTCACCGCCGTTGCTGACCTTGCTGACTCTGTCCTGCACAGAGCTGGACCAACTTGAGGCTTTTCTACTCTCACTTTTACTCCTTTTCTTCTTTGCTCCACTACTACTTCCCTTTTACTTCACTTAGCTCCTCTACCACTCCACTGTTTACTCCTTCACTTCCCTCACTGTTCTGCCTGGTTCTTCCCGCCTCCAGGGCTGTGAACTCCTCGGTGGGCGGAGCCAACCTCCTGGCCCACCCCCTGGTGTGAACATCAGCCCCTGGAGGAAGGCAACAAGGATTTTAGTAGCTTTGGTGTTCCTAACTGGGATGTAGGGTGTGGTGGTGTGATGACCTGTGACCCCTGGCTTGCCCAGGGCGTCACATTCCCCCTTAGCAAAATGCAGACCGTCCGCGGGCTGCCCGTCCAACACCGGTTTTATTTTCTGTAAAGTATAAAAAGGTAAACGGTAACATTTTAATGCATAACATCATCCCACAACGGGAGGCACATTTCTTAAACGTTACTAACGGTTTTACGGGTACGGTTTCCGCTCTCTCCCACCCAAGCAACCTGGCCCTGATGCTGCCCCTAAAGCCCAGGCAGCACCCCTTGACCCAAGTCCAGCACAAATTACCCGAGCGGGATCTGTCCTTCCCCTCCAGAGGGTAGCCACCGGTTCCTGTGGTGGCTGGGCCCCAGCCTGCTCTGCTGAGGGCCCTCCCTCCAACCTGCCTCTCCGGAGGCGGCAACTGCGGAAAACGGTACGGTAAAACAACTTATTTACAAGCCACTTAACGTTTGTGGTTGCCCTGCAAGTTCACGGGCTTGTCCATGGATAGTTCCCATGCTAACTTTTTAAACGGTCCCCACGGGGACAACGGTGCCGGCAACGGCCGGTTCAATCACTGTTAATCAGGTGAAGTACACGGTAATCATTTTCCATTTTCATCTTCTGTAAACTTTTTAAACTTAAACTCACATAACTCAGTGGTGGTCCCAACGGGGACTGCTGCAGCGGGCATCCGCTGCCCTTAAAGCGGCTACCACCGCAGGGGGTCGGCCCACTCAGGGACCGAACGGTACAGGGGGTTCTCCTTCCATTGGCAGTTCAACCCCAAACCACTGACAGCCGCTGGGAATGGCGGCAGAGGCAGCGCACTTGGGACCTCCTCTTCCATCAACGGCATTCTCTCCGGCCCCCCGGCAGCGGCGCTGATGTCCGTCTCCCACTCAATCAGGGCTGGTTCTGGGGTTTGGGTGGACTGGTTGCGACACGGCACGGCCGCAGCGGCCCCTTGCTCACGGGCCCCCACTACGGCAACCATCCTGCGCATCTCTGCCTTCCAGTCCATCAACTGCTGCAGGCTCTGCGCCCTCACCTTCACGCAGAACCGGCCCAACTCCCGTTCCAGCCACGCAGCGGTCCCGGCGGGGAGCTCACCCGGGCCGCAGTCCTCAAAAGCTATTCCGCCTCGTTTCCCCCAGAGCTTGGGTACTCCGGTGGCGGGTATTCCCGCACTCCAATTCGAGGACGCCGCCATTTCTCCATCCACGTCCCCCTTAGCTTCTTTCCGGCCACTCCTCTATTGGGGCGGAGTTTTGGCCTTCGCGCCTCTGCTACTCGAGAAGACGCTCGAGCGGGAACTTTTCACGCCAAAGATGGCGACTTCTGGAAATTTTCAGCCGGATACCTCCGGCGGTCACAAGGCGCACCTCTACCCAACGGCAGAGCGGTAAGATCCTGTTCGTGACGCCAAGTTGTCGCGGGCGGAGGAGGGGACGCCGCGCTCTCCCACTCCTGCTCGGGTCCGGCTGCCGCGGCTGCTGCGGCCTGCTGCTGCTCGGTGGCTCGAGCGGTGGGCCGGATCCCGGGGACTCTAGCGCCGCTCCTCGCCCGTGAGTGAAAGGGGTTTGTTTTTGGGTGTGGGGGTTGTTTATTGTCCGTGACGCCACCCACGGTTGTGGTGATTTGTTAGCACCACCGCTGCTCTGTATGGGGTTCCCGGGAAGGATGGTATGGAGCAGCCAGTTGTTGTGTTGCCCCTCCGTGGGTAGGGGTTGGTGATCCCGGGGCCCAGTGAAGAGGTGGGGGATGTCGGGACGCGGGGGCAGCGCTGTGCCTTGCGGCACTGTGGTACTCACTCAGCCTGAGACGTTGACACAGTTTTTCGGTAAACCACACGGCTGGAAAGACGGTTCCCACGGACGGCTGCACTTGCTTTCCCAGTAGGTGACGGTGATGTCCCTTTGACCTGCACCTTATGTTTCGTTGTTGGTAGCGATGGGTTCCCACCGGTAACCCGCTCCCCGACTTGGATATGGGCCGGAGGAGCCCTACTTTGCCCGCAGGCGCTGGCCCTGAGAGACTGGTGCCCTGGCGGTGGCGGTGTCTCTCCGTTACGGTCGGACTGTTGCCTTCAATCGGGACTTGGCTGTTTGGAGACAGACGTCCCCTTCACTGACGGATTTGGCAAATTATGGCGACTCCTAGCCTTGCCGGGGTCCGAGAGGCCCCTGCCCTGGTGCTGACTGTTCTTCGTATACTGCTCCAGACCGCCGGGCCACTACCCGTCCACGGTCCTTCCAGCAACCTCCGAGCAGTCCCCCTCCAGACTGTCACCGCCGTTGCTGACCTTGCTGACTCTGTCCTGCACACAGCTGGACCAACTTGAGGCTTTTCTACTCTCACTTTTACTCCTTTTCTTCTTTGCTCCACTACTACTTCCCTTTTACTTCACTTAGCTCTTCTACCACTCCACTGTTTACTCCTTCACTTCCCTCACTGTTCTGCCTGGTTCTTCCCGCCTCCAGGGCTGTGCCTCCTGGCCCACCCCCTGGTGTGAACATCAGCCCCTGGAGGAAGGCAACAAGGATTTTAGTAGCTTTGGTGTTCCTAACTGGGATGTAGGGTGTGGTGGTGTGATGACCTGTGACCCCTGGCTTGCCCAGGGCGTCACAGATGGATGACAGGCGGGTTACAGGGCCTGGTGAGGTGCAGGGTCGCGGGGGCAGCGCTGTGCCGCACGGCACGGTGGTACTCACTCAGCCAATGATGAGGACACAGTTCTCGGTAAAACACACGGCTGGATGGACGGGTCCCACAGGCGGCTGCGGTGTTGTTTCTCCCAGCAGGTTGATGGTGACTGCCTTTCCCTGCACCTATGTACGGTAGATGGTTCCAATGGGTTCCCACCGGTAACCCACTCCCCAGCTTGGATATGGGCTGGAGGAGCCCCTTTTGCCCGCAGGCTCCGGCCCTGGGAACGGTAGCCTTGGCGGTGGCTGTGTTTCCCTCTCTCGGTTGGACTGTTGCCTTCTGTCGGGTCTTGGCTGCTGGGAAACCCAGGAGGTCCCCTTCACTAACGAATTTGACAAATTCACGGCGACTCCTAGCCTTGCCGGGGTCCGTAAGACCCTGCCAGATGGTGCTGACTTCTCTTTGTGTACCGGTCCAGTACCGCCGGGCCACCGCCCGTCCACGGTCCTTACGGTAGACTCCGATAGGCCACTCCTGCAGACGGTCACCACCGTCTGCCAACCTTGCTGTACCGCCCGGGCCACACACCCGGACGCTGTCAGTTAGTTGCTCCACGACCACTTTCCTTCCTCTCACTTTCACCTCCAAAACTGATCTCTCTACTTTTCCCGCCTCCAGGACTGTGAACTCCTCGGTGTGCGGGGCCAACCACCTGCCCCCCCCCCTGGTGTGAACATCAGCCCCTGGAGGAAGGCAACAAGGGTTTTGTGTCTGACTTCGGTGTGCCTGACCGGGAGTGTGGGGTGTGTGGGTGTTGCTCTCTGTGGCCCCTGGCTTGTCCAGGGCGCCACACATGAAATCGGCTTTTCAGTACGCATTGTTTCTGCAGCGATTTGAAGCACACATGTGCTGTTCAAATCGCTGCAGAAATTTCTGCAGGGACAGAACGCAACGTGGGCACATAGCCTAAAGGGTCAAATCTGTAGCATAAACATGCATGCTGATTTTACTGAAGATTTTGCTGCAGATAGGTTGCAGATAAGATAAGTCTGACACAAATATGCATTGCAAACTGCAATTTTTTTGGAGCATTTGCATGAGATTTCTAAAAATGTAAAGTGTAGTAGATTTTCGAATCTGGAGAGATACCGTATTTTTCTATTCATAAGATGCACCCCAAATTTAGAGGCAAAAAAAGGGGTCTGTCTTACAATCCAGTAGTGTCTTACCGGGAGTGGGCGGCAACAGTGGTGGAGCGGGGTCACAGGAGGCAGGGGCGATGGTGGAGTAGGGCGATGCTGTGGGAGCTGCAGGCGATGTCCTGGAGCTGCAGGCAGATGGAGCTCTCGGCTCAAGATCTCATCTGTGCACGCGCCGCCTCCAGCCCTTTATTCTCCCATCAGCGGACGTAAGGAAAATGGCTCCTGGAGGTGGTGTGTGCGCAAATGGAGATCCCGAGCCAAAAGCTCTATCCGCGCACACGCCGACTCCGGGCACCATTATTTTGAAGTCCGCACCACTTACATTTTCAGGATGGCACCCACAGCCACAGCACATCACAGCTCCAGCACATCGCCTGCAGCCCCAGCACAGCAAAGCAAAGTACCCTCAGCTCGCAGCCACAGCACAGCGTAGCTCCAGTGTTGCGGGCGGGAGCCGCTGCCGCTTCTTCTCTCGGGGGCCTGCTTGGATCCGGGTTCGCTGCTGCGGCTCAAGTGGTGACCGGACCCGGGCTTGCACGGCCGCCAGTCCTCAGAGCCGTCGGAAAAGGGATATTTACAGGGGAGTTGTTGTGTCTGTGACGCCACCCGTGGGTTGCGGTGAGGGATGGTGGCACCGCCGCTGCTTGGTGATGGGGCGCCCGGGGCTGATGGAGCGGGGCAGCAAGATGGGATCCCCTCCACGGGTAGGGGAGGTGTAGTCCCGGGGCCCATGGTCTGAACACGGGAGTGATGACTGCTGGAGGTGGCGTACCGGGCTGGACTGGGGGACAATGGTGTACTCACAGTTCAGTAATTTCACACAAGTCCAGTAGTAAACCAAGTTGCCAGTGGCCGGCTGCCTAAGGAGGGTGCATTCTGGTCCCGCACCCAGGTTAATGAACAGGTGTCCCTTCCTCCTGCACTCTGTGTTTGTCTTTCCTTTTGGATGACTTCGCATGGAACGGAGAAGTCCACTTCCGGTTCTGTGTGTAGTTGGGAGCTGTGGCCCGCGAAAGCTGACCCTTGGGATCTCAGTGGGTTCTGACGGACACCCTATCCCCCATGTTGGGCTTCCATTTTGCTCTATCTGGGCAGTTAACGGGACAAAGTCTGGAACCTTGTCCCCGGCTGGTTAATTATAAAGGGGCTTGCAACCTTCCTCGCCCTAGGGTCCAGGAACCCCGACTGTGCACGGCCTCCGGAACGGATTCCCGCTGTCGGCACTGGTGGGCTACAACCCTGCCCCGGTCAACTTAAGGTTTCCCGCGACCGTATCTCCGTCGCCTGTGGCCCTGTTCACTGTCTGCCACCTAAATGGGTAGTATAAGGGCTCCTACCTGACTACACTGCTGTCAGCTCTCCACACTTCAACTGTCAAAACTGAACTCTTCTCCTTCACCTCCTCCACTTGACTGTTGTGTTACTAGACTGTTGTGTTCCCGCCTCTGACACCTCAGGACCCCTAGGTGGGCGTTCTCATCCGCCTGATCCCGCCCACTGGTGTGTCCTTATTATCATGAGGGGGCGGCTAGGGTTTAGTGGCTGTGTGTTAGACCCGAGTGTGGGTTTCTGGTGGTAACAAGGATGATGTACAACTTTTGAAACTACCTGGTTTTGCCAAGGCATCACACCAGCACTGCGCCCGCGGCATTAATCCTGCGACCCCTCTCCATCATCCCTGGTAAGCAACATTCAGATTATAAGATGCACCCCTTATATTCCTCCCAAATTTTTGGGAGGAAAAGTGCATTTTATAATCTGAAAAATACGGTAATTCTCTGCATTTTCTCTATATGGGAATATATCCCTTTTGCTCTAAGTTTAAAATAAAAAATATATTGAATATAAAACCTGTGTTGTGGAAATAGTCCCAGAAGACATTACCACAGGTATTTTCCAGACTTGCCTCACATCACAAAATATGCAATAACCTCCAACTAATATCCTCCGTTCAGTTGGATTCAGATACAAACCTGCATTGAAATCCGAGTTCCGGTTGAGTAGAAACTTCCCATTCAGCCCGTCCCTATAATCTCCCAGTAATGTGCTTTCCCCAAATACACGGCGCTATGTTCTGAGCAAGGCTTTCATTAAAAAAGCTATCATGTGGGACCGAATTCCTGTTTTGGAGACGGCAGCTTGACAGCTTATCAAATTGTTCTTGTCCTTTTTACTCAAAAAGACCTGAGGGTCTTTGAGGGAAGATGTGTAGATTTGTACCATCCCTATGACATGAAAGTAACACGCAGTACTCATAAACATTTTATGGCGTATAATGGGAGTCAGTGGAAAAAAGGAGGGCTGGAAATATTGGTGCACACCCAAAGGCGTAACTAAAAGAGGCGTAGACTATAGCAGAGCTCGCACCTAGCATGTGCACTAATGATTTATTGCTGGTGTTGTCTTAGGAGGCAGAAGTGTATATGGGTGCCCTAAAGAAGACTTGGCCGTTGCCAGATAAAAAGTGGGCTGGTTTTTTTTTGTTTTTTTTTTTTTTTTGTATGCCTGCTGCTTCCCTGATCATTTTGTTTTTTGCTTTTTTTAAATCCGCCATACGGTTCCAGGAATATGGGCCTTTTTATTTAGTGTGCCCAGTGTAGGTGAAGTGGCTCAAAGGGTAATAATGCAAAGTACCATAAAGACACCCCCATGGAATTATGTGAGCCACACCCCTTTAGAAAATACCTTAAATATTAGCACTAAATAAAACGGCTCATATCTTTGGAACTGTATTTCAGATTCTTAAAAAAGGAAAAAAGGTATACTCAGAAGAGCAGTGAAAATAAAATTAGAGCAGAAACTGGTCACTTTTGACCGGGTGACCTGTCCCCTTTAAGCACCACAAAGAAGGGTGCATCTACTATCTACAGTATACCTCAGACACCATTCTTCTCTGATTACGGGCAGCAGTATTTTGACATTCATCTCTACACCCTATCCTATCCAGTTTTGACATTTTTTGTTGTGCCAAAATCAATCAAAATGGCTTGAAACAGACGCATCAGGGATGAAACTACAATTTCCTTCACTTTAGTGCCTTTTCTTTACAAAGTAACTTACAGGATTGTATGAAATTAATAAAAATATGGCTGTTTAGTTCCAGAAACTTCACCCCTGTACTCCAACCCAAATTAACCATTTTCTTCACTATTAATCCTAACCCTCACTATTACCCCACTAAGGCTGCTTTCACACATCCGACTCAAAAACCTATGCAACGGATGTGTGGCGCCCTGGACTAGCCAGGTCGTCACAGGTACTACAACACCCCACCCCCACCCCGAGACAGGCACATCAGCCAGACACAAAATCCTTGTTGCCTCCCTCTAGGGGCTGATGTCCACACCAGAGGGTGGAGCCAGGCGGTTGGCCCCACCCACTGAGGAGTTCACAGTCCTTGAGGCGGGAAAAGGAAGCCAGATCAGTTAGGGAAGTGCAAGAGAAAGGAGTGAAGTAGGAGTGGAGGAGTAAACTGACCGCGTCCGGGTGTGTGGCCCGGGCACTAAGAGCAAGGTTGGCAGACGGTGGTGGCCGTCTGCAGGAGAGGCAGATCAACGCGGAACCGTAGGACCGGGGTTGGGCGGTGGCCCGCCGGTACCGAACCGGGGAGCGAAGTGAAGCCAGCACACACCGGCAGGGCCTGCGGACCCCGACCAGGCTTGGAGTCGCCGTAAAGAGGTCAAATCCGTTAGTGACCGGAACCCCAGGGGTTTCCTAACATTCAAGACCCGATAGAAGGCAACTGTCCGACCAGTAGAAGGAAATACAGCTACTGCCACAGCTAGAGTTCCAAGGGCCAGAGCCTGCGGGCAAAAGGGCTCCTCCGGCACATATACACGCTGGGGAGCGGGTTACCGTTGGGAAGCCATCAGGACCGAACATACACAAAGGTGCAGGGAAAGGCAGCCACCACCAACCGTCCGAGAGAAACCACAGCAGCCGGCTGCGGGACCCGTCCATCCAGCCGTTTGGTTTACCAGAGACTTTGCATACCTTTGTGGCTGAGTGAGTACAACCGTGCCATCCGGCACCGCGCTGCGCAGTCCAGGCGACCCTGCACCTTGCCAACTCTGCCTCCCCGTCACCTCACCGGGCCCCGGGACCACCAACCCCTACCCACGGAGGGGGGAAAACAACATCCCAGCTGCTCCTTGCCATTGCTCCCGGGATCCCCATCACCAGCAGCGGTGGTGCCCAATCTCACCACAACCCGTGGGTGGTGTCACGGACTACAATCCCCCAAACCAACCACCCCTTTCACTCACGGGCGAGGAGCGCCGCTTGAGTCCCCGGATCCGGCCCACCGCCCGAGCCACCGAACAGCCATCGCAGCAGCGCTGGACCCGAGCGTTAGCGAGTGCAGCGCAGTGGCGTCCTCCCCGCTCGCGACAGATGCGGCGAAAAAACTGGATCCATTGCATAAGTTTTTCCATGCGACCCGTCCGTTTTTTGAGGGATGCGGCTTGATACTAAGCATGCGCAGTGCAAAAAAACGCATCTGGCGGCCGGATGCGGTTTTTGCCACAGGACGCCGCATCCGGCATCCATGGGCTTGCATTGTAAATCGCGCCGCATCGCGCCAGATCCGGCGCAATGCGTTTTTTTTGCCGCACAAAAAAACGTGCCAGGCAACGTTCCATCCGGCCGCCGCATGGGCTAAATATGCCGCATCCGGCAAAAAACAGACACAACGCAAGGCCATGCGGCACAATACGGTGTTAATGCAAGTCTATGCGGAAAAAACGCAACCGGCGGCAAAAAAAAAGGTTGCGTTTTTTCTGCGCTGCATTGTGCCGCACAGCAAAAAACGGATGTGTGAAAGCAGCCTAATGGAAGCCTATTAAGGGAATAAATCACACCTTGCAGATTTGCTTCAGATTTTATCTGCACAGATTTGACAAATGTCGCCATGCTGCAGAGTGTTTTTGCAGATATATAATCATTCCCTTTCTGATTTTTCGGCTTTCTTTGTAGCAGGTGTGAAATCTGCGGTGACTCTGCAGGAAAGTCCAAATGCAGATGCTGCGGCCTCTTAGGATTTATGACCCTAAAGTGCCCGGCTGGAACCTCCACCCCCTCCCCAGGGGGTAGGTGGAGGCCGGCATGACGTGGCTAGGGGGGATAGGGTGAAGAGGGAGAGGGGTGGGGGTTTAGGGACCGTTAGGCTAGGAGCGGGAAAAGCTAGGCATTGCTGCGGCTGCAGCTGAAGTAGTTGTCACAGTCACAGACACTGCTGCCGAAAAAAAAAAAAAAAAAAGAAAGTGACCGTTTTCCACCTACTATGGACGGTCTGTTAGAGGAGCTGGCTGGAGGAGCAGCTGCGGTTGGTGCTGGCTGGTGGCGTGGTGTCGGGTGCGTCTGCCCCTGCCCCGGCTAGGCCGCAGGCGCGGCCCGCTCGTTGCGGTCAGCGGTCGGGGGGGGGCTCCAGGGCCGGCCGCGGAGGTCTCTCCGGTTATTAGGGAGCGGCCATGCCGCAGGTCCAGGCCTCCGGAGCGTCTCTCTCCTGGCGGTTCCGGGCGGGCCACAGGGCAGGTTAGAGCCGGGGCGATCCAGTGCAGCGCCTGCGGGGCCTCAGCGGCAGCGGGGTAGCCCCATTAGGGACCCTCCGGCAGTGGGGGGGGTGTCCAGCCTTGGGAGCCCCCTCCGGGCTGGGAGGAATTCACGTCCGCGGCTGAGGTCAGTGGTGGTTAGCAGGCCTCGGCCCGATAGGGGGGAGGGGCCTGCTGCTACCTGGAGTCAAGTGGACCTGGAGGCTGCGGCGGGCCGCACTGGCGATGTTCTGGTCGGGCGGCCAGGCTGGTCGGAACGGGACACGCAGGACGGACGGCGGGATCCCTGGCAGGAGGTCGGCGGGCCAGGGCAGGACTGCTCTGGGTCTCAACAGCAGCCTGGCGGTCGGGATCCAGGAGCGGCGGTGCGTGGACCACCTGGATTGGGCTCGGGACCGACCGATCCGAGGTTACCTTCGCCGATCGGACCTGTGGAGGACTTCAGACAGGAGAGGGACGCGGCGCCAGGGACGGCTGGACGGCAGGATTCGGGATTGACGGCTGGCGGGATCACAGCTCCTGGTGAGTACAGCTCTGTGTCTTGTTTGTCTTCTTTGACTAATGATGTGTTAGGTAGTGCAGTGGGTCCGGCTGGGGCTGGGATGGCTCAGGGGCAGGCGGCTCCGCCGGGGTCACTAGGGGTTGTGGAGGTTTTGTCGGAAGTCAGGCAGTTGTTGGCGCGGCTGGAGGGGAGCGGGAGTGTCGGAAGTTGTGCGTCGGCGTGGGTGGGATCTGGGGTCCCGGGTGTGGGGGTGGCGGCGACGAGTGCGGCGGAGGTACGGCGGGGGTCCGAGCCAGTGTCGGTTTCTGTGCAGACGGAAAAAGACAAGGATCGGATTCATTTGGATGATAAGGCGAGGGGGGAGGTTTATGTGTGTTTTGAGGGGCCGCTGGGCTCGCATTTAAAGAAGGAAGTTAGGGAAAAAATTTTGAGGGATGATTATGTGGAAATCTTCTCTTTGTTGCCGTTAGAGAAATTTAATTTGGACAAGCCCAAGAAAGACGACAACAAAAAAGAGGATGAGGAGAAGCGCCGGTGGCGGTTGATCCCTCAGACGTTTACAAACTGGCTGCAAGCGTTTGCAATTTTAGCCAGTGTAATAGGGGAAAAGGCGCCGGACAACTGTTCGCACCTTTTCTGCTATTTGGATTCTATAGGGGAAGCTTATAGGGTGTATGGGGGGCAGGCCTGGTTGCGGTACGACGAACAGTTTCGTCAGCGGAAAGCCATCCGGCCATCCATAAGATGGGACCAGAAGGATATTGGGCTCTGGTTGCGGGTCATGGCACCGACTCGGTATGGGCAATCCTTTCCAGGGGCGGCCGGGGCTTCCGGCCAGGCTGGGGGGCGGTACGGCCAGCAGGCCGGCGGGGGAGCCGGAGGTCAGCCGGGATCGCAGAAAGCAGGGCTTTGCTGGCTCTTCAATGAGGGCCAGTGCAAGTTTGGGGAGCAGTGTAAGTTTAAACACCACTGCTCACACTGTAGCGGCACCAATCACGGGGCGTCAAAGTGTTTCCGACGTAGCAGGGTCAAGGGGGGGCCTGGTAATTCAAAAGGGGGAGACTCCAGTGAAGCTTCGAGAGATGCTCCCTTACCTAAATAGGTTTCCTAGAAGGGAGGAGGCAGAGTTGCTAGCGAGGGGTTTTCAATTCGGTTTTTGCATTCCTTCTGGAGCAGGTACGGGGCAGGGGCATTTTAAGAATTTACAGTCGGCAAGCCAGCATCCGGAGGTGGTACGGGAAAAGTTGGAAAAGGAGGTGTCTTTGGGGCGTATGGCGGGGCCGTTTCGGTCCCCGCCTTTTCCGGATCTGGTGGTTTCACCGTTGGGGGTGGTGCCGAAGAAGGAGGCGAATAAGTTTCGGCTGATTCACCACTTATCTTACCCGCGGGGGGGGGATCGGTGAATGATGGTATAGATCCTGAGCTATGCTCGGTGGTGTATACGTCGTTTGATGAAGCGGCGGCCTGGGTGCGGCGGTGTGGACTGGGGGCTCTGATGGCTAAGACGGACATTGAATCCGCATTCCGGTTGTTGCCGGTTCATCCGGACAGTGTACGCTTGCTCGGCTGTTTTTGGGAAGGGAATTATTTTGTTGACAGATGCCTGCCCATGGGATGCTCGTTGTCCTGTTCATTGTTTGAGGCATTTAGTTCCTTTTTGGAGTGGGTGGTTAGGGATGTTTCGGGTTTGCAGTCTGTTATTCACTATTTAGACGATTTTTTCTGTGTTGGTCCAGGGAATGCGGGGGTTTGCCAGAGTTTGCTTGCAACGATCGAGTGGGTAGCTCAGCGTTTTGGAGTCCCGTTGGCGCCGGGGAAGACAGAGGGTCCGGGGACATGTATTTCTTTTCTTGGCATTGTTATTGATTCAGACAAGTGGGAGTTTCGGTTACCGGCGGATAAGGTGGTCGCTCTCAGGGAGCAGGTAGCGAGGGCGCTGAGGGTCAAAAAGCTTTCCCTGAGGGAGGTGCAATCGTTGCTGGGCAGACTCAATTTTGCGTGTCGGGTGATGCCGATGGGGCGGATTTTTTCACGGCGGCTTGCGATGGCCACTGCGGGTGTGCTAGTGCCTCATCATTTTGTGCGTCTGTCAGCCGACGTCAAGGCGGATTTAGAGGTGTGGGGACGATTTTTGGCGGACTATAACGGGCGGTCCCTCTTCATGGAGCCTCTAGTGGGTAATTCGGAGTTGGACTTGTTTACCGATGCATCTGGGGGTCAGGGTTTTGGGGCTTATTTTGGAGGAGAGTGGTGTGCAGAGGGATGGCCGGAGGTTTGGCGGTCGGCGGGGCTGGTGAAGAATTTGGTGCTGTTGGAAATCTTTCCTATTTTGGTGGCAGTGACTCTGTGGCAGGAGCAATTTCGGAACAGGCGGGTGCGGTTTTACTGTGATAACATGGGGGTCGTGTTAGCAATTAACAATATCTCGGCCAATTCCCCTCCGGTGATTAAAGTTTTGCGGAGATTAGTGCTGGCCTGTTTGTCCATCAATGCTTGTGTGTCTGCGTCGCATGTGCCGGGGGTGTTGAACTCTATTGCTGATGCTCTCTCTCGTTTCCAGTGGGATCGCTTCAGGGAATTGGCGCCGGGGGCGATGGCCGTGGGATTGCAGTGCCCTCCCGAACTTTGGAGTGTGGTATGAGGGCAGTTGGACATTTGATCAAAGGAGCGTTGGCAGAGGCGACTTGGACGGCTTATCAGCAGGCGTGGCAGCAATGGGAGGCTTGGGTGCAGTCTTTTGGTTTGATTCGGTCGGTGGAGGATCAGGTAGGCGTGTTACTCTTGTGGATTGGGCGGTGGTCGGCATGGGGTTGGTCCCAGGCGAAGGTGGGTCGGGTGGTGGCAGGCCTGGCCTTTGGGTTTAAGTTGCGGAATAGGCCGGATTTGACGAAAAACTTTTTGGTGCGGCAGGCGTTGAGGGGGTTTCGCTGGGGGCAGAGTTGTGGGGATAGAAGGAGGCCAGTGTCTTTTGCTCTCTTGGAGCGAATGGGGGCCCACCTGAGTGCGGTGTGTTCGTCTGTTTTTGAGGTTATTTTGTTTCGGCTGGCGTTTTCGTTTGCGTTTTTCGGGGCGCTCCGGATTGGGGAATTGGTGGCGGTTAGTCGGCAAGGTTCCGGGGGGATTCAGGCGCGAGATGTTCTTTTATTTGACACCAGCGTGGAATTTTGGCTCCGGAGGTCCAAGACGGATCAATCCGGCAGAGGACGGCGGGTGTTATTGGGGATGGTGGCGGAATCGGCAATGTGTCCGGTGCGGTGTTTGCGGGAGTTTAGGGGGTTGCGACCGCGGGTAGATGGGCCGTTGCTTTGTCATGAGGATGGTTCTTTCTTGTCGAATTATCAGTTTCGGGCAATTTTCCGGAGGTGTGTGGAAGGTCTTGGCCTGGATCCTGGTTGTTATGCGCCTCATTCTTTTAGGATTGGAGCGGCAACTGAGGCGGCTGTGTGCGGGTTGAGTCCGGAGATAGTACGGAGGATAGGTCGGTGGGAATCCAGGAGATATTTGAGTTATGTGCGCCCTTAGCATGGCTTATGAGGTGGGGAGTTTTGGATTTGTTGTGTTATGGTATGGTACTGTAATGTTTTTGTTGTCTTCCTTTGCAGGGGACTTTTCCCGTTTGGTCTGGATATTGGGCCACTCCTTTGTGCACTGGGCAGCGATCCGGGCAGACATCCGATCGGAGGGTCGTCAGCTGGGCTTTGCACGAAATGTGGCGGTACTCCGGTGGTTGGGTATCCGGGGCATGCGGTGGATGCGGGTGTTGCCCGAGGTGCACAGGGCAATGCGATTGGACCGGGTGCCGGATATTCTGGTCTTGCACGTTGGGGGGAATGATGTGGGAATGGTGGCGGGCCGGGAGTTGATCAGAGATATAAAACATGATTTACTTCGGCTGTGGGTGGCTGTACCAGGACTTCGGACGGTCTGGTCAGACATTGTCCCGAGACGGACATGGCGTAGGGCTCGGTCAGTTGAAAGGCTGAATAAGACCCGTATAAAAATCAATCGGGCCATTTCGGGTTTTGTAGTGAGGAATGGGGGGGTGGCGGTCCGTCATTTTGATTTGGAGGCGGTGGATCAGGATTACTGGTTGGCAGATGGGGTTCACCTGAATGCAGTGGGGACAGATTTGTGGTCTTTGGGGATTCAGGAGGGTATTGAGCGGGCCATGGCATTGTCCGGTAGAGGGGGGGGTCTCGAGCGTTTGAGGGGGTCAAAGCGCTCTCGTTGTGGTGGTGGGGGTGGGGTCCTCGAAGTTGGTGAAAATTGGATTGGGGGGTCCCAATGGAGGTGGAATCCCCCCCCGTTAATTACTGGTTTGGGGAGTGGTCTGGTGATCATAGGGAAACATCGGCTTGGTGGGGTCGGTTCCCGTGCTTGGTGGTTTAACCCTTCCCCCTCATATTTGTTTGGTGCTCCCGAGTTTGTGGTTGCGGCTGGGAGTAATGGGGTTGAGGGGGAAGGTAGGATTGGAGTATTGGGTGATCACCAGATTGTTTGAGCTTCGAGGACCACAACCCCCTGTTTTATAAATGTTATTATAAGTTATGTTAAATAAAAGGCTGCTGTGGCCATTTTATCCAATTATGTGTCTGTGGTCATTTCAATAAGGGGTTAAGTATTGGGGGTGGGGGTATGGTAGCAGTTAAGGGGTCACCAGGACTCCACTATGCCAACGTCAAGTGCCCGGCTGGAACCTCCACCCCCTCCCCAGGGGGTAGGTGGAGGCCGGCATGACGTGGCTAGGGGGGATAGGGTGAAGAGGGAGAGGGGTGGGGGTTTAGGGACCGTTAGGCTAGGAGCGGGAAAAGCTAGGCATTGCTGCGGCTGCAGCTGAAGTAGTTGTCCCGCCCACCCTCCCCTTTTGTTTTGTTTTGTTTTATTTCGTTTTGTTTGTCTGGGTCATAGTGGCAGAGGTGGTGGGGGTGGGGTCCTCGAAGTTGGTGAAAATTGGATTGGGGGGTCCCAATGGAGGTGGAATCCCCCCCCCCGTTAATTACTGGTTTGGGGAGTGGTCTGGTGATCATAGGGAAACATCGGCTTGGTGGGGTCGGTTCCCGTGCTTGGTGGTTTAACCCTTCCCCCTCATATTTGTTTGGTGCTCCCGAGTTTGTGGTTGCGGCTGGGAGTAATGGGGTTGAGGGGGAAGGTAGGATTGGAGTATTGGGTGATCACCAGATTGTTTGAGCTTCGAGGACCACAACCCCCTGTTTTATAAATGTTATTATAAGTTATGTTAAATAAAAGGCTGCTGTGGCCATTTTATCCAATTATGTGTCTATGGTCATTTCAATAAGGGGTTAAGTATTGGGGGTGGGGGTATGGTAGCAGTTAAGGGGTCACCAGGACTCCACTATGCCAACGTCATGTAAACTCTCTGTGGACCTACCCTGATGGAAAGGTCACATTATATGTTTTCATCCAGCACTCACAAAACTTAGAGAATCCTCCTATTCCTTCCTATGGAAAAATCACTTGCTGTTCATACGAGTATATTCAGGCTTTTGAGCTTTTTTTTTTTTTTTATACACTCCAGGCCATGTACACATGACCATTTTTTAGGCATTTTCTGCTTTGAACGCTCTGTACTGTACAATACAAGTCAATAGAAAGGCTAAAAAGCTTCCCGGAAGATGCCTGGGCTTGTTTGTAACCACTTTGTCAGCTTCTTCACTTAAAAAAAAGCACATAATGGATGTCAAAAACATTTCAGAAATTTGACCCAGAAAAATCTAAAACGCTAAGGAATAGTACACACACACAAGTTTTGTCTCTTGAGCAAAAAACGCACCTCTGGTCGAAAAACGCATGCCGCGTTATCGGTGTGTTTTTGCTGTGTTTTGATGCGTTTTTGCCTATGCATTTTTTCATTATATTCAATGGAAAAACGCAGAAAAGAAGTGACATGCTGCTTCTTTTTTTCTGCACCCAAAACTGTAGGCAGAAAAGAATCAACGTGCACACACCCTTTCAGATTTTTCATAGACTTTGCCAGGGAAAGTCATACATGCCGTTTAGGACACCCAAAACTACACCAAAAAAGCAGCAAAAAAAGCAGTCTGCGCACAGGGCCTAAAAAAACCTTACAGAAGACGCCAATGAAAAACATTAATAAGACACTTCAGGAAATATTAGCCAAACATTTCATGGAAAAAAAATAATAAATCAGTATTTCCTGAAGGGGTTTCTGCTTGAAAACCTCGTTGTTTTTGACGGCATGGAAAAAAAAAAGTAGTGTGACCGTACCCTTAGAGGTACTTTGCACACTACGACATTGCAAGCCAATGCTGCGATGCAGAGCGCGATAGTCCCCGCCCCCGTCGCAACTGCGATATCTTGTGATAGCTGCCGTAGCGAACATTATCGCTACGGCAGCTTCACATGCACTTACCTGCCCTGCTACGTCGCTCTGGCCGGCGACCCGCCTCCTTCCTAAGGGGGCGGGTCTTGCGGCGTCACAGCGACGTCACACGGCAGGCGGCCAATAGAAGCGGATGAGCGGAGATGAGCGGGACGTAAACATCCCGCCCACCTCCTTTCTTCCTCATTGTAGCCAGGACACAGGTAAGGAGATGTTCCTCGCTCCAGTGGCTTCATACACAGCGATGTGTGCTACCGCACAAAATTCTTGAACAAAATGTATAAATTGCTTTAAAAAGTAATTGATATTCATTGTATTTAAAATAAAACACTGACATTTTACTGTGTGAAGGATTGTTGGGCTATGTTTATGTTGCGGGCGTAGGAGGGGACGCTGCGCTCTCCCACTGCTCGGGTCCGGCTGCTGCTGCTGCTGCTGCTCGGTAGTGGCTCAAGCGGTGGGCTGGATCCCGGGGACTCGAGCGGCCTTCCTCGCCCGGGAGTGACAAAGGGGGAATTTATTTTGGGGATTTGATATTGTCCGTGACGCCACCCATGGTTGTGGTGAGATTGGTGACACCACCGCTGCTCTGGACGGGGATCCCGGGAGCGATGACAGGGAGCAGCCTGGATGTTAATTCTCCCCTCCGTGGGTAGGGGGTTGGTTGTCCCGGGGCCCGGTGATGGGGTAGGGATGGATGGCAGGCGGGTTGCGGGGCCTGGTAAGGGGCAGGGTCGCGGGGGCAGCGCTGTGCCGCACGGCACAGTGGTACTCACTCAGCCAGTAATACAGAGTCTCCAGTAAAACAAACGGCTGGATGGACGGGTCCCACAGACGGCTGCGGTGTTTCTCCTCCCGGCAGGTTGATGGTGACTGCCTTTCCCTGCACCTGTGTAGTGTGTACGGTTCCAATGGGTTCCCACCGGTAACCCGCTCCCCAGCTTGGATATGTGCTGAAGGAGCCCCTTTTGCCCGCAGGCTCTGGCCCTGGGAACTTTAGCCTTGGCGGTGACTGTGTTTCCCTCTAACGGTTGGACTGTTGCCTTCTATCGGGACTTGACTGCTGGGAAACCCAGGAGGTTCCCTTCGCTAACGGATTTGACAAATTGCACGGCGACTCCTAGCCTTGTCGGGGTCCGTAAGCCCCTGCCGGATGGTGTTGGCTTCTCTTTGCGTACCGGTCCGGTACCGCCGGGCCACCGCCCGTCCACGGTCCTTACGGCTAACTCCAATAGGCCTCTCCTGCAGACGGTCACCACCGTCTGCCAACCTTGCTGTTCCGTCCGGGCCACACACCCGGACCACTTTCTGTCTGCTCCTCTACCACTTAACTCCTTCCACTTCAAACTCTAAAACTCAACTCCTTCCTTTTCCCGCCTCCAGGACTGTGCACTCCTCGGTGGGCGGGACCAACCACCTGGCCCACCCCCTGGTGTGAGCATCAGCCCCTGGAGGGAGGCAACAAAGATTTTGTTTGACTTAGGTGTGCCTGACCGGGGTGTGGGGTGTGTTGGTGTAGTACCTGTGACGTCCTGGCTTGTCCAGGGCGCCACATTCCCCCTTAGTAAAATGCAGACCGTCTGCGGGCTGCCCGTCCATCACCAGTTTTATTTTCACAACTGAAAAGAGATAAACGGTAAAACACATAATACAAGTATATTAACTCTTCCCACATCGGGAGGCACATTTCTTAAACGTTGCTAACGGTAACGGCTTCCGCTCTCTCCCACCCAAGCAACCTGGCCCTGATGCTGCCCCTAAGCAAATGGGCAACACCCCTTGACCCCAGTCCAGCACAAGTTACCCGAGCGGGTTCTGTCCTTTTCAGGTGACCCACGTCCATGGGGAACCCCTGAAACCCCCGGAGGATCGCCACCGGTTACGGTAGTGGCGGGCCTGGGCCATCACTTTCCTCCAGGCCCATCCTCCAAATCAGCCTCTCCGGAGGCGGTCGCGGTACATGCCAACATTTTTATTTACATACCACAAGTTCATGGTTGCCCTGCCAGTTCTCGGGCTTGTCCGTAGTAGTTTCTACGCATAACTTGCAAACAGTCCCCACGGGCACAACAGTTGCCGGCAACGACCGGTTCTAATCAGGGTTGAAAATCAGGTAACATCTCGGTTAATTCTTTTCTTATCATTCTTTAAAACTTTCAAAACGGTACTTTGGTGGTCCCAACCGGGACAACTTGCAACGGGGCTCCGCTGCCATCACTCGGACGCTTCGGTGTCGGCCCCATCCTCCGCCACCAGCATATCGAACATGCAGTGACAGGCCTGCTGTGAAAGGGGCGCCCGGTATCCGTTCCCACCGGCGTGCGGGGTGTAATAAACCACCAGCTCCCCCTCGTAGCGGAGACGCTCACTCGCCTCCTTGGGCTCAGGTGTGGGTTCGGCGCCGGGGCCAGAGTCGTTATCCTTCATCCCCGCGCCAGGCGGGTTACCGCCAGCTGCTGCAGTTTCCAGGCCACCGACATCCGGCACATCAGATTCAGCTGTAGTAACACGGGGCAGCAGATCGGGTTGGTCAACACTGAGGTGCCTCATGAGTAACGGCATGGACGACGCGAGGGCCGAGACGGGACCGGGCCCCCCAGCCGCAGTGGCCGGTCCTGGTAGAACATGGGGACGTGGGTTACCCGTCGGCTCCGTCACATCTGCTCCCATCCCATACATTGGGGCAGCTGCAACCAGCATTTCCACCTGATGGGTCCACTGCTCCATCATGAGATATATCTGATGTTGCTGGCGCTGGTTGAACTCGACTACTCTGGCCTTCATCCACGCCACGGTCCCGGTCTCGGGCACAGCGCCTGGTGCTATCCTGGCCGGGGCCTCTGATACATCTTCATTAAGGGGCCACGATCTCGGCGGTTCCCACAGGGGCGATTCAGGACGGCCCCACGCGTCTGCAGCCAGTCGGTCCACCAGGGTGGATTGGCAGGGTGTCGCTACCGATTGGACGGGTAGCGGGTCTAGTGGCGGGGCGGCAGCCACTAGCACGGGTAGCGGGGGAGGAGGCAGGGTGAGCGGGTGCAGGCCGGGCCCCCCAGCCGCAGTGGCCGATCCCTCGGGAATACAGGGCCGTGGGTCTCTTACCCGCTCCTTCGGATCCTCCTCCACCTCGCGTCTCCACATAGCAGCCACCACGTCCGCCATGTCGGTCTCCCACTCCTCCAGGAGAAGCTGCATGTGGGCTTGCAGACGGTTACTCAGCGGGGCGGTCTGGTCTCTCAGCAACGTCGCCGTGCCGGGTGCGGGGGCCTCATCGTTGGTAGTCGGACTGTGCATCTTGGCAATGAGGTCTTCCAGGAACCCGGTATCGCTGCAGAGTCCTGGCGTCCCTGCTTTTATAGCCGCGGGCTACATACGGCCAGACGCCATCAGTCCCCCTTAGTCTTTTTTCCGGCTCCTCCTCTACCGGGGCGGGGTTTAGGCCTTCGCGCCTCCACTGCTCGAGGAGACGCTCGAGCGGGAATTTTTCGCGCCCAAGATGGCGGCTTCTCAAATTTTTCGGCCGGATACCTCCGGCGGTCACAAGGCGCACCTCTACCAGACGGCAGAGCGGTAAGATCCTGTTCGTGACGCCAAGTTGTCGTGGGCGGAGGAGGGGACGCTGCGCTCTCCCACTGCACAGGTCCGGCTGCTGCTGTTGCTGCTCGGTGGTGGCTCGAGCGGTGGGCCGGATCCCGGGGACTCGAGCGGCGTTCCTCGCCCGTGAGTGAAAAGGGGGGAATTGATTGTGGGGATTTGATATTGTCCGTGACGCCACCCACGGTTGTGGTGAGATTGGTGACACCACCGCTGCTCTGGACAAGGATCCCGGGAGCGATGACAGGGAGCAGCCTGGATGTTAATTCTCCCCTCCGTGGGTAGGGGGTTGGTTGTCCCGGGGCCCGGTGAGGGGGTAGGGATGGATGGCAGGCGGGTTACGGGGCCTGGTGAGGTGCAGGGTCGTGGGGGCAGCACTGTGCCGCACGGCACGGTGGTACTCACTCAGCCAGTAACACAGAGTCTCCGGTAAAACAAACGGCTGGATGGACGGGTCCCACAGACGGCTGCGGTGTTTCTCCTCCCGGCAGGTTGATGGTGACTGCCTTTCCCTGCACCTGTGTAGTGTGTACGGTTCCAATGGGTTCCCACCGGTAACCCGCTCCCCAGCTTGGATATGTGCTGAAGGAGTCCCTTTTGCCCGCAGGCTCTGGCCCTGGGAACTTTAGCCTTGGCGGTGACTGTGTTTCCCTCTAACGGTTGGACTGTTGCCTTCTATCGGGACTTGGCTGCTGGGAAACCCAGGAGGTTCCCTTCGCTAACGGATTTGACAAATTGCACAGCGACTCCTAGCCTTGTCGGGGTCCGTAAGCCCCTGCCGGATGGTGTTGGCTTCTCTTTGCGTACCGGTCCGGTACCGCCGGGCCACCGCCCGTCCACGGTCCTTACGGCTAGCTCCAATAGGCCTCTCCTGCTGACGGTCACCACCGCCTGCCAACCTTGCTGTTTCGTCCGGGCCACACACCCGGACCACTTTCTGTCTGCTCCTCTACCACTTAACTCCTTCCACTTCAAACTCTAAAACTCAACTCCTTCCTTTTCCCGCCTCCAGGACTGTGCACTCCTCGGTGGGCGGGACCAACCGCCTGGCCCACCCCCTGGTGTGAGCATCAGCCCCTGGAGGGAGGCAACAAAGATTTTGTTTGACTTAGGTGTGCCTGACTGGGGTGTGGGGTGTGTTGGTGTAGTACCTGTGACGTCCTGGCTTGTCCAGGGCGCCACATTTAAATTCTGGTTTTTGAGGAATATTATAGAGCAGATTGACAAAGAAAAAAATCATTATAGAAAAAAGGTTAAAAAATGATTGGAAAATATCTATTCATTTCCATTAGAAATCTATCTTGCTACTCACACAAGTTTTTTTGAGCATGTTTTTCTGAACAGGTTGCAAGTTATGTCTTAGCAGTCGATCCTGATGAAATCCGCTTCAAAATATTCCGCTTTTGTATAATCAAAAGGCTGCAAAAAAGATAAAAACAAAAAAAACAGTTTATATTGCGAGAGAATACAATCCGTTTTGTTCTAATAGAAACCATCTTGTCTTATAACTGAATGATGTCAAAGGGCTCAGCTAACACTGATGGGCGGGGACATTTCACATTTTTACACACACCTCTGCGGCTCTTATTGGTGCATAGCCCTGACAAGTTATTTCTTTGTTTGGGATACTATATAAACTGGTCACATGATGTAATAAAGCAGATTCTTTCAGTACACCACAAAGCGTGTGTGCTGCAATGATTTCCCAAGCGATTGTAAAACAAATCTTACTAAGTTGGAATTCCAATGGCATAGAAGGAGTGTATTTTGCTCACAATAGAAACGTCAGGAAAATAAAAACTCATCAAAAACCTTCCAGAAAAGGAGCATTCCTGAAGCGATTTTCACTTGCAAAAATCCATATGAACATACCCTCAATTTCCCCTGAGCTTTCCCTAGCAGTGATATGAGATTGCCAAAAGTGTTGGGCTTTTTTCATGCAAAACATTTTTATAAAAACATTTCAGACTTGTTGTAAAGTTCTTAGTGGAGTTTTTAAAGGGATATTTTTGCTTTGCGACTGGCGTTTTTTTCTGACGTTATTCCTGTTTTTTTTATAATTGAAAAATACCATGAAAAAAATATAAACAAAATATCTAAAATGCTGTAAAACTAATTAAATTAAAGGCTCTGTGTGTGAAGGAGTTTTAGAATATCTGCACGCAGAATTTTTTTGATGATTTTTTGGAGCAGAAACACCAAGATTTGAAATTTAGAGGAGGATTAGTAGCGTTTCTGTTTCAAAAAAGTCTTGAAAATCTCTGTGTGCACGTAGCCTTAGAAAAGCTAGACTAGAGGATAAAGAAGAAAGAAGTCAATTTCCATGTGGTCATTGTAAGGAGGGACACGTGACTTATGTATGGTGGTGACCCCTGCACCCCGTGGTGCTATATCAGGTTCTCTTAAGGTTCCTAAGACTTTGAAGCATGGATGGTGATGCACGGTGAACTAAACTTGCATTCAAAAATACTGGAAAATTGAACGAGTCCCCCGTATAACCATTGCCTTTATAAAGTGATATCACTAGTCAAAATGATACATCAGTCACCTGTGCTTTATGTGTTGCATGATATGAATCTCTAGGGCGGCACAGCAATGGTCACTCTGTGGGCTGGTACGTGAGCATTGCTGATGGCGGTGTTATTGTTGCCGCTCTTAGAAAGCGGCGGCTTGTTAATCACATCTTTCCGATCCATGTGTTCAGTAAACATTATATATAGGCAGTTTCCTGTTATAAGTCTTTGTTCTATATTTAGCAATCCACTCAAAATAAATGTCCTCGTCTGTGCTTCATTTATGATGTTCTGCTGGAGACAAGCATCCCCCGGGGGCTACACAAACAGAGACCACTTGTAGGGGCTACACACAGGTGGCTGTGTTTTCCTATGGACAGAATGTGCAATCCTGTAGCTCTATTCTAGAGGGATAACATAAATTGGAAATTCTATTCCCCGGTGTGACCCCCCCCCCCCTGTCACATTGCCCCCACCTGCTTCATGGTGGTGCGGGGTCTATCCTCCATGGAGAACATGTAGATCAGTATGGGAATGTGCGTTCACATGGGAAAATCTGCAGCAACAAAATCCGATTTGATGGCGTAGATTACTGCAGAAATTCTGCAACAGAGGGAAATCCGCAGCATAACCTGACATTCTGGAGATTGTCAATTTGCAACACAGGTCAACTTATGCTGAAGACTTCTTACAGAGTGTGGATGAGATTTAGGTTACTGTAATAAGCAAACCAAGGTGGAAAAGTTGCAGCGTATTTATACCTTGTGTCCAGTACTAAGATGATGATAGGATGCTGATTGCAAGTGTGCCGCCCTCGTGCCAGCAGCCGGCGCTGCTCGGATCCAGGCCTTCTAGGATGGTGGCTCGAGGGTCTCCGGACCCGGGGGTCTCGCGGACACGCCGAATAAAAAGGGGGACGTAGATGTACGGGCTAGGCCATATTAAGTTCGTGACGCCACCCACGGTGTGTGGTGAGGTGGGACACCACCGCTGCTGATGTTGGCACCCGGGGGAGATGTTGTAGCAGCAAGATGTTAACCCCTCCATGGGCAGGGATGGTTGCCCCGGGACCCAGTGTCTTTGTGTAGGGTATAGCGACGGCAAGGGGATGCTTGATTACTCACAGTCAATGAATCACACAAGTCTTTGGTAAACCAAGGTGCTTGTGGCCGGCGCCGCGGCCGGTTGCATTCAGATCCCCCCACCCGGCTGGTGGTCTCTATCCTTTTCCTCTGCACTGACTTTGTGTAAGGTGGACTTCCTAGTCTGAAACTCAGGAGTCCGCTCCTGGCTGGATGTGGCCTTAGGAGCCGTGCCCGCAGACACTGGCCCGTGGGATCTATGGGCCCTGGCGGTGACCTCTTATCCCTATCGGTGGGCTGTTGTCTTCTATGAGGGACTTTGGGTGGGACAGGACCTCTAGTCCTGGCCTCAATCGTTTAATTAACCAGGCAGCTGGTTTCCGGTCCTGGCTTCAGGGTCCGAGTACCCCCCTTTGTGCTCCAGTTTCCGGGTCGGTTCCCCGTGTCGGTACCGGCGGGCTACAACCCTGTCCCAGTCCACCTTGGTTCTGCCGAGCCGTCTTCCCGTCTCCTGGTGACGGAGACCACCGTCTGCTTCCTAGCCAAAGGCACCAGGGCTCCTACCCTGGCACCGTTCAACTTGAACTTCCTCTGCTGGAGCTACACCTAGCTCCAGCCCACACTCATCTCCAAACTGAACTCAAAGCTAATCTGCTTGCTTTCCCGCCCCCGGCCTGTCTGGACCCCTGGGTGTGCGTGTCCAACCGCCTGGTCCCGCCCACTGGTGTGTCTATCTTTCCCTAAGGGGGGTGACTAGGGTTTCAGGTCAGCTGTGTGTTTCCTAAGTGAGGGAAGGTGTTGTGCAGGGGCCTATCTCTGACTACCTGGTTTTGCCAGGGCGTCACACAAGCATAGCTGTTATAGAAAGATCCGATGCTTGGTTGATTAAATATCTTTAATCAAAGTTGCAGAAAAGCACTGCACTTTGATTGACGGGTGCAGCATGGGCGGGTCTTTGTGGGTCAGATCCTCACGTTTATTCCTTTCTCCTGGTTCCTGACAGATAAGGGGCCTGGATGCTGGCGTTGGGCAGTCCGGTTCTTTTGGTGATCCAGTTCCCATGGCTCCCCTCACCAAAATGAGGCAGCTCTTTTGGCTCGTTCCTGGCTCCCTATTAAATGTGTTCACCACTAGTGAACACATATTTAATCTTGTGTTAATGCTGCCGAAACCACGCCCATCTGTGGCTAAACCCTCCCACCCACAACGGGCCAATTTATTTGCCGAGTGGGAGGGGTTTTGTTCAGGTGGGCGGGGTTTCGCCAACCAAACACCCAAATTTTACGCTCAGTGAGAGCCGTTAAGAGAATATAGTGGCTCTCACTGGGGCTCCGGCTCCTGTCAGTCACAACAGGGAGCCGGATCTTTGTGTTGGATCGTTCGCAACTGACACATCACTACTGAATGTTAGGGTTCCTGTCTCTGGTGACTATTGAGATTCATGCTATCTTGCTTTCTTTCTCTTTTCCTCCGTTGCTACAAACCACCCACTGAATATAACCGTCATGACTGACCGACTATACGCCTGTAACGTTCGATTACTAGACCTTTTCTGTTTCTTTCTTTTGAACCGTCCTTTCCCTGTAAGCTAATCCCTCCCAGGGTGGGCTAGTCCAGAAACGTTTCTGTGCCTGCGGTCTGTTGCTGGGTAAACTTAACCTCTCACCTAGTCCTATAATATCAATCTAATTCCTTACCAACACTGCAATGTTTTATACATTGCTATATCTTATACTATTCATTATCTCTACTACATATGACATTGTTATATATAGTATTATACATTAGCATAACTTCTTATCCTAATACACATCCATTATACAGGAACATATCACAGTATCAATGCTTATTTCGCTGTAGATCACTATACAATACATTACACAATATATACAAAAGACGCAATACATTATTCCCACTACTCAAAATTGATGCAATTGGTGTCTTCAGGGGTAGGAACGCCAGAGCCACAGTTCACCATTCTTAAAGTGCCACACTCAATTTTCACTGGCTATAATCATCACTATCTGCACTGTATTAGTAGAAATGGGCCTCCATAATTTTTGGGCGATGAAGCAGGTAATAACACCCATGGTAATGATGTAGTTCTTCTGGAGCAGGGTTGCCAACCATCCAGAAATTCCAGGACTGTCCGTAAAAATGGGGCACTTTTTTGCTCTGTCTGTAAAAAAAAAAAATTAAGGTGTCCATGAGTTTTTTGAGGCTGAGGAAACTTATACAGATTATTTTGACTGTAATTATCCTCATTTCACAGTATACAGTGAATACGCATTTCCTCTGCGGACCTCTTAGCCATGGACATGCCGAACACAAAATCTGCAGCAGTACAGAATTTACCATTGCAGATATAGTTGCAAAACCAGTAAGGGGCAAGCCGCAAGGTAGAAAGGTCCACCAAAAATCCACAGAATTGATATCCTTACAGCTACAGACTCCCGCAGTACTGATGTTGTCTCACTAGTGGGCGATGTTGTGTTGCGGTGGATTTTTTTATCTAGTTGTTTTACAATGACATCTGCTAAATGACAAACTCAGCTCTACTACATCTGAAAAGCAATTTCTTTTGCATTTTCTATCTCCGGCCGAGAGGGATGTGCTGGAATTCATGAGAATTCTGGAAAGAAAAACAATGAAGAAAGTCTGGTAGTTTGTAAACACTCGGATACAACGTAAACAGGTTATAATCTTTTATAATCCAACAATATACTGAAGATATAAACAGGTCGATGACTCCTTGCATGAATTTACATGAAAATAAATGGGATTACAGCTAGAATAGCTCAAGGAAATTATGAGCTGTAGGGGCCTCTACATAGCAAACACCCCAGCGTTACGCAGAGCGGGGGAGGTGACCTGTATGCATG
Organism: Anomaloglossus baeobatrachus; assembly: GCF_048569485.1. NCBI lineage: Eukaryota > Metazoa > Chordata > Amphibia > Anura > Aromobatidae > Anomaloglossus > Anomaloglossus baeobatrachus. The sequence goes on along the minus strand of NC_134356.1, from coordinate 616,059,269 downwards.
TATATTTGGGGCTAGTTACCATGGTGGGATAGTATACATGGTGATTTTTTTCTACACTTGCTGATTTTGCAATTACAGCTCGATATCTTGTGTTATTTCTATTGATAAACTTTAGGGGATGCATGAAATTGAACACAATTGCAGTTGCAAATATTCCACTTTTTTTTTTTAAAATACCAAAGTGACCCTTTTTCAAATGCAGCAATCTATGACACTTTATGTCAATAATGCCAATTGCCTATATTACATTCTACCGCAATCAGAAAGTGCCATCATTTCAGCCCCAAAAATTGCAATGGAGTCCTGGACTTAAAGGGAACCTGTCATATTGATTAAGGCTAGGTTTACATTTCCATCAATTTGTATCAGTAAAAATCTGCTGCTCTGGTAAACAACGGAATCCGTTTGGCGGATTCCGTTGTTCCCATAGACTTGTATGAGCGGCAGATTGTGACTGATGATGCTGCGTTGCATCCTCCGCCCAAATGATTAGTCGTGGCCCGACTGATTAGTCGTGGAACGACTGACCGTTGGGCGGCAGGAACGCAGCATGTAGCGTTTTTTTGAGCAGCAGAATTCTTTTGATTCTGCTGCGCATGCTCTCTCTCGGCAGCCGAACAATCAGCTGATCACCCGGCGGCCGGCTAATGAGAGTGATCAGCTGATCACCCAGCGGCCGGCTAATGAGAGCGATCAGCTGATCACCCAGCGGCCGGCTAATGAGAGCGATCAGCTGATCACCCAGCGGCCGGCTAATGAGAGTGATCAGCTGATCACCCGGCGGCCGGCTAATGAGAGCGATCAGCTGATCACTCGGCGGCCGGCTAATAAGAGCGATCAGCTGATCACCCAGCGGCCGGCTAATGAGAGCGATCAGCTGATCGTATAACGGAGTCCGACAATGAATTCTTATTGTTGTCATGCATTGTACAACGCATCAGTCACAAGCGTCAAGCAACGCATGTGACTGATGAAAAACAACGGAAATGTGAACCTAGCCTTAGTCATCAGATCTCCCAACAGCATGGTATAGAGTAGGAAGAGCTGAACAGATTAATATATGGGTTTGTTAAAAAAAGATTCTGTATAAACTGTGATTATTCATTACATTTTTGCTTTTTTTTTCTTAGTAGTCCAGTGGGCAGTCTCAGTTAGTGACTGACAGGTATTTATACATGACCACTAGTGAAGAGCGAGCACTAACATACTTAGGTGCTTGGTACTAGTGATGAGCGAGCACTACCATGCTCAGGTGCTCGGTACTAATGATGAGTGAGCACTACCATGTTTGGGTGCTCAGTACTAGTGATGAGTGAGCACTATCATGCTCGGTACTAGTGATGAGTGGGCACTACCATGCTCAGTTGCTCTGTACTAATGGTGAGAGAGCATTGCCGTGCTCGGTACTAGTGATGAGTGAGACCTACCATGCTCGAGTGCTCAGTACTAGTGATGAGTGAGCACTACCATGCTTGAGTGCTTGGTACTAGTGATGAGTGAGCACTACCATGCTCGAGTGCTCGGCACTAGTGATAAGTGATCAGTATCATGCTCGGGTGCTCGGTACTAGTGATGAGCAAGCATTGCCATGCTCGGGTGCTCAGTACTAGTGATGAGTGAGCACTACCATGCTCGGATGCTCTGTACTACTTAAAAGTGAGCACTACTATGCTTGGGTGCTTGGTACTTGTATCGAGCAGTTGGATGCTCAGATGGGATAGAATCCTGTACCCGAGAATAATGGAAGTCAATGGGGAACTTTTTTGAGAAGATTTCCAGGAAAAATGCTCAAGTTCTCCATTGACTTCGATTATACTCAGTCTTGAGTTGAGCCCGTCCAAGCGTCCAAATGCTCGCTACGTCTACCGAGCACCCAAGCATGTTAGTGCTCGCTCATCACTACTGATCCCTCTCATGGTGAAGGCCATCAATCACTGATAAACAGTGAAGCACAGCCGTAATCGATCCCGCCATATTTCCAAGATGTCAAAAGGTAGGGATCAGTTAGAAAACCCTTGCTGAAAATCCAGTTACACCTTACGTGGTACACACTGGGTTATGCCAATGGTGCCAAATCACACACTGGAGGTGCCGCTGAACATTGAAACATCTAATTTATAATGCGGGTGGAGCCCAATAAAAAGGCAATTAAAAAATAGAATTTCTTCTCACATGTCACATAGCTTCCTCTTCCATAATCATAATCCACCCCTCGCAAATGAAATAATATTTTCCTGAATGCGCACCCATGCCGGCAGCATGCCTAATTATCCAATATATGCAACAGGAAACATGTAATTTTCATAAAGAACAGGCGATACTATCATTTAGCAACACTGTGTATTCCATAATGTAGATTTATTTATATCCTGAGTGTCATTTTCCTCACACGTTGTAGTGCATTTGTATTCCAGTACCCTACTCTATCTAATTTATTGAAAGGATCGTGCCACTATTTATTCCAAAAAGTGCAAAATGCAAAAAATTTAAGAATCTTTGAATTCACGTTAATTCATCACTGTAGCTATTTTAATATATTCGATGCAAAGTCCGCGAGTGTAAAGGAAAGACTAGAAAAAAAAGTATTTAAAAAAAGCATCGAGTCCTTAGGCCGTGTTCCCACTTCCGCCTGCACATTCCATTTATCTGTTTCATTTTGAGGAGAAACGGAATTAATGTCCAAAAAGGGATTTGTTGTATAATTGATGTAAATGGAAGCAGAGGGACCCTACTGATTGTTATGGGATCCATTATGGTTCCATTGTATGTCCAATTTTAGAAGGAAACAATAGCCCTGAATGCTGCACTTTTTTTATTCTAAAAACTGACAGAACCGAGACAGACCCGATAATTATTAATGGGGACCCTCTTTTGAGGTCTATGTGAGGTATGATCCGATACATTTTGGACATGTCTGTTCCTAAAAGCAGGACCGGATGCAGGTGTGAATAGAGTCTTGGCTGGAGCTGGACTTTTCACAGCATGATTACAAGTACATCAGCCACGTGCTCACGGTATTTGGTTAGTTGTAAAAAAAATACAGAAGTGGTGCCTGTGTTTCTATTAGGCCTCGGTTCCACTTGCACATAGCTTCTGATCCGAGAGCATAGAGAGCGATATGCTAATGACCCTCTTCTGCGAGCGTCAGCTGAGGGTCATGCGACTGTGATGTAATCTTGTGATCGGATCACAGCTGCGGTGAAGAGTGAGGCAGCACTTTCTCCCTCTCCTCTGCAGCCTGTCTCTGCGTACATTGCACTGAGATCGGATGACATGTGAGTGCAGTGCGATATTTCACACACCCCCATAGACTTGTATAGGGGTGCTTATGTGTCGCCAGGGGTTAAGGGGATACCCAGAACCGGGCCAAGGGGTCGCTTCTGGAAAGGGGATCACGGTGTCGTGACCCGGTCTGTGCTCCCTGGTTCCACAATAAAAAGGGGGGTTATGTTCGTGACGCCACCCGTGGAATGTGATCAGAGATGACCACCGCTGCTGCAGAACCTCCGGGGTGATGGAAGGCAGCTTGAGATGGGACGGCTCCCCACGGGTAGAGCCTTTTCCCCGGGGCAGTGTGTTAGTCTATGGGGGGAGTGCAGGACACGAGCACAATAAACAGGCAGACTCACGGTTTTGCAGTTTCTTTGTCCTTTACTGATGATGGTATTCAGCAAAGTACTGTCCACGGAGTCTGTGAGGGGTTCAGGGCTTCTCCCACCCAGCCGGGCCGTTTTGGCTTCCTTGTCTGCACTGTGAGTCTGTGGCCCTGCTGCTTTGTGAACTATGCAGCCGGCTCTGCTCTGCTCTGCTCCTAGGTACCGACCTGACAGGCAACTCGAGTCCTTACTTGTATGTTCCTGAACTCTGCATTTGTTGCTTGTGTCTGTGGTACAGATAGAGAATGTGGAATCCTCACTTCTCTGGTGTTCACTGTGCAGTATGTAACCTGCAGTCTCGGATCCAGCATCCATTCTGTGTGCTCCACTGGGATGAGCTCAGCAATGCTCTGCCTCCCAGGAATGTTCCTCTGTGTACGCTTTCTCCTTTCCTCAGACCCTCAGCTAGGCCTGGAATTGGTCAGTGGATCCTGAGGTGAGCTAAAGCCAGCTTCCAACCTGCAGAGATCCTTTCTCCTCAGTGCTCTGCGCTGAACTTCCAAACTGAAACTACTGACCATTTCCTCCCCCCACCAGAATATACAGGGAAGCAGCTTGGTCTCCCCCTTCTGGCCAGGAGGTCTTGGTGTTGTGTGTGGGGAGTTAACCCTTTGTGTTGTTACTGTGGCAACCCTGGGGTGCCACATTCCCCCTTAGTGAAGAACAGTACTCCGGGACTGTGAAACAAACAAACAAGTTATCAACAATAAATGTATATATAAATACAGAGTCTCAAAAGGAAAAATACAAAAACCTTAAAGCTCAAAAAGAGTCCAAAATGTTCATAAATATATGTGTTCATACAGCATAGTCTCTGTAGGCACTGGGCTTTTGGTCTTAACGTTGCAATTAAATAAACATTTAAACAACCAAATGCTTCTTAAAGGTGTCTCTACTCTGGTCATAAGTGCAGTAGGCCTCACGGCCCTTGGGCCACCAACAATGTGATCAAGTTGTAACTCTCCGTGCTGCCACCTTACACCACTCTTCTCTCACCTTTTCTGTACACTAAACTGTTACGGTTTTTCATATAAACATTATAACATATGTACATTTTATATGCAATTCCACATTAGTCTTTATATCTTGCTGGTATCTGACCCTGAGTACTACACTGTGATCTGCGTACTGCTGCTGTACTGGGTGTACTTAGCATAATGGTGTGGGTGGAAGTGTACCTATTTGGTGTTTCTGGTACTTGTGAGGATGGGGTACTGACTGTAGGACTGGCAAGCCCACTGGGACCAGGAATCTGTTCTTCCTCTACGGTTTCAACTTCCAGTTCTTCATGTCTTGGGACTTCTTGTGGTATGGATTCTGATGTTGGTTCCACCACTTGAGGGAAGGCGATCATTGGGACTACTACTGCTCCATAGTAAGTTAGCCATGTTTTTGGGAAATGTCCTAAGACTGTATGGAATACATCTTCTTCCTTCTTGACAGGTTGTACATGTACGGGTAAGGTGACTTCTGGTGTCTTCAGGGTTTCAGGACACGGTTTGAGTTGATCTCTTGACACGACAGCTGATGTCCTTCCTTCATCCTTACTGATGAGACATACTTTGGGATTATCCATACTTGATGGTAAGACTGTATATGGGGTGGTTTCCCACTGATTATCCAATTTGTTTGTGCGCCGATTCCTCTTGAGAACTTGGTCACCAGGTTGCAATGGGGTTGCTAGAGCATGCTGGTTGAAGGTTCTCTCTTGTCTTCCCCTAGCTTGTTGGAGACTTTTCTCTACGCACTCTTGTACTTGGCGATACTGCTGCTGACGTAGGGTATCCCAATTGGATTCTTGAACTTCCGCATCTGGCTTCAGAATTCCCATATCTAAATCAATTGGCAATTTACCGGGCCTTGCACGCATGAGGTAAGCGGGGGTGCAGTTTGTAGAACTCACCGGGACATGGTTGTACAAGTCCACTAGGTCGGGCAACTTCTCTGGCCATTGATTTCTTTCTGACTCTGGTAAGGTCTTCAACAGGTCAATCACAATATGGTTCATCTTCTCACATAAGCCATTTGTTTGGGGATGGTATGCTGTTGTGCGGCTCTTTTTACAGCCATACATGTTGCAGAATTCTTGGAAGATCTGTGATTCGAAAGCTGGACCTTGATCTGCAAGGACTTGTTCTGGGTAACCATGGGGTCTGCAAAAGTACGTCTGGAATGCTTTAGCTGCTGTTCTAGCTGTAAGGTCTTTCACGGGTACCACCACTAAGAAGCGTGAGTAATGGTCCACGATGGTTAAGGCATAGACATAGCCGGACCGGCTTGGTGACAACTTGGCGTGGTCTAATGCGACTAGGTCGAGTGGTTGCTTGGTTACTATGGGCTGGAGTGGGGCTCTCTGGTTCTGTTGATCCTTTCTTCTGAGGTTGCATGGTCCGCATTTTCTACACCAATCTTCAATTGATTTTCTCATGCCAACCCAGTAGAATCTTTCTCTTAAGAGCACTTCCAACTTTTTCCAACCAAAATGACCAGCACCGTCGTGGTAAGCTTCCAGAACCATCTTGACGTCTCTCTTGAGCACGATGATCTGCCAGACCAACTCATGTGTTTTTGGATTGGTGTGCCTTCTACAGAGCTTCACTTGGTACAGGAACAATTTACCTCTCTCTTTCCAGAGATGTTGTGTCTCAGCTGGGGCATTCTGATTAGGGTATGCACCTTGTTGTGTAAGCAGTTCTTTCACTAGCTTCACAGCTGGATCGCTGTCTTGTGTGTCAGCCCATCCGTGGTGTGCTAATGGGTTGAGACTTGCCTGCTGTTGTTTTTGGTAGACACTCGGTTGATACTGTCCCACCTTAGGATGGTGAAAGGCCGGCAGCTCAATTTCTTCCAGTCCCTCCGGTTCCTCTTCCACGTTCCCCGAGTGTGGCATCTGGGATAAGGCATCTGCATTCCCATTCTTGTGGCCTGCCCTGTACTTGATGACAAAGTTGTAGTTTGACAGTCGGGCTATCCATCGCTGTTCCAGCGCACCTAGTTTTGCAGAGTCCAGGTGGGTCAACGGATTGTTGTCAGTAAAGATGGTAAATTCTGCAGCTGCCAGGTAGTGTTTGAAACGCTCTGTTACAGCCCAAACTACTGCCAGTAGTTCTAACTTGAAGGAGCTGTAATTCTCTGGGTTTCTTTCTGTAGGCCGGAGCTTCCTGCTTGCAAAGGCAATAACTTTCTCCTTGCCTTCCTGCTTTTGAGACAATACTGCTCCCAGTCCTACGTTGCTGGCATCCGTGTACAAAATGAAGGGTTGATGGTAATCTGGATATGCCAGGATCTCTTCTCCTGTCAGTGCCCACTTCAACTTCTTAAAGGACTCTTCTCTCTCATCACTCCACTGGAAAGGAGGATTTCGGGCTGCAGACTTCTTTGACTGTCCTACCAGGATGTCTTGTAGGGGAGCTGCTAGCTTCGTGAACCCTTTTATAAATCTTCTATAGTAGCCTACCAGTCCCAGGAATTGCCTCACCTCTTTCACGCTGGTGGGTCTCGGCCAATCTCTGATCACGGTAACGTTTTCAGGATCTGGTGCTACCCCTTCTGAGCTCACGACATGTCCCAGGTACTGTACCCTTGGCTTTAGAAGATGACACTTGGATGGCTTGATTTTCATGCCATATCCAGATAAGGCTTCAAACACTTCTGCCAGGTCTTGTAGATGCTGTTCATAGGTCTTGGAGTAGACTATGATGTCATCCAGGTACAGGAGCACAGTTTCAAAGTTCTTATGTCCTAGGCAGCACTCCATCAGTCGCTGGAAGGTACCAGGCGCGTTGCAGAGTCCAAACGGCATACAATTGAACTCACAGAGGCCCATCGGCGTGGTGAACGCTGTCTTCTCCTTGTCAGCCTCTGTCACAGGAACTTGCCAATACCCACTAGTCAGATCTAGGGTGGAAAAGTAAGTAGCGGATTTTAATGCAGCCAATGACTCCTCTATCCTAGGTAAGGGGTATGCATCCTTGTGTGTAATGCGGTTGATCCGTCTGTAGTCTACGCACATCCTCATGGTCCCATCTTTTTTCTTAACTAGCACTAGTGGGGCTGCCCAGGGGCTACAACTGTCTCTTATCACTGCAGCCTTGCAGCGCTGGGGTCCTGGGTTCAAATCCCACCAAGGACAACATCTGCATGGAGTTTGTATGTTCTCCCCGTGTTTGCGTGGGTTTCCTCCGGGTTCTCCGGTTTCCTCCCACACTCCAAAGACATACAGATAGGGACTCTAGATTGTGAGCCCCAATGGGGACAGTGTTGCCAATGTATGTAAAGCGCTGTGGAATTAATAGCGCTATATAAATGAATAAAATTATTATTATTATTATTATTACCCCTGCCTCTTTCATTCCTTTGAGCATGTCTTTGGCGCATTGGTAGTGAGCCGGTGGTACTGGTCTATACCTCTCCTTTATGGGTGGATGGTTACCTGTGGGTATAGTGTGCTCTACCCCTTTGATCTGCCCAAAGTCTAATGGGTGTTTGCTGAATATTTGTTCATATTCATTCACTACCCTGTATACTCCATGCTTTTGATGGGAGGGTGTAGAATCGGTACCTACATGTAGCTTTTGGCACCAATCCTCCAGCTTTCCCTCTGAGCCATTGTCCTCCGCCTGATTTGACGGCTTCAAGGGCTCAACGGTGGTGATGGCGTTGTTATCAACCGTATATAGCTTAGCCATGGTAGCATACTTTGGTAGGGTGACCTCATCTTCCCCACAATTTAGAAGGCATATTGGCACTCTCCCCCTGTGTACCTCAACTATTCCTCTGGCCGTCAGTACAGTGGGCCTACTGTCTGAGTACACGGGTTCTACCAGGGCCTGATAGTCTCGCCCTCTGATGCCTATTGCGGCTCTACACCAGACCAGCATTTCTGTTTTGGGAGGAATTACAATAGGTATTGGGTCACTTACCCTTGCACTGCCAATTTCACCTCCTGACATTTCTACCTGCTGCTTCAGCATCAAGGCTTTAATTTCCTTCTGCAGGAGTCTCTGTTGCCCAGGTTTGGCAGTCTCAACGATCTGCTGTAAGACAGTAATTACCTCTGCAAAACAATTTTCAATTACATTCATTCCTAGCAGCATAGTTGGTTCGCGTTCTCGTCGGTCAACATCAACAATGACAATACCTTGGTTCTGCAATTCTACTCTCCCAATCTTAATGGTCATTTCTCTGAAACCAACCTGTGGTACTAATTCACCATTGCTAGCCCATATATTCAATGCAACATTAGATGGACCACTGCTAACGTCTGAATCAGCCCAGTACCTCTTATAAAGGACATGCGGAATTGATGTTATTTGGGAACCAGTGTCCAGCAAGGCGTTGAGCGGAATGCCATCCAGCATGATGGGGATGACTGGACGTCCCCCCACATACTTGTCGTGCCAGGGTGAAGGACCTTGAGAGTTCATTCCTGAGGAGCGGCCCGCCTCCCCAGGGGATCCCCATTTAAAGCACATTCACGGGCAAAGTGACCTGGCTCCTTGCAACGGCGGCAAATGGGCTGTCCATCCAGCTGGTAGCGGTCGCTGGGTCGTCCTCTCGTCGCTTGGTATCTCCTAGGCCTCATCCACGGGACATCCTCCTTGCTGGTCGCCATCTCAATCTTGGGTGCAGACTTGGATCCACGCAGCTCCTGGACGATTCTAGCCATGGAAGCAACAGTGTCTGTCAGGGCATCAAGCCTTTGATGGAGAGCCTCATTAGTGATGGGCTCCAGGTGGTTAGCAGCAGCCGCTGACATGGCCGATGTAACCGGCACTACTGGCTGCTGGGGTGCCACTGTAAGGTGTTGAACAGAGTCTATATCCTGCGGCTCCTCCACCTGCTGGAGGCGGATGGCTCTATCCTTTAGCTGGGCAAATGTTAGTCCTGGATCCTGGATCACCATCATGCTCAGTTGTCCCCGGTGGGAAGGGGATGAGAGTCCATCCAGGAATTGGTCTATCAGCAGCTTATCTGCTCCAGGGGCTAAGGCAGGTTCTGCTAATTTAAGTGCTCTGAGCGCCTCCTGCAAGTTTAAGGCAAAGTCTCTTGCGCTCTCTCTAGGTTTTTGCTTGCATCCAAAGAACCTCATTTTAGCCCGGCTGCCAGCAGTGGATTCAAAAGCTGCTTTTAGTCCAGCTATTATATGCTCTACAGTGTCCTTTGCATCGTCTGGCCAGGATGTAGCCTCCCACTGGGCATTGCCAGTTAACTGTCCCATAAGCATACCAACACGCTGAGCTTCTGTCAGGGGGTACATGCTGTAGTAGATTTTTAGCTTTCCGATAAAGTCATTAAGTGTGTTGGGCGCACCTGAGTACTGCGGCAGCCACACTGCACCCGGGGTGTACGGCATCAGGAACGGCATGATAGGTGCCGCTGCACCGCCGGGTACAACAGCGTCTCCCTGCTGCGACATCTTTGCACCCCCTTAGTTAATTTCACCAGTCTTCTTGACAGCAAGCCTGGGACACTTTTCTGCGTTTTCGTTCGGGTCGCAGCACCGAGCGCACCTCCTCTGCAAGCGGTAGGCGGAGTCTTAGTTTAGGCGCGATGTTTTCCCGCGCGTAGCAGCTAATGGCGCGATTAAAGATGGCGCCTGGAAAATTTTACCAATGATGTTTTTGGATTTTCCAGGTATCTTTGCAAAGTGTAAAGTACGTTCTTTGTTGCAACAATTCACAGGGCAAGTCTTTTATGCTACGCAATAAGTCTTTACAGGCGCACGTCACCCGGGTTGCAGCCGGGTCCAGTCCGCATCCTGTTCGTGACGCCAAAGTTGTGTCGCCAGGGGTTAAGGGGATACCCAGAACCGGGCCAAGGGGTCGCTTCTGGAAAGGGGATCACGGTGTCGTGACCCGGTCTGTGCTCCCTGGTTCCACAATAAAAAGGGGGGTTATGTTCGTGACGCCACCCGTGGAATGTGATCAGAGATGACCACCGCTGCTGCAGAACCTCCGGGGTGATGGAAGGCAGCTTGAGATGGGACGGCTCCCCACGGGTAGAGCCTTTTCCCCGGGGCAGTGTGTTAGTCTATGGGGGGAGTGCAGGACACGAGCACAATAAACAGGCAGACTCACGGCTTTGCAGTTTCTTTGTCCTTTACTGATGATGGTATTCAGCAGAGTACTGTCCACGGAGTCTGTGAGGGGTTCAGGGCTTCTCCCACCCAGCCGGGCCATTTTGGCTTCCTTGTCTGCACTGTGTGTCTGTGGCCCTGCTGCTTTGTGAACTATGCAGCCGGCTCTGCTCTGCTCTGCTCCTAGGTACCGACCTGACAGGCAACTCGAGTCCTTACTTGTATGTTCCTGAACTCTGCGTTTGTTGCTTGTGTCTGTGGTACAGATAGAGAATGTGGAATCCTCACTTCTCTAGTGTTCACTGTGCAGTATGTAACCTGCAGTCTCGGATCCAGCATCCGTTCTGTGTGCTCCACTGGGATGAGCTCAGCAATGCTCTGCCTCCCAGGAATGTTCCTCTGTGTACGCTTTCTCATTTCCTCAGACCCTCAGCTAGGCCTGGAATTGGTCAGTGGATCCTGAGGTGAGCTAAAGCCAGCTTCCAACCTGCAGAGATCCTTTCTCCTCAGTGCTCTGCGCTGAACTTCCAAACTGAAACTACTGACCATTTCCTCCCCCCACCAGAATATACAGGGAAGCAGCTTGGTCTCCCCCTTCTGGCCAGGAGGTCTTGGTGTTGTGTGTGGGGAGATAACCCTGTGTATTGTTACTGTGGCAACCCTGGGGTGCCACACTTAAGCTGAGACTCCCTGCCAAACACAGCATGCTGCGATTCTTTTCTCATGCCGATATGGTATGAGAAATCAATCGCAGATGGACACTGACCCATAGAGTTACACTGGTGCGAGTGCAATCCGAGGTTTTATCGGATTGCACTCGTTTGTGCAAACGCATATGGAACTGAGGCCTTAAGCTATGTCCGCACTCTGCAGTTTATTTGTTAACAACAAAACTGCATTTTCTGGCAGAAAACTGCACCTTGGGCAAGAAAACACAACAAAAAACGCATGCATTTTTGCCACGTTTTTGTTCCATGCTTTTTTAGTGAAATTAATGCCTGGAAGCGGTAAAAAACGCTGAACAATAACACAGAAATAATTGACATGCTGCAGTTTTTTTTGTCAACCCAAAACTGCAGGCAAAGAAAAGCAACGTGGCCACAGAATTTCTGAATTCTCATAGACTTTGCTGGGAGAAGGAAAGACATTCAGTTTTGGGCAACTAACTGCACCAAAATTGTGGCAAAAAAGCAGCGTGCGCACACAGCCTATACTTTTCCTCTGATTGTTCCACTCCTGGTTTTGGCTTAAAAATATTGAGGTAAAAAACTCACCAAATACTGAGGTAAAATACTCACCAAATACTGAGGTAAAATACTCATTAAATACTCCGTGTGCACATGGTCTTATCAGGTATGATATAAGAAACCTTTGGTCAGATGCACATGTTCGGTATAGAAAGCCATGGATCCCCCCTTGGGGAGGAGGGGCGACATGACCAAGGGGTAGTTAGGGAGTGATGGGGTTAATAGGGACAGTTTGGTAGGCAGGCCTATTATGGCATTAAGGGGTGGTTTTAGCTTGGGAGGAAGAGGAGGAGTAGGGAAAGGGTTAGTCTGGGAGAGGAGGGGGTTACCTCCTCTTCTTCTTCCGGACGCCAAGAGATCCCCGCCCACCCTCCCTTTTTGTGTTGTCATCTGGGGGACGTGGTTTGGGACGTTGGGATGCTATTTGTCACAGCGGCGGGGGGGGGTAGGTCTGGTCCAGAGGTTGGAAGTGACTGGTAACTGGACCGGGAGTCATTGTCTGGGTATGGTGGCTCTCGGATCCGGGATGTGGCAGGCACGGGGTTCTGCCAAAGTGTGGGGGTGTCAATCCGTGGGTGATTGGCACCTCGTCTCTGGGTCAGTGTGTTGCGGCCAGGGGCAAGGGGAGTAGTAGTTATGGACTGGGCCTGCCCCCGGGAGGGTCATGTAATTGGCATTGTCTATTGTTATCTGTGTGTTGTTGTTCTGGGTCGCCCGTTGGACGGCGTCCCTAAGGTGCTTAGTTTGTGAACAATAGGCAATAAAGGCTGCTGTGGCCATTTTTGAACCAAGTCGCATGCAGTCCGTGTGTTTATTTTAGGATAAGGGTTTTGAATGTGGCGCCCCTGACCTGGTCAGGCACCACTGAGTACTGCACCCATGCTGGGGACAGTACAAAACAGGTAATCCAGAAGGCTGACCGAGGTGTGTGACTACACAGGCGCATAGTGATCAGGTCTCACACATTTACCTTTGAGAGGACCCCTGGGGATCCCAGGAGGGGGCGAAGCCTCCATCTCCACTCGAGGGGTGTGGTAGAGAGCCTGGTTGCTAGGTGACGTAGGCAAGAACAGGAGAGTAGGGAAGAGTGAGCCGAAGACAGTTGAGTGGTGAAGTTCAGGGAGGGCAGAAGCAGACCCTGTAGCTCTACACAATTCTGACAACGTACGCGCAGTGACTACCGACGGGGGAGAATGGTCACCTGGGAGTGCTGCCCGAAATCCACACACGGCTAAAGAGAGAGCAACGGAGTGGAAAGTAAGGAGACTGTCAGGGAGATACCAGGCCCAACCGGGTAACAGGTCCCAGTGCAGGGATAGATCCACCTGTCCTTTGCCAAACCTGCATGAGGGGGCACTTTACACCCCCAAGACAACACCACAGAGTCCGCAGCCACGTAGCCAAAGTGAGGGCCCATAGCTCTCAGGAGGCAAGCAGCCGGAGTGACCTGGTCCAGGCTACAAGCAAACGGGCCAAAAAGAAGGGGAGAGAGGCACCAGCAACTTCCCTGGGCGACCCCAGCAGGGCTTCAAGCAGGGGTTACCCCAAAACACAACGGGCTAAGGAAGGCGAGTTGGTAGCCACCCTCACTAGTCAGCCTGAAGGACACCTGGTTCCAGCCTGGTTCATCCCAGCTACGCCCGGGTTACTCACCCTGCCGCCATCAGTGAGTAAAATCCCTGAAGGACATCCTGCTTGTGCGTGTGAGTTATTCTGCGACTTGTAGTTCCACACACCAACACGGGACCCTGGGGCATGCCTCACTCTCAGGAGGCTATTACAACTGACTGCACCTACTATCAGCCCCAGGCACCCCTAACCTGCAGTGGCGGTCCCCACTGACCGCAATTCTGAGAGTGGCGTCACGACAATCAAAATAGAGGATTTCCTACCTGTGACAAGATCCAGCCGCGTGGAGTCCCTGAAGGTAATGCACCGCTGCACCGACACCGAGCCTCGGGGCCCCAAACATCTGGCGTCACGAACAGGATAAGGACTAGACCTGTTCAGACAGGTGACCATGTGCCTGGGCGGTCCGCTTGGAAAATTGGAAGCGCCGCCATATTGCCACCATGAAAAGCGCGCTGAAAAACAACAGCAGCCCGCGCTGGGAGAAGTTACCGCCCACGAAGAGGCGTGGTTACCCAGAGATCCCCTGGAGGGTCCTGGCCTCGCAAGTGATGAGAGCAGGGGCGTTCAGAGACGTCGGGAAAGAAAGGGAGCCAGAAGCCTGCTACTAGAAGAAGGAGACGCAGAGGAAATGGCGACTGAACGCAGAGACCCAGAGCCAGGCTCCGCTGCCTGGTGGTATCGGGAACTTGCCCAGTTTTGCGACCAACTGGAGGCCAGGGTCGTATGGCAGATCAGCGAGGGACGCACGGAGCTTCTGGAGATGGCTGCAGCGGTTCAGGCCTATGAGAGGGGAACCGCACGACGAGTGCCAGACCGAGCGGCGACGACTCAGACCCCGATGATGTTACCGATGGGTGAGTCCTGTGTTGCCCCTGTCAGCGCGAGTGCCCCGACCCCTGCTGCCATGCCCGCGGTCCCTGGGGAGATGCCCGGCGCGGCGACGCTGAATCAGGCCGCAGCCACGCCAGGTGCGGCCCGCCGAGCCCAGGCCGCCGCAACGATGCCCAGCCCGGCCCGCAAAGATCCGGCTGCCACCGCGACCCTCCTCCACGCCGCAGGTGCGGCCCGCCAAGGACCGGCTGCAGCTGCGACGCCAATCCAGGCCGCAGAAGCGCCCAGCCCGGCCCGCACAGATCCCATCGCAGCTGCGACGCCAATCCAGGCCGCAGAAGCGCCCAGCCCGGGCCGCACAGATCCCATCGCAGCTGCGACGCCAATCCAGGCCGCAGAAGCGCCCAGCCCGGCCCGCACAGATCCCATCGCAGCTGCGACGCCAATCCAGGCCGCTGCAGCGATGCCTTGCTTGGCCCGCCAAGACCAGGCCGCTGCCACGCCAGGCTCGGCCCGCCAAGACAAGACTGTACAATTATTTACCCCGGCCTGCCAGGTCAGAGCAGACACCGCTCCCCAGCCCAAGGAAGTCCCTGCTAGGAAGCCCCTGCTGGGGGAGGACCCCGAATACTGGAAGCTGAAGGCTGATCTAGAGGCCCACTTCCCAAAGGAGATGGTGGACCGGTATCTGCTCCCTCCGCATACTCACAGGAAGACTCCTGCAACATTCATGCCAAAGGGTCCCCCGCCCTGGCCTGCTGATGAAAATCCATCCCTAGCGCTGCCACAAGAGGAGTGCCCAGAAGAACTAAGGGGGAGGGGAGGCCAGGAAGCTGAGAAGCTGACCCCAGAGCCATCAGCAGTGGATGCAGCACCAGTCCAAGAGCCAGAGATGCTGCCGTACTCCCGCTGGGATGAAGAGAGCCCGACATCCTCCGCTGAGGAAGATTTGTCCAGATACCTCACCTGGGAGCCTGCAAGCGGTGAGGTGGCAGTCAGGCAGGACCCAGCCCGCAGGACACGGCGCCGCAGCAGGACAAGGGATCCACCTGCACAGCAGTCTCCCGAGGAGAAGGACGAGGTCACGGCCAGAGACTTAGAGGAAAAGCGGTCCTTGAGAAGGGCCAAATCGCAGGTCAGAGGCCCCCTTTGTCGAGGAGTTGTAGAAGACTTCAGTCTAAGGTCTGGATATGGCTTTATAGTAGCACCTGGTGTAAAAGAGGGCATCTTTGTGAACAGAAGGGATGTGAGAGCACATTTACCTAGAGGACATCCAGGAAGAAACCTACAGATAGGAGACTCAGTAGAATTCACAAAGCACCAAGGAGAACGCGGATGGTACGCACTAGATGTCACACCCTGCCCCAGAAATCCCTACAGTAAACCTGCTATCTCAACAACAGAAGATGAAGATACAGAAAAAGAAACAGACGACAGAAACATAGAAAATGTCAGGTGCCAAAGCCCAATAGGCAAAAGCCCTGGTGGAACGGAGTAGAGAAAAGTAAAGAAAACTACAGCAGTTTGAAGTTTGCAACGTTCAAGTTTAAGAAATGTGCCCACATGAACTGATGTGAGAAAATCCTTTTGCACCTCGCGTATGGACCATAGGCTATGAACTGTCTATAGCCACAAACTCTCGCAGTGTTTATAGTTACCCCAGAGGTACAACCACTACCAGGGAGCACGCCTGTTTATGGGGCCTGGCTCTCCACCACAAAGAGGGTACCTGGTCAGCACCAACTGTGGAGGCCGCCTCTGCATCCTGCCAGAAGAGGCTGAAGGCGCGGCTCCACCAGGCCAGGTATACCCTGAAACCACCAGACCATGAAAGCCGCCTCTACATCCTGCCAGAAGTGGCTGAAGGCGCGGCCAACGGGAGAGGCAGATGGGAAGAAAGGTCTGGGGAAGCTGATGGCCCAGACCTGGTTACCAAAAGAAACCGGTGACCTGCCGCCTGAGAGGGTTTAGGGTGGGTTAACGGACTTGTGGGTGGAAGGTGGTGATGTATGGTACCTGATGGTTTTAAAACGTTTTACCATGTTTTACTGTTTTATGCATTTTAAAATGTTGTCTTGCAGCCCGAGGACGTGCTGGTGATAACTAAGGGGGAATGTGGCGCCCCTGACCTGGTCAGGCACCACTGAGTACTGCACCCATGCTGGGGACAGTACAAAACAGGTAATCCAGAAGGCTGACCGAGGTGTGTGACTACACAGGCGCATAGTGATCAGGTCTCACACATTTACCTTTGAGAGGACCCCTGGGGATCCCAGGAGGGGGCGAAGCCTCCATCTCCACTCGAGGGGTGTTGTAGAGAGCCTGGTTGCTAGGTGACGTAGGCAAGAACAGGAGAGTAGGGAAGATTGAGCCGAAGACAGTTGAGTGGTGAAGTTCAGGGAGGGCAGAAGCAGACCCTGTAGCTCTACACAATTCTGACAACGTACGCGCAGTGACTACCGACGGGGGAGAATGGTCACCTGGGAGTGCTGCCCGAAATCCACACACGGCTAAAGAGAGAGCAACGGAGTGGAAAGTAAGGAGACTGTCAGGGAGATACCAGGCCCAACCGGGTAACAGGTCCCAGTGCAGGGATAGATCCACCTGTCCTTTGCCAAACCTGCATGAGGGGGCACTTTACACCCCCAAGACAACACCACAGAGTCCGCAGCCACGTAGCCAAAGTGAGGGCCCATAGCTCTCAGGAGGCAAGCAGCCGGAGTGACCTGGTCCAGGCTACAAGCAAACGGGCCAAAAAGAAGGGGAGAGAGGCACCAGCAACTTCCCTGGGCGACCCCAGCAGGGCTTCAAGCAGGGGTTACCCCAAAACACAACGGGCTAAGGAAGGCGAGTTGGTAGCCACTCTCACTAGTCAGCCTGAAGGACACCTGGTTCCAGCCTGGTTCATCCCAGCTACGCCCGGGTTACTCACCCTGCCGCCATCAGTGAGTAAAATCCCTGAAGGACATCCTGCTTGTGCGTGTGAGTTATTCTGCGACTTGTAGTTCCACACACCAACACGGGACCCTGGGGCATGCCTCACTCTCAGGAGGCTATTACAACTGACTGCACCTACTATCAGCCCCAGGCACCCCTAACCTGCAGTGGCGGTCCCCACTGACCGCAATTCTGAGAGTGGCGTCACGACAATCAAAATAGAGGATTTCCTACCTGTGACAAGATCCAGCCGCGTGGAGTCCCTGAAGGTAATGCACCGCTGCACTGACACCGAGCCTCGGGGCCCCACAGTAACACAGACATCACGACCGGAGAATACTCCCTCAGCTGGTCATTGGTGAGTTTTTTACCTCAGTATTTGTAAGAGAAAACCAGGAGAGGAACAATCAGAGGAAAGTTTAATAATCATGGATGGTCACCATTTCTGTATTTATCACCCACTCCTAGTTTTGGCTACAAATACTGAGGTAAAAAGTCACCATATACTTAAAGTGTGCACATGACCAAAAGTTTCTTATATCATACCTGATAAGCCCATGTACACACGGAGTATTTGGTGAGTTTTTTACCTCAGTATTTGTAAGCATGTAGCCTGTGTAGATGCGCATGTCAGATTGTTTGCAAAAAAAACCCTCTGTGACTGTTCCATATATCTGACTGCAATTAAATAATTAATCTTTTCATCTGAATATACCCGGCGATTTACCTGCAGTCTGATGCAAAGCAAGAATAAATAGTTTAAGGCTATGTGTCCACGATGCGTCGAGCTAGGTGCAGTTCTAAACGCACCCTCTGGCAGTAATTAATTTTGCCAAATTTGCTTTTTACCATAAAATAGCGCTAAAAACGCATGCGTATTTACCGCGTTTTAGGTGCGTTTTTAGCGCTTTTTACATGCTTTTCAATAGCGTTTTGACAGATGCGTTTTGAACATAAAGACACTGCTAAATAAAGTTTAAACAGTCAAACATAATGAAAAAAGAGAAATAAAAGGACAACATATAATTTATTAAAAAAAAAAGAAAATAGTTATATTTCATATAATTCTAGCGGTTATATACTATTTAGCCGTAAAATAGCAATAAATTGATATTTTTCATTAATTTAATTGTCGGACTATGTGTGTGTGTAAAGGGACATATCAAATCTTTATTTTGATGTCCAAAACGCATGTTTTCTGCAGCTAAAAAGCAGGTAAAACGCAGGAATTGTGATGTTGCTTGCTTTTTGCAACTTCTCATTGACTTCAATGTTAACAAAACGCAGCCCAAATGGCAAAAACAATTACATGCTGCTTCTTTAAACGCTGAGTTTTTGCCCAAAATTATGCAAATTAAACGCAGCGTTTTTAACTGCATGGTGGGCACAAGAAATCCCTATTTCTCATAGACTTTGCTGGGAAATCACAACGCATGCATTTTGGCATTAAAAAGGTGCAGTTGAAAACGCTGCAGAAAAGCATGTAAAAACGCGTCGTGGACACATAGCCTTACAATCGCAGAATGTGTTATGACAAGCTCCGCTACATGTGTGTGCTATAACTGCAAGAAATAAAAGGGAATTTTCATATGAAAGTAAAGATTTGGGGTGGAATTTCTGCAGAATGTGTTCACGCCAGAGGACTTGCTCCTAGGCGAAGGGGTTAATTCCTAATTCCTCGCCCTCCCTGTGGGTGGATGATGTCAGCAGGGCTCAGGATATAAGGCGGAGAGCTCTCACTCAGCTCCAGTTGTGGCATTCACAGCTTCAGCAATAAGCTACAGTGATCCCACTGCCAAGACACCACCACCAGCACCATGTCCACCTCACTGAGAGTCAGCCCCTCTGTCCATGGCTACCGGTTCGACACGGCTTCCCGGAAGAAAGCCACGGCCAACATCTTTGAGGGTGTAGACCAGGAGTCGCTGCAGAAGCTCTTTAAAAAGACTGGCGATAAGAAAGCAGAGGACAGAGCCAGGATCATCTTCTGCATTGACCAGGACAATGAGGAGAAAGCCAGGGCTCTACTGGCACTAAAGCAGAGGACCAGGGACAAAATCCTGCAATTCCTCAAGCTCCGCAAACTTCCCATCAAGGTGATCTGAGCTCCTTGGCTGCAGAGCTTTCAATCTAAGCTGAAAAGTCAAGACTGATCTGGAGGAAGAGGATGGTCCGGCAAGCTTGTCACTCACTGCCTATCTTAAGGTGAAGAATTGAGAGACTGTTCTGCAGAGCTTGCACTCTACTCTAATGAGACTGTCCTGCTGAGCTGGAAGCATGTGCTCTAAAAGAGACTGTTTCAGAGGACTGAGCGTTCCCTCCAAAGCTGAAAGGAGACTGAACATGACTCCTGGGTGACAAGGAGAAGCAGAGAGATAAGGACTATATGGGGCCCACCCGCCTGTGCCAAGGAAATGGGGCCCTGCAAGCTCTCCCTAACTGGACTATGGGGAGCAACGGAGGACTGGCGACAGATAATGACTTTTTTGGTGCTATGATACTGCATTTATGCTATTCATCATGTTTTCTATATTTTGTTAATAAATTGTTTTATAATTTTACATTTCTTCTTCTATTGTTTTATTTCTAATGTAACCAGTGGGCCGTTCATCAATCGATCATCAGCTGTTGTGGAACTACTAGTCCTAGCGTGTTCTTCTGGGCATACTGGGACTTGTAGTTGCAGATCAGGGACAACGAACATGTTTCTCAAATCCACATCCTGTTAACATTTTTGGATTTTTTTCCCCCATCCCCTCCCCATGCCATTTTTTTGTCTTATGTGGTTAATCCTGACAATTTTGTATATTTCTGCAATTATATAATTTCCTGGTGTTTATAATGGTCTCCTCCATTCGGTGCTGAATCTAAGGCTCAAAGGTGATAAGGAAATGACAACTGGTCATTCAGGGGTTAAAACAAACCTGCCTATTAATGCAGGACAATAGGTGACAAAATAGATGCCAACTGGGCATTCAGGGGTTAAAACAAACCTGCCTATTAATGCAGGATAATTGGTGATACAATAAATGCCAACTGGGCATTCAGGGGTTAAAACAAACCTGCCTATTAATGCAGGACGATAGGTGGTAATAAATGCCAACCGGGCATTCAGGTGTTAAAAAAAAACCTGCCTACTATTGCAGGATACTATGTGATACTAAATGCCAACTGGTCATTCAGGGGTTAAAACAAACCTGCCTATTAATGCAGGACGCTATGTGATAATAAATGCCAACTGGGCATTCAGGGGTTAAAACAAAGCTGCCTATTAATGCAGGACAATAGGTGACAAAATAAATGCCAACCGGGCATTCAGGGGTTAAAAAACCTGCCTATTAATGCAGGACAATAGGTGATAAATGCCAACCAGTCATTCAGGAGTTACAACAAAGCTGCCTATTAATGTAGGACAATAGGTGATAAAATAAATGCCAACCGGTCAATCAGGCGTTAAAACAAACCTATTAATGCAGGAAAGTAAGTGATAATATATGACAGCTGGCCAGTAAGGGGTTAAAATAGACCTATCCATAATGTAGCATAATATGGATCTGGGCCGTCTGCCACGATGTCTCCTTGTTAATAGGCACAACACTGGGTACAAGGAGGCTATCTATAGTGGTGTTTCCTAAGTATATGTAGCAGAGCTGAATGTGCTATCATGGCATTTTCTGCACGTTTAGTAAGCATAGTGCAGGAGGATTGCCTGCAGCTCTGTGTAGAACTGGTTAGTATACCATAAGTGATGCTGAATACAAAGTGGGCTCTGCTACATCTGAATTGGGTATCAAAAACGGTTGATTCCTAGATGCAAGGCTTAAAATACTCATATACTATATATATATATATATATATATATATATATATATATATATATATATATATATATATGTATAGTTTATACTGTACTTCCTCCAATTCTAGTAAGTCATTAGTGACGGCAGAGATTCTTCACATTCCAGTGAAATTGAGATTTCATCACTATATACGTGTCATGGGTGTGTGTATATATACACGCCTGAAGCTAAAGGCCAGCAACTGATTACATATCTAAGGTGAGCACACTTGATGGTGGTTATGTCCTATCAAGTCATCATCAGCTGTCATGGATGATGTAGCAGAGCCGAATATGTCAGAATCTTTGTAATTTTGCCATCAGGATAATACACAATGAACTTAATTGCTTTATCTGCAGTCCTATGTAAAAACACTATTCCCTATGAGAGTGCAAATCCAGCTCTGCTATATATGCACGAGGATAAATTGAGTTTCTACAGTAGCCGGGGTATAGGATGATAGCAATTGTAGTACAACACTCCCACTGACATGTGGAGAATGTGGTTCGGTAATTCTCATGCCATGTTTGGTCTGAAAATTCTGGGCAAAACTAACTCTTCATGCCCCCGGCAGCCTGCCCATTCCAGATAGCTGTATCCAAGTGTCCTACAACTACAGGACGTGGGCACCAAGTGCTCAAGAATTACAGTGCCCCTCTGTCCCAATGTGATCCTGAATGTTACAAATACGGTAAAAGTGTCCAGTCCTAAATACATAAGGAAATAATGTAGAAGGTGGGCTTGCCATGTACCGGTTATGTCTTATACTCTGTGGTTATATTAAAAGGGAACCTGTCAGGTGCAATATGCACCACGAGCAGTTCTGGGTGTATATCGCTAATCCCTGCCTAACTGTCCCTGTATACACTAGCATAGATAAAGAGATCTTTAGAAAAAGCATTTCTAAAGATCTTTTATCGTATACTAATGAGCGCAGGTACTAGCCCCAAGGGCGCTACTTCCCCTTGCCAGTCAGCTCCATTAGCATTTAAGTACGCCCCTGTGGGTGTTCTAACATGCTAATGAATACACAGCGTCACAGTATGATGTCACCTCTCCACTGCCATCGTGTCAGACGGATTTCGGCTCAGTGCACATGACCCCGGAGTTTGGGTCATGCGCACTTGTGACGCCCTGGACTAGCCAGGTAGTCACAAACACAACATCACATACACCCTCCCCCGGATAGTCTACATCAGTCAAACAAAATCCTTGTTGCCTCCTTCAGGGTCTGATGTCCACACCAGGTGGGGCGGAGCCAGGCGGTTGGCCCCACCCATCGAGGAGTTCACAGTTCTGGAGGCGGGAAAAGTGACAGATAGGAGTTGGAGTTGAAAGTGAGAGGACAGAAACTGTTAGTGTCTGGGTAGGAGCCCAGGCACTGTCAGCAAGGTCGGCAGACGGTGGTGGCTGTCTGCAGGAGGTGGTACAAGTCAGCGGAACCACAGGACCGGGGACGGGCGGTGGCCCGCCGGTACCGAGTCGGGGAGCAGATCTGTACCAAGCACAAAGGCAGGGCCATCGGACCCCGACCAGGCTAGGAGCCGCTGACAACGGTCAAATCCGAGAGTGACCGGAACCCCAGGGGTTCCCTAACACCCAAGACCCGACAGAAGGCAACCGTCCACACAGTGAGGATAAAAAGCCACCGCCATAGGCTAGAGATCCAAGGTCCAGCGCCTGCGGGCAAACGGGCTCCTTCGGTACATATACGCCGGGGAGCGGAACACTGTTGGGAAACCATCAGAGTCAATACATTCTACAAAGGTGCAGGGAAAGACAGCCACCATCAACCTGTCCGGGAAGAGCAAAGACACTGCAGCCGGCTGCGGGACCCATCCATCCAGCCGTTTGGTTTACCAGAGACTCTGTGAATCTGTGCCTGAATGAGTACAACAGTGCCATCCGGCACCACGCCGCGCTGTCCCTGCAACCCTGCACCCCGGCTTTCCTGCCTCCTCGTACCACCACCGGGCCCCGGGATCACCAACCCCTACCCACGGAGGGGGAACCAACATCCTAGCTGCTCCCTGCCATCGCTCCTGGGATTCCCGTCACCAGCAGCGGTGGTGCCCATTATCACCACGACCCGTGGGTGGCGTCACAAACTATCTCCCCAAACAAACCACCCACTTTTCACTCGTGGGTGAGGAGCGCTGCTCGAGTCCCCGGGTCCGGCCCACCGCTCGAGCCACCGAGCAGCAGCAGAAGCCCCGGACCCGAGTGTAGCGAGCGCGGCCCCTCCGCCCGCGACACACTATGAAGCCAAGTGTACGCGTCCTGGCTTCAAACTGAAGTAGGCCACATGACCCAAACTCCGGGGTCATACGCACTGGGCCGAAATCCAGTGTCGGACACGATGGCAGCGGAGAGGTGAGATCATCCTGTGACTCTGCACATTCATTAGTATGTTAACACACCCACCGGGGTGTACTAAAATGCTAATGGAGCCGACTGGACGGGGAAGCAATGCCCAGAGGATTAGTCCCCTCACTCATTAGCATACAATAAAAGATCTTTCGAAATACTTTATATAAAGATCTCTTTATCTATGCTAGTGTATACAGGGACGGTTAGGCAGGGATTAGCAATGTGCACCCAGAACTGCTCGTGGTCCTGGGCGCATATTGCACCTGATAGGTTCACTTTAAGTACTCATTGCATGTGTAAATATGTTGTGCAGCTAGCTGGGTGCAGGTTCCAGATACAGTGGAGTGGGATGGTTACCAAAGGTGCCACCTAGTGGTTGGGCTGAGATAGCAGCAGAACGGGAGAGATAGGGTTAAAGGGGAAGTGACACATGCAGGAAAGAGGTTGGTTGGAGGGTCTTGAGAGGAGCTAATCTAGAATAGGGCTCAAGTTTGGGAAGACATGCCCTCAGTGCAGGGGCCAGTCAGGGAACCTTGAAATATTCTTGAGAGAACTGGAGCCTACGGCTCACCCCAGCAGGCTTACAGAGTTGTTCGGCTCAAAAGCCACTGGGGCCCAGAATCGGATGAAGGTTAGAGGAATCAGGGGGAAGAAAACACTGACCCCGAGGAGCTTGACGACAAGTCCCAAGATAGCGGGGGACAGGTCGAGAGTAGTACCCCACAGAAAGAGAAAGGAAGGCCATGTCTGTCATTAATGTGTGAACTTTCTGGTTGGCTAAATGAGCTCTGGTTTCGCGTGCGTTACTGTCTATGACGATGATCCCCAGCAAGGTGACACCCCACCTGAGGTCCCATCTACACAGTTCACACAAACCCCTATAACATGGAGGAGTTACACATACCAACCAATCAGGTTGCCTGTTTCAATTTGTAAACAGTCCTTACACAGTTAGAGCTGAAATATGATTGATTGCCATGGGCAAATGCTCCATTATTAACTTGCACTAGTTATGATAAGTTATATACTGTTACTCCAATATTGTATATATTTTAAAAT
The DNA here is from genome assembly GCF_048569485.1 of Anomaloglossus baeobatrachus. NCBI lineage: Eukaryota > Metazoa > Chordata > Amphibia > Anura > Aromobatidae > Anomaloglossus > Anomaloglossus baeobatrachus. The sequence goes on along the minus strand of NC_134356.1, from coordinate 616,034,620 downwards.
ATGGCCGTGTCCAGTTGGAAAGTCCCTTAGCTCTTATTTACCTGGAAATGAAGAAAGCAAAATTAAAGGGATTGTCCAGTACTTTTACATGGATGACATGTCCTTAGTATATCCCATCCCATCTTCCTTACTCTACATACTGTGTACGCATACATCCCCCCTCCCTGGCTCTTCATACTGTGTCCTCAAGTTTCTCAACCCCTCACTCACCATACTGTGTCCTCATCCATCAACCTTTTTCCTCATACTGTGTATGCATATGTCGCGGGCGGAGGAGGTGACGCTGCGGTCTCCCACTGCTCGGGTCCGGCTGCTACTGCTGCTGCTCGGTGGTGGCTCAAGCGGTGGGCCGGATCCTGGGGACTCGAGCGGCGTTCCTCGCCCGTGAGTGAAAAGGGGGTTGATTATGGGGATTGGATATTGTCCGTGACGCCACCCACGGTTGTGGTGAGGTTGTTGACACCACCGCTGCTCTGGACGGGGATCCCGGGAGCGATGACAGGGAGCAGCCTGGATGTTGTTTCTCCCCTCCGTGGGTAGGGGGTTGGTTGTCCCGGGGCCCGGTGATGGGGTAGGTAGGGATGGATAGCAGGCGGGTTGCGGGGCCTGGTGAGGTGCAGGGTCGCGGGGGCAGCGCTGTGCCGCACGGCACGGTGGTACTCACTCAGCCAATGATGAAGACACAGTTCTTGGCAAAACACACGGCTGGATGGACGGGTCCCACAGGCGGCTGCGGTGTTTCTCTTCCCGGCAGGTTGATGGTGACTGCCTTTCCCTGCACCTGTGTAATGTTGATGGTTCCGATGGGTTCCCACCGGTAACCCGCTCCCCCAGCTTGGATATGGGCTGAAGGAGCCCCTTTTGCCCGCAGGCTCTGGCCCTGGGAACGGTAGCCTTGGCGGTGGCTGTGTTTCCCTCTCTTGGTTGGACTGTTGCCTTCTATCAGGACTTGGCTGCTGGGAAACCCAGGAGGTTCCCTTCGCTAACGGATTCGACAAATTCACGGCGACTCCTAGCCTTGTCAGAGTCCGTAAACCCCTGCCGGGTGGTGCTGGCTTCTCTTTGCGTACCGGTCCGGTACCGCTGGGCCACCGCCCGTCCACGGTCCTTACGGTCTGCTCCAATCGGCCTCTCCTGCAGACGGTCACCACCGTCTGCCAACCTTGCTGCTCCGTCCGGGCCACACAGCCGGACCAACTTCAGTCTGCTCTGCTCTCTTGCCACTTTCCTTCCTCTCCCTTTCACCTCTCCAACTCAACTCTAACTGACTGTTTTCCCGCCTCCAGGACTGTGAACTCCTCGGTGGGCGGAGACCAACCACCTGGCTCCACCCCCTGGTGTGGACATCAGCCCCTGGAGGAAGGCAACAAGGGTTTCTGTCTGACTTCGGTGTGCCTGACCGGGAGTGTGGGGTGTGTTGGTGTTGTTCTCTGTGGCCCCTGGCTTTTTCAGGGCACCACATTCCCCCTTAGTAAAATGCAGACCGTCCGCGGGCTGCCCGTCCATCACCGGTTTTATTTTCACAAACTGAAAAAGATAACGGTAAACATATTACAAGCATAATAACTTCTTCCCACATCGGGAGGTACTCTTACTTAAAACGTTGCGAAACGGTAACGGCTTCCGCTCTCTCCCACCCAAGCAACCTGGTTCTTCTCTGCTGCATCCAGGGGACGTCCTCAGGGCTGTCGGCGAGCTGCATCTTCACCGGAGCCTGGGATCTGGTTGGAGGCTGGAGTGCGGCGAGAATCTTAGCAAGGTCCCCATCCATGCGGCGAACCTGGGCAGCGAGTTCTTTCATCGTTCCACTTGGGGCTGCAGGTCCTGAAGGTGCTGTTGGGGTAGGGTCACCATGACGGGAGCAGTTTCAACTGGCCATGGGGCTGGCTCAGGGGCTTCAGATGCGGGGGGTTGCAGAGCTTTGATGGCCCGTTCCTTTAACACGGCAAAGTCCACATCAGGATGTTCTAGGGCTCACAGCCGAAGTTGTTTGCGGTCCTCTGAGGACCTCATCCCCTGCACAAACTGTTCACTTAACATTTTGTTACTGTCCGCACTGTTGATGGTGTCCACCCGCTTCAGTGTGCGGAGTGCGGTTTGCAGGCGCAAGGCATAGTCCCGAATGCTATCTGCGGGCCGTTGCCGACATTGATAGAACTGCATCCGCAACTCTGCCTCAGTACAGGTCTCAAAGGCAGTCTGTAGCTTTTCAAAGATGGTGGCTACAGAGGACCGGTCCCCCTCGGCCCAGGTCTCCGCCTCTTGCTCAGCCGCGCCGGTCAGCTGCCCCAGCACTAGCGCTGCACGTTGCTTATCAGTCAGGGGGTACAGTTCCAGTAGCGGACTAAGCTTCTTCCGGAAGACCTGCAAGGCATCAGGTTTCCCATCGTACTGCGGTAGCCAGGCAGCTCCGGGCAAAGAGAACGGCATCACCTGAGCAAGAGCTGGGGCCGCGGCGCCCCCCGCCAGCGTGGCTGGGACCTGGGCAGGCCCATTTACAGCCACGGGTACCGCTGCGGCTGCGACCGCCGCTCCTCCAGCGGCTCCGTCGGGCGCAGATATCTTGTTTCCGTCCCCCTTAGTCTCTTTCCGGCTCCTCCTCTATAGGGGCGGGGTTTAGGCCTTCGCGCCTCCATTACTCGAGGAGACGCTCGAGCGGGAATTTTTCGCGCCCAAAATGGCGGCTTCTCAAAATTTTCAGCCGGACACCTCCGGCGGTCACAAGGTGCACCTCTACCAGACGGCAGAGCGGTAAGATCCTGTTCGTGACGCCAAGTTGTCGCGGGCGGAGGAGGTGACGCTGCACTCTCCCACTGCTCGGGTCCGGCTGCTACTGCTGCTGCTCGGTGGTGGCTCGAGCGGTGGGCCGGATCCCGGGGACTCGAGCGGCGTTCCTCGCCCGTGAGTGAAAAGGGGGTTAATTATGGGGATTGGATATTGTCCGTGACGCCACCCACAGTTGTGGTGAGGTTGGTGACACCACCGCTGCTCTGGACGGGGATCCCGGGAGCGATGACAGGGAGCAGCCTGGATGTTGTTTCTCCCCTCCGTGGGTAGGGGGTTGGTTGTCCCGGGGCCCGGTGATGGGGTAGGTAGGGATGGATAGCAGGCGGGTTGCGGGGCCTGGTGAGGTGCAGGGTCGCGGGGGCAGCGCTGTGCCGCACGGCACGGTGGTACTCACTCAGCCAATGATGATGACACAGTTCTTGGTAAAACACACGGCTGGATGGACGGGTCCCACAGGCGGCTGCGGTGTTTCTCTTCCCGGCAGGTTGATGGTGACTGCCTTTCCCTGCACCTGTGTAATGTTGATGGTTCCGATGGGTTCCCACCGGTAACCCGCTCCCCCAGCTTGGATATGGGCTGAAGGAGCCCCTTTTGCCCGCAGGCTCTGGCCCTGGGAACGGTAGCCTTGGCGGTGGCTGTTTCCCTCTCTTGGTTGGAATGTTGCCTTCTATCGGGACTTGGCTGCTGGGAAACCCAGGAGGTTCCCTTCGCTAACGGATTCGACAAATTCACGGCGACTCCTAGCCTTGTCAGGGTCTGTAAACCCCTGCCGGGTGGTGCTGGCTTCTCTTTGCGTACCGGTCCGGTACCGCCGGACCACCGCCCGTCCACGGTCCTTATGGTCTGCTCCAATCGGCCTCTCCTGCAGACGGTCACCACCGTCTGCCAACCTTGCTGCTTCGTCCGGGCCACATAGCCGGACCAACTTCAGTCTGCTCTGCTCTCTTGCCACTTTCCTTCCTCTCCCTTTCACCTCTCCAACTCAACTCTAACTGACTGTTTTCCCGCCTCCAGGACTGTGAACTCCTCGGTGGGCGGAGACCAACCGCCTGGCTCCACCCCCTGGTGTAGACATCAGCCCCTGGTGGAAGGCAACAAGGGTTTCTGTCTGACTTCGGTGTGCCTGACCGGGAGTGTGGGGTGTGTTGGTGTTGTTCTCTGTGGCCCCTGGCTTGTCCAGGGCGCCACACATACTTTTCCCCTCTTGCTCTTCATACTGTTTCCTCATACATCTCCCTTCACTCCCCATACTGTCTCCACACCCATCCCCCACTCCCAATACTATATCTGCACCAATCTCCCCCCTCATATGGTTTCCTTATACATTCCTTTCTCCTCATATTGTGTCCTCAAATTTCTCTATGCGGTGTTCGAACCCATTCCTCCATTCTCATTCCCCAAACTGTGTCCTCAAATTTCTCCCCGTCCACTATGGGTCAGCACCCATCCCACCTTCACTCGCCAAATTGTGTCTTTAAATTTCTCCCCACCTCGCTCCCCATTCTGTGTCCATACTCTCCCCCTCGCTCCCCAAATTGTGTTCTTGAATTCCAGCCTTCCCCTTTCACAATAAATCTTTTGTGTCTTCAGCTCCAATGGTGCACGCACCACCGTCGTTGTTTGCGCCTCTGTGGCGCCAGCGAGTGACGTTAGCAGTGTGATCACATGACCTGATCATGTTGCTGAAATCGCCCTGACCCGGATGTGCCAGCAGTCAGGGATTCAATTGTAATCATGTTTGAAAAATGTGAGTACTATTGATTGCTGTGAGCCGGCGCGCTACTTCTTTTTTGAGTCAGCTTTCAGCTTGACAGCTGGCTCAGAAAACTGCTGCATCCCAATCCGGAATGCTGCAAAATGCAGCCTCCAGAGAGACATCTCAGACCGCCGCATCAGGTGGCCCGATAGCGCCCCTTGCCACCGGTGCCCAGGTTAAATGCCCCTTGTGAACCCCCTGGATATACCCCTGACAATAATGGGTGTAAAGATTGCAGTCGTACCTAGGGCCATGAGGGCTCAAAAAGTCCCTTTATTCTATATGAGAACACCAAATTCTATTAAAGACTATTGAAGACCCATGATAGTTGAGGGCTCTGTTGGACACTTTGCATTGGGGTCAGAAACTTGATGTTATGCCTCTAATCTGTTGTTAGTTATGCCATCTTATACTTGGGACAAGGAATCAGTTTGCTGCCCTAATGACATATTGGCACTTCCTCTGACATGGCCTGCCCAAAGCCCTCCTTCAACTATGCCTTTGCACCTAGGACTATCTCCTGCTAAAACCCAATGGACTTTTAGTGCTCTCTATTTTTTGTTCCTCAGAACGTAAGGGTAGCATAGCTCCCAACTTCAGAGAAAAGAAATAAAAGTCTGAGGCCGGAACCTCACCCCTGGTGTGGGTGTAGGCCAGCCATGAATTTGGTTAGGGAAGGAGGAACAACTGTTAAGGCGTGAGACCGTTGGGGTATATATATGGAGGAGTTTTGGGGTAGGGACACTTTTTGCCCGCGCTGCCTGGAACACTCCCGCCCGCCCTCCCTGTCGAGGTGTTATAGGGTAATGGTGGCTAGTAGCGGTCAAGGTGGGTCCTTGGAGTTGGTTTAAATTGGCCTTGGGGATTTCATGGAGTTATGGATCCCTTAATTTACTGGTTTGGTGGTGATCTGGTGATTTGGGCAGAACCCACAGCAATGGAATGCCGGGTCCCGTTATTTGGTGTTCGTGGATATTCCTCCCCCTCTGGGTATTGGTGCCCCCGAGCTGGTGGTTACGGCTGGGACTTATTGTGGTTCAGGGGGAGGTTACTGTTGTTATTATCATTATTTCTAATCACCAGATTTATTAGCTTCAAGGACCCCACCCCACCAACTTCTTTATAAATGCTTTATGTTGTTTAAATGGCTGCTGTGGTCATTTCATCCAACTCGGTGTCGTTGTATTTTTTTTACGTTAATTAGCGGGTGCTTGGTGGGGAGGGGGTTATAAGGTCGATTTATAAGGGGTGGGGGTCAACGAAGCGTTGATTATACCAAAGTCAAGAAGTTATGCAAAGAGTGGCAAATTTTGGCCATACTCCGAATCTCACTCATTTACCATTTCTTCTACCATAGCATGAGGAGATGTCAGACAGGGCATGGGAGCAGTGAGGGACATTCAGCAGACCACCCGGGACGGCAGAGCATAGACCCAAATCCAGAACTGCCCTGCTGTATTTGGTTTGGTTGGCAGTCACCTATGAATTTATTTTTTGTTCATTCATTCTAATTGTAGCTACCATATCTTTTTAATTTTTACGTAAGTTCTACTAAATCTTGACTATATCTTGACTAGACTATATATGAGGTCTTGCTTTTTTGCGAGACAAGCTGTCATTTAGCCAAAACATCTCTTCACACGTATAGCGTGAATGATGCATTTTTCCTGCTCCTTTTTATCTGTAGTATGTTTTCTACCAGTGTCTGTAGTAAACTACACAATAACAATGTTGTTACCAAAATATGTCACACATGGGGGAATAACCGAAATGTCCGATGGTATCAATATACCCTCATATCCCCTATTCAATTTATATGGAAAAGCTATAAATACAAATTATGTACCCCTATAGACAAAAAATAGCCAATGCAAGAATAGAAACACTAAAACAGAGTTTTATTAATGAATGATTTAAAAACAGAATAAAAATAGTGCAAAGTGCACAATAGGACGGCACGACAAGGGACATATAATAGCATCAAAATTTACAACAATATATTTACAAGGCTCCACATGATATACCAAAAAATGTAAAAAAGATAATAAAATACAGTGTCACCTTTTTGTATCTGTGTATTTTATTTGGGAGAATATACCTTGGACGTACTATTTATATTTAATGCTATTTTTTGGCTATTATTTTTTTTTACATTTTTTGGTATATCATGTGGAGCCTTGTGTATATATTGTTGTAAATTGTGATACTATTATATGTCCCTTGTCGTGCCGTCCTATTGTGCACTTTGCACTATTTTTATTCTGTTTTTAAATCATTCATTAATAAAACTCTGTTTTATTGTTTCTATTCTTGCATTGACTATTTTTTGTCTATAGGGGTACACAATAACAATGTTCTATGGTTATTGCATTTTTGAATGCATTCTCCCCCTTGTTTCATGATTTTTGGTGCAGATTTGAAGCAGTTTTTTAAAGGAGTGGTCCACTACTAGGGCATCCCCTTCTGATTCCACTTGTTTCCCCCCAGTTAAAATAAAAGACCTTGTACTTACCTCCCATTCTGTTGCCTTTCCAGCGCTGTATGAAATCACAGTTCGAGGCTCACATGACATTGAGACATCACACGAGCCTTGCGTCCAATTACTTTTGACTTCTCTTGCCATGCCTTCGGATAAAATCAGCAATCAACAGGAAGTGAAGGGCAGCTGCAGCGCCACTTCTCGTTGATTACCTCATTTGGTCTGAAGGCGGGGAGAGAAAAGCCAGTGGTGAGTGGACACTGGGCTCTTGCTACTCACAATGTCACGTGAACCCCAAACCCCGATTATCACTGGTACCGCACTAGAATGGGAGGAGAGTAGGTACCGCACTAGAATGGGAGCAGAGTACAGGGTCTTTTACTTTAAAGAGGTAGTTTACCACTTAATTTTCGAAGCCACATAGATATAATGTTGAAAAACAAGGCTTCTGTCAAATATCTTGTGTTGGTAATAGTGCCTGTGAACGGTGCTATTGCGATCCGCTCATCCCCATTGTGTAACCCCCGGGCTCCGTGACCTCTTATGTCCGGTGATGTCACGTCAACTTCCAGTTGACCTGACATCACCGTGTTGGCCCCAATCTCCGTGAGAGACTGGACTGTGGGCGACGTTTTACCGCTCATCACGTCTCAGCATCACTCCTGCTTGCGGCACTCTGCAGTGAAGGAAAGAGCACATAACATGCTACGTTGTGATGTTGGGCTGTGGTGAGTGGTGAAACGCTGCCCACAGCCCTGTCACTCATGGAGTGATGTCAAGTCAACTGGAAGATGTCAGGTCAACTGGAACACCGGACATCAGAGGTCACGGAGCCCAGGGGTCACGCAATGGGGATGAGCACACCGTAATAGCACCGCTCACAGGCACTATTGCCAACACAAGATGTTTGAGAAAACCTTGTTTCTCAATGTTATATCGATGTGGCCAGTAATGAAAAGGGGTGATCAACCTCTTTACCTGTGGAAACAAGTGGAATCAAAAAAATGGGGTTGTCCTATTAGTAGACAACCTCTTTAATGTATTTTTCTATTACAGTAAGGGTAAGCACACACGGCGAGTAATACCGAGCGAGTGGAATGCAATAAAAAATCGCATTCCACTTGGACCGATATTACTCTATGGGGTGGCTCCCATGAGCAATTTTTTTCTCAGCCCTAATCAGACCAAGAAAACAATTCCAGCATGCTGCGGGTGCAATGCCATCCTGTTTCACTCGCACCCTTTCAAGTCTTTGGGTGCAAGAGAAACATCGCATTGCACTCGCATTACAGCGGAGTGCAATGCAATTCTCGCATCAGCTGGCAATGGAGGAGATGGGGAGATAAATCCCTCCCTCTCCTCCGTAGTGCCGGCGGCCCTCCTCCCCGCAGCGCCGGCCCTCCCCCCTACAGCTGTGGTCTGATCTCAGGATCGGACCACAATCGCATGACACTCTGGTCTCGCTGTACTGCGAGTGTGCCACCCCTGTAGGGGATCGAACTGCTCGGATCCGGGGGTGGTGATTACTCGTGGCTTGAGGGTCTCCAGACCCGGGGGCTAGGGGCCACACTCAAATGAAGTGTGGGGGTATTTACAGGGGAGATATAGTTCGTGACGCCATCCGTGGTGTACGGTAATTGGGAGTACCGCCGCTGCCATTGGGAGTACCCGGGGTGATAGAGTGGAGCAGCAAGATGACGTTACCCTCCACGGGTAGGGAAAGGCCCCGGGACTCTGGATGGTGATACGGGGTGCAGTGCCGGGGTAACGCAGGCTCGCTGGTTGCAGGGGTTAATTTGGTACTCACTCAGCAATGAAGCAGACACTGAAAACCAGGTAAACCAAGTCTCTGGGTGCCGCTGCCCTCTTGGGTGAGCTCGTCCGAGTCCCGTCCCCTGCAGCACTGCCTGGTTGTCCGTGACCTGCCTCCTGGCACAAAATTTAGAGTGTCCTATTGTGGCTCGTCAGCTTGGAGCTTTCCGGGCCCTGCTCCCCACTATGGCTAAGTGAAGGAGCCTGCTCTCAGGAGCTCACGCTTGGGATTTCAGTAGACCGCTTGTTTGGAAAGCCCTATCCCCCTCGTTGCGCTAGTGCCCCCGATCTCTGAGCTTCATGGAAACAGTCCATAAAGGCCCTGTCCTCCGCAGGTTAATTGCCAGGTCGCCTGAAGCTTATCCTCCAACCTAGGGGCCGTGTACCCCGCATGCCTTCGGTCCCGGACCGGTGATAGGACCAGGCTGCTGACCGTCCTCCAAGACCCAGGCACCTAGCCTCAATCCCCTGAGACTGGGGGTCCGACTCCTCTAGGTCCAGACCACCGCCTACGACCTAGTCTGCCTCTCCCCTGGGAGCTCTAAGGCGGGCTTTGCACGTTGCGACATCGCAAGCCGATGCGATGTCGCACGCGATAGTCCCCGCCCCCGTCGTTATTATTAAAATTATCGCTATGCCAGCTTCACATGCACTCACCTGCCCTGCGACCGTCGCTCTGGCCGGCGACCCGCCTCCTTCCTAAGGGGGCGGGTCGTGCGGCGTCATAGCGACATCACACGGCAGGCGGCCAATAGCGGCGGAGGGGCGGAGATGAGCAGGATGTAAACATCCCGCCCACCTCATTCCTTCCGTATAGCCGCCGGCGGCAGGTAAGGAGATGTTCCTCGCTCCTGCGGCTTTACACTCAGCAATGTGTGCTGCCGCAGGAACGAGGAACAGCATCGTACCTGTCGCGGCAGCGTAATTATGAAAAAGTCGGAGCCTACACCGATGATACGATAACGAAGCTTTTGCGCTCGTTAATCGTATCATCTAGGATTTACACACAACGATGTCGAAAGTGACGCCGGATGTGCGTCACTTTCGATTTGACCCCACCGACATCGCACATGCGATGTTGCAACGTGCAAAGCCGCCCTAACTCCCAGCGTCCTCAGAACTCCTCACAGCTCGAGGGTTACTACTCGACTCAACTTGACACCTCCCACCTCCCTGCCTGACCACTAAGTGGGTGGCCCTATTCCTGCTTAAGCAGCCCACTGGTGTGCCTGACAGGTGTGGTGCAGGGTGTATCTAGGATTTGTGAATGCTGGTGGAGGCAGTACTGCAGGTTAGGTTCCCAGAACCATGGGGGGTTGAATACTGCACGGGGAGGGAAAGATTGTGCAGAACCCTGTGACGACCTGAATAGTCCAGGGTGTCACACAAGCGTGAGTCAAGTGTCATGCGAGCAGTCACACTAATCCCCCTGGGGCCCCAGCCTAAAACTTTGATTCTGTACTTAAAAAAACACCTTTGCATTTTTAACATGCATATTTTCACATTCCCCATAGAAGCCTATAAAGAAAAATAGCACCGAAATTGCACAGTTCAGCAGCGTGTTTAGATGAGGGCAGTGTTCAATAAATCACATCCACTTTGCTTTAACACTTAAACGCAGTAGATTTTCTGCACAAAAAAACATAACATTTATACTATGAGAGAAAATGGCCTCACTGTCCAAGCAAAGTGGATGAAAACGTATGCCCACTGTGCATCGCTGCGCTGTGATATTGAACTCTGTGCAGTTGCATGTTTAAGTACAGAATCATTGCTTTTCTGTACTATAAAAAATGGAGAAAAAAGCATAAAAAAATACAGCAAAAATGCAATGATCACAGAGATTATTGAATAGTTTATTGAAGACAAAATAAATTGTGTCATTTTTCATGCCAAATACTGTAAATAATCTGTTTATTGCATTGTACACATTGTTACAATTACAGGGATATCAGTTACAGTATGACTGTTATTTGCTGATTTGTGTCATGTTTATTTTTTGTTAAAGTCCATTAAAAGTGTAATTGTTTTTCTTTATTTTATAGTAATTTTGTAGGAAGAAAAAAATTCTGAATCTTTTATACAGGTACATAGAAATGCACTGGTATATAGAGATATACAGTTAGGTCCAGAAATCTTTGGACAGTGACACAATTTTGGCGAGTTGGGCTCTGCATGCCACCACATTGGATTTGAAATGAAACCTCTACAACAGAATTCAAGTGCAGATTGTAACGTTTAATTTGAAGGTTTGAACAAAAATATCTGATAGAAATTGTAGGAATTGTACACATTTCTTTACAAACACTCCACATTTTAGGAGATCAAAAGTAATTGGACAAATAAATCAAACCCAAAAAAAAATTTTTATTTTCAATATTTTGTTGCGAATCCTTTGGAGGCAATCACTGCCTTAAGTCTGGAACCCATGGACATCACCAAACGCTGGGTTTCCTCCTTCTTAATGCTTTGCCAGGCCTTTACAGCCGCAGCCTTCAGGTCTTGCTTGTTTGTGGGTCTTTCCGTCTTAAGTCTGGATTTGAGCAAGTGAAATGCATGCTCAATTGGGTTAAGATCTGGTGATTGACTTGGCCATTGCAGAATGTTCCACTTTTTTGCACTCATGAACTCCTGGGTAGCTTTGGCTGTATGCTTGGGGTCATTGTCCATCTGTACTATGAAGCGCTGTCCGATCAACTTTGCAGCATTTGGATGAATCTGGGCTGAAAGTATATCCCGGTACACTTCAGAATTCATCCGGCTACTCTTGTCTGCTGTTATGTCATCAATAAACACAAGTGACCCAGTGCCATTGAAAGCCATGCATGCCCATGCCATCACGTTGCCTCCACCATGTTTTACAGAGGATGTGGTGTGCCTTGGATCATGTGCCGTTCCCTTTCTTCTCCAAACTTTTTTCTTCCCATCATTCTGGTACAGGTTGATCTTTGTCTCATCTGTCCATAGAATACTTTTCCAGAACTGAGCTGGCTTCATGAGGTGTTTTTCAGCAAATTTAACTCTGGCCTGTCTATTTTTGGAATTGATGAATGGTTTGCATCTAGATGTGAACCCTTTGTATTTACTTTCATGGAGTCTTCTCTTTACTGTTGACTTAGAGACAGATACACCTACTTCACTGAGAGTGTTCTGGACTTCAGTTGATGTTGTGAACGGGTTCTTCTTCACCAAAGAAAGTATGCGGCGATCATCCACCACTGTTGTCATCCGTGGACGCCCAGGCCTTTTTGAGTTCCCAAGCTCACCAGTCAATTCCTTTTTTCTCAGAATGTACCCGACTGTGGATTTTGCTACTCCAAGCATGTCTGCTATCTCTCTGATGGATTTTTTCTTTTTTTTCAGCCTCAGGATGTTCTGCTTCACCTCAATTGAGAGTTCCTTAGACCGCATGTTGTCTGGTCACAGCAACAGCTTCCAAATGCAAAACCACACACCTGTAATCAACCCCAGACCTTTTAACTACTTCATTGATTACAGGTTAACGAGGGAGACGCCTTCAGAGTTAATTGCAGCCCTTAGAGTCCCTTGTCCAATTACTTTTGGTCCCTTGAAAAAGAGGAGGCTATGCATTACAGAGCTATGATTCCTAAACCCTTTCTCCGATTTGGATGTGAAAACTCTCATATTGCAGCTGGGAGTGTGCACTTTCAGCCCATATTATATATATAATTGTATTTCTGAACATGTTTTTGTAAACAGCTAAAATAACAAAACTTGTGTCACTGTCCAAATATTTCTGGACCTAACTGTATCAATGTACCAGTTCATTGTGCCTGTAAAGAAGAATATAACGCACATTCAAATACAACATTTTTTTTCTAGGTATGGCAGTGCAGCTCACAGCTATTGCTGCTTCCTCCAATGCTATAGCTTGAGAGTCCAAATCCTTGGGAGGAACAAACTTTAAGAAAAGAGAAGAATCAGTTATTTAAATAAATATAAGTTTGTACAGAGTACAGATATTCCAGCTCCTCCCCAGAGGAAGAGAAGGAACTACTCATCAGGAGAGAGAGAGAGGAGCGAGAGAGAGAGAGGAGAGAGGGAGGAGAGAGAAAGAGAGAGAGGAGAGAGGGAGGAGAGAGAAAGAGAGAGAGGAGAGAGGGAGGAGAGAGGGAGGAGAGAGGGAGGAGAGAGGGAGGAGAGAGGGAGGAGAGAGAGAGGAGAGAGGGAGGAGAGAGGAGAGAGAAAGAGAGGGAGGAGAGAGGGAGGAGAGAGGGAGGAGAGAGAGAGAGGAGAGAGAGGGGAGAGAGAGAGAGAGAGAAAAAAAAAATACGGATCATGCACCTGGAAACCCGTGTCCGAGTCGGACCCGGATCTACCAGTGAAACAGCGCGGATCAGGATTTTTCCGGTTCGGGTCCGCTGAACACTACTCATCAGTTAACTTGCAGTGAGCCTGCAACAGCAGGATAGCCCTGAACTACAGAGACAGTAGGACATCTCCCCCAAATCAGGACTGTTGGGTGCTGTGAGGGTAGGGCCAAACATTGTGGCTGGCCATGTGTAGCTGAGACTCCATCTACCATGATGGTGAATTGTAGTATGATTTTGGTTCTGGGTCGTGATGTCATGGGTCCACCTGAGTGAGCAATGCTGCCCCATCCGGCCATACCCTTCCACTTAGGATACACTTTTAAAAGTGGGGCAAACAGGGCAAAACTGCAAATGAGGTGTGCTTGCCCTGCAGCTCATTATCTGCAGTATTTGGGATCCTTGCACCATGATGTAATTTTTTTAAGAGGACAAAGGGATCAAGAAGAATACAGAACATAATTCACATTCTTGATGGAGTATTTTTAAGTCTGTTTGTTTTTCCTTTTTTGCTGTTTATGGAGCGCTGAGAATAGCCCATCCAGCTGTATCGGCCTCAGGCCATTCCGTTCACCCCTTCACTGCCAAACCCAAATTATTAAGCGGCGTAGTAAGGCATACAAGCTCAACTGCAATGAATCATAAAGGTTAAGAGAAATTATTAGAAGTATGTGAGCATGGAAGATTATTATACCATGAAAGATCAAATGCTCCAAGACAATAAAGCACGTATTGATTAATAAATTTAATAAGATCTGTCAAGGTAAAATCTGTTCCACCTCAGCGACATGTAGGTGTCCAAGGAATGTATTTGAGGGACGTCATTTAAATTCCTGACAATTATATAAGGACTAGTAGTGAGGTCATCAGGTCATGTTACAATTAAACAATATGGTTCTGAAAGAATAGCACAATTATTTCCTTGGAATATTCACCATAGCGTAACTTGCCACCATGCATTTTAAGCACAAGGTTGTAGACAGCCATCGGTCACCACAAAAGTATTTTTACGGGTCTTTTCAAAGATATCCTGGACCATTACTGAAATCCCACAGTCGTGTCCATGGTACACTGGATGTGTGGCACTTTAATGGGCTTGTCTACTACTTGGATGACCCCCGCCTACAGGCAACAGAGCCCCATATAAAATAAAAACAGCAAATACTCATTCCAGATCGGTGTAGTTTCAATGATGTCAGTGCTTACATGACAATATGTCACATGAGCACTGCAGACTATCATCAACCGCTGATGGGCTGCAGCGCTCACATAAAATAACAATGTCACACAAATGCAGCCAGACACAAGACCAACATCACTGGCACTACACCGGTCCGGGAGGTATTTGCTGTTTTTATTTTACATAGAGCCCTGATGCATGTAAAGGGCCTCTGTCAGCACAGAATGACTTTTCAAACCAAGTACAGGCGCTTGATGTGTCTCGGACGAGTCCCGCCCCAGCAGCGGTCGAACCGCTCGGATCCAGGTGGCACTACTCGTGACTCGAGGGTCTCCGGTCCTGGGGGCTTGGGGTCACGCCGAAACATGATGGGGGGTTATTTACAGGGGATTTTAGATCGGTAGTGATGCCACCCGTGGTGTGTGGTAATGGGGAGTACTGCCGCTGCCGTTGGGAGTAACCAGGGTGATGGAGTGGGGCAGCTAGATGGCGTTACCCTCCATGGGTAGGGAAAAGCCCAGGGACCCTGGGTGGTGGGATGGATTGCAGGGGGAGCGCAAGCTCGTTGGTCGCAGGGGTTAATCAGGTACTCACTCAGAAGGAATGCAGACGCTGACAACGTGGTAAACCAATTCTCTAGGTGCCACTGCCCTCTTGGGGGAGCTCGTCCGAGATCCGTCCCCTGCAGCACTGCCTGGTGGTCTGTGGCCTGCCTCCGTACACAGTATTTTAGAGTGTCCAGATAGCCCGTAAGCTTGGAGCTTTCCGGGCCTCGCTCCCTACTATGAGTAGCAGAGGAGCTTGCTCTCAGGAGCTCACGCTTTGGATTTCAGTGGGCTGCTTTGCTTGGAAAGCCCTATCCCCCTCGTTGTGCTAGTGTCCCTGATCTTTGAGCTTCGTGGGAACAGTCCATATAGGCCCTATCCTCCGCAGGTTAATTGCCAGGTTTTCTTGAAGCTTCTCCATGACCTAAGGTCCATGTACCCCGACATGCCTTCGGTCCCAGCCCGGTTATTGAACTGCGGCTGCTGGCTATCCTCCAAGACTAGCCAGGCACCCAGTACCAATCTCCCGCGACTGGGTCTCCGACTCCTCCGGGTCCAGACCACCGTCTGCGACCTAATCTGCTTCTTCCCTGGGAGCTCCAACTCTCTGCTTCCTCCGAGTATCTCAGCTCGAGGGTTACCACTCAACACTATGCTCCCCTGGAATCGACTCACTTGTCACCTTCCACCTCCCTGCCTGACCCCTAGGTGGGCGGCCCTATTCCAGCTTAGCAGCCCACTGGTGTGCCTGACAGGGTGTGGTGCAAGGTGTGACTAGGATTTGTAGATGCTGGTGGAGGCAGTACTGCAAGATGGGAACTCAGAACCATGGGGGTTGAGTCCTGCACTGGGAGATAAAGAGCGTGCAGTACCCTGTGACAACCGGATTAGTCCAGGGGCGTCACAGATGCAACAAGGTATGGCCAAACATGTAAATGCACCTTCCCACCTACTTCTTTTTCCTCTGTCTCCAAGGCCCCCTTTTCTTTGATTATCAGTTCTGGCTTCTTAGAGCCAAAGAAGGGTGGGGCTAGACAGAAAACAAGCAGGAGATGCACTTAAATGTTTGGCCACACCATGATGCACCGAGCGCTTGTGCGTAGTTTGAACAGTCATTCTGTGCTGACACAGTCCTTATAAGAAGTAATTGAGAAGACCTTTAACCACATGCCGGGGGAGCGGTCTGCTCTTAAAGATTGACAATTCTGAGAGCTTGACCGTGCTGCTAACAGAGATAACTTTTCCTTTGTTGCAGGGGAGGGGCACAGAAGGATTGTGTCTGCGAGTACTGCGTTTTCATCGCCTAGGTAACCAATTTTAAATTTTTTAAAATGTGGGTAAATTCCAAAGTTGCTTTTTTTCACACTTTGCAATTTCACCTATTTAATAAGTTGTGACAACCCCCTTAAAAGGGGTAAAAGTGAAAAGTTTTATACATCTTTAAATTTGCATGTATAAAAAAAAAACAAAAAACAGAAAAAGTGCCTGAAGTGTTCTAAGAACATATTGAACCCCATTTGAGCTCTTTAATGCAAACACAGTAATAGTGTATAATAATTAATAATGCCAAAGGGACTTTACCATAGATATAGGTGGTAACCCTGTAGTGATCAGCACCCATTTAAATTGTAGCATATTGCTAAAGTGGGCTTTACACGCTACGATTTCGCTACAGCGATCTCGTTGGGGTCACGGATTTTGTGACGCACATCCGGCCGCTGTAGCGATGTCGTAGCGTGTGACTCCTAGGAGCGATTTTGGATCGTTGCAAAAACGTCCAAAATCGCTCCTCGTTGACATGGGGGTCCGCTGCCAGTTATCGCTGCTGTCGCAGGGGCGAAGTTGTTCCTCGTTCCTGCGGCAGTGCACATCGCTACATGTGACGCCGCAGGAACGAGGAACATCTCCTTACCTGCCTCCGGCCACAATGCGGAAGGAAGGAGGTGGGCGGGATGTTACGTCCCGCTCATCACCGCCCCTCCGCTTTCATTGGGCGGCCGCTTAGTGACGTCGCTGTGACGCCGAACGGACCGCCCCCTTAGAAAGGAGGCGGTACGCCGGTCACAGCGACGTCGCTATGCAGGTAAGTATGTGTGACGGGGGTGCCAGATTTTGTGCGTGACGGGCAGCAATATGCCCGTTTCGCACAAACGATGGGGGTGGGTCGCATGCTAGCGATATCGGGCCGGATATCGCAGCATGTAAAGCCACCCTTAAAACAGAATATGAAATATGCCTCTTTGTGATTGGATAGACCATTAAGCGCAGAACACTGACTCAAACTGACGATGTTACTGTCAGAGGTAACATCATCTTTCTGTGACAGACACAAGTAATTTGTCATAAATTCCATAATCCCCTCCTTTCTCATATTAATACTCTTGCTAAAGGGCAGGAGGCCATTTGTAACTCGCATTTGGTAGCATTACCGCGTGGATGGCTGGTGCTAGTGACATTGTTGGTACTCTTGCTGCTGCTAGCAACTTTCTCATTATTAGCTGTGAGTGACAGTTCTTTTTTATTTTACCCTACTCCATACATTGCCAGTACTACTCTTTCTTTAACTATACATTTTGTATAACATAAAAATTAACTTTTGAAAATCTTTTCAACCCCAAACATTCAAACAGGATGTAATAAGAAATGCTATGTAGGTAAACACATAAGCAGAAAGCAGGCCACAGTATAGGTGGGGCACAGGGTCGGATCCAGGTGTTTGTAGGCCCTGGATAAAAGTCTCAGTGGGCCCTATGCACATGCAAACACACTTAAGCGGGCTTTAGACGCTACGATATCGTTAATGAATTATCGTCGGGGTCACGGTGTGTGACGCACATCCAGCGTCATTATCGATATCGCAGTATGTGACAAATCGTTTTCTGCTTATTAGCGATGTTGTTCCTCGTTCCTGCGGCATCGCACATCGCTGTGTGTGACACTGCAGGAGCGATGAACATCTCCTTACCTGCCTCTACCGGCAATGCGGAAGGAAGGAGGTGGTCGGGATGTTACGTCCCGCTCATCTCCGCCCCTATTGGACGCCTGCCGTGTGACGTCGCTGTGACACCGCATGAACCGCCCCCTTAGAAAGGAGGCGGTTCACCAGCCAGAGCGACGTTGCAGGGCAGGTAAGTCCATGTGATGGGGTTAAGCGAGGTTGTGCGGCACTGGCAGCGATTTGCCCGTGTCGCACAACCGACGGGGGCGGGTACAATCGCTTGCGAGATCGCAGCGTGTAAAGCCCGCTTTAGGCTATGCACACACACTGCGGATTTGTTTCTCCAGTGAAAAACGCACCTACCTGCCCAAAATTGCACCAAAAACGCATGTGGTTTTACTGCGTTTTGGGTGCGGATTTCACGCATTTTTGCCTGCGTTTTTGCCCCTGTGTTTTTTTAACATTGTCAATGGCAAAACACAGGGAAAAATGCAGAAAAGAAGTGACGTGCTACTTTTTTATGCTGCAGAAATTCTGTAGCAAAACTTGTAAGGAAAAAAGAAGCAACAAGCGCACAGCATTTTGGATTTCTCATAGACTTTGCTGGGGAAGGACTGCATGAAGCTTATGAGCACAAACCGCACCAATTCTGCAGCAAAATCCACAGCAAATCCATGGCAAAAAACGCAGTGTGCGTACAGGGCCATATACACAGATACGTACTGTATGCCTGTATGTGTACGTAAGTAACACCCTGGGGTCGGGGGGTTTTCACCAAGACACGTCGACGGGCGGGGGATGCAGATCCTTTGCGTCGTTACAGGCTGACCTGGCCTGGTTTCATGACCCCGAGACAGACAGGAGGGAGGGAAGGCGGTGGACGGGAGGAAGGATGGAGGATGGGGGTGGTAGTGACGGTTAAGAAAGTCTTTTTAGATCGTGACGCCACCTGTGGTACGCTGCCAAGGTTGGACCGCCGCTGCAGGTGCTGTTCTCCGGGGCTGATGGTGAAGGTTGCAGCGGGGTGGTGTCGCTCCCCACAGATGGAGCGGGGTTACCCTGGGGAGGATAATGGAGGACGGACGGGGGGTAGTGGCAGTCCCCGTTGGCGCCGCAGCGCTGGGCGCCGGTAAAGGAGAGGCAGAGGTAGGGGCTGCGGTTCCAGGTCTTTTACTCACTGATAGTTCAGGTGCTGCCGCAGAGTACTGATCTCTGCCACGATGGGCTCCAGCCGATCACCACCGGTGCCCGTGAACATCTTTCTAGTGAATTGTCCCTCGCTTACTATTCAGAACCCGGGCTGAGCCACCAGCTCCAATCATGCGCCCACGGAGAAACACTCGAATCCTGTTGTCTGTGCGAGGTGTTATCCCAAGCTGTGCCCGGGAAAGTCTGCTCAAGTGTGATGGTTGCGCCTACTTCTTACCCTAAGTGGTGCATGCCCCACAGTGGTTGTCCTAGCGACTGGGTAAGTCCCATGCTTAGTGATGGCTAACCACCCTGTCTGCCCTAGTCAACCCCCTTGTGGGAAAGCACCTTACTGTTGTATGTGTGTGTTTTGTGAAGGCACGGACAGTTAAACCCCTCCTGACCCGGAATGTATATTACCCCTGATATGAGGTGTAATACCCTGTGGCGCCTGAAGCCCAGGGCACCACATTCCCCGGTGGCAAATGGCAGCACTCCAGGGCTGCAACATTTTACAAGGATTACCACATTTTGTTATGCATTTAAATAAATAACATTTCTTCCCTTTTTGGGAGACACAGCATATAAAGCATTTCAAACATTTCAACTTTTTTAAACAGGTTGACAGGTCATATGAATTTTTCAAAGTGCAGCATAGTAAATCAACATTAACTTTTATACGAGAAAAAAAATCCTATCACTCTTTATTTACTGCTGCTTTTTTTTTTTTTTTTGATAATTAGTTCATTGCATATTGTTCAGATTCTCCAATGACCTGCAAATCTCATAAAATTCAACACAAATTTGATTTGTATCAAAAGGATTCAGTCATCTCCAGGTGTTATTTTATAACTGTAGCCCAACCCTAACTATATTCCTAATCATATCCCTAACCATAGTCCTCTTCCTATTCCTACTCTTCACCCTAACCCTGGTCTGAACCCGAACCCTGATAGTAATAACCCTAGCTAGCATGACCACTGAGGAAGGATTCTCCGGTCGTGATGGTTTACCATATCCCCCCAACTTAACCTAATAAATAACACACCGACTGCATGCGACTTTGGTTAAACAAATTGGCCACAGCAGCCTTTATTACCTTTTATTAACATTCTAACACCAGGGGGCGCCGTCCAACGGGCGACCCCAAACAAATAATAATAGGTAACACATAAATAATACACTGTACAAGTACCCTATGTAGGCCCGGTCCAGAAATCCTTTCCTACACCAAATCCCTGGCCGCAACACTCCGACCCAGAGATGAGGTATTAATCACCCCACGGATTAATACCCCCCAAACTTTGCAGAACCCCGTGCCTGCAATTTACCGGAACCCGGAGACACCATACCAAGACAGTGCCTCTCGGTCCAGCCACCAATCCCTTACAACCGCCTCTGGACCAGACCTACCCCTGCCACAGGACAGGACACGTGACACCTTACGTGGCCTAGACCCACCACACACCCAAGGCTTGCTCCACACCCTCACGCAAACCCAAGGCCCATAGATCTGAACCAATCTCATTAAGGTGAACCCCATCACCCCTCCTAAACTGCCACTTCGGCGACTCCAGGTCTACATGCCGTACCACAACACCGCCGTTTCTTCTCACAAAACGAGCAATCACACTGTTCACTTGAGCCCGGGCGCGATTCAGCTTCTCAACCGACCGCGCCCCCCTCCACACCAATCTGGCCACAATATCTGACCACACCACTATCAAACCCGGATACTTAGTCCATAAACGTAATAAATCAATCTTAATGTCCCTGATCAAGTCCCGGGACGCCCGCGCACCCAAGTCATTCCCCCCCACGTGTAAAACCAACACGTTCGGAGGTCTATCTACCCTACAATAATACTCAAACTCCGGCACGACCCGGCTCCATTCCATGCCCCGCACGCCGATCCACTTGACCGACGCCACCGATCTGTCCAGGCCCAGCTGCCGACCATTCGGGCGAGCGTCGGCCCGACGAGCCCCCCAGAACACGAAAGAGTGCAATAGAATCCATATCAGGCAACTTCCTACAATAAAGGAAACAATTTTAATAAACAAAATATCACCACTCCCCAATACACGCAAAGGAACAATCAACCAACGGCAAACCAACCGACTCAATCACATCCCTCAACGAGACAACAACTGTGGGCGCACATAACCCTTAAAACGAGAGGACTCCCAACGACCAATCCATCTCACCATGTCATCTCCCAGGCCCCAACGCGAAGCCTCCGTAGGTGCCCCGATCCTTAAGGAATGGGACCCAAAATCCTCCGGGCACTCCCCCGCCCAGCGCAAACAACTTCGCAACACTGCCACAAACTGGTAGCGAGACAACCACCTACCATCCTCGTGCCGTAACAGCGGGCCCGGAAGACCGCCCCGCAAACTGCAAAACTTGCTCACCACCTGCACCGGGCACAACTCCTCTCCCGGCACCGCATACAGCACAACCAGCCTGCCTCGACCAATCTGGTCCGTTTTTGACCGCCGAAGCCGACACTCCACTCTCCGTCCCACTACTGCCACGTCCTCAGACAGCAAACCACCCCCTTTTACCCTGGACGGGCTTACCAATTCCCCGATTCTAAAAGCCCCAAAAAAGGCTAACACAAAAGCAGTTCCAAAAAGCACCCTCTCATACCCTGAGACACAGATTACCCTCAAACCATCCACCAACCGCTGTAACAACTCAAATGAAATGGGCCGCCTAGTGTCCCGTTCCTTCACCCCTTTTCGAAAACCTTTCAAGGACTGCCGCACCCGAAAATCCCGCGACACGTCTCGCTCGCCCCTGACCTGCAACCAAAAGGCAACAGCCGCCACCCTAAGGGCTACCGCCGATGACGATCTCCCGGCCCTAAAATTCTCACTCACCAACGCCAGTAATGCCAATAAATAATCTGCTCGCCCATTACCAAACATCTCACCTAACACTACCTGCCACTCAACCCACACTTTAGCATAACGGCACCAAGTCACCTCAGTCACCGAATTCCGAATCAAACCCATAATCACTGCCTCACCAGGCTCCACAAGTCCTCTGGACACACCGCTCCGATCTCGTCCGCCCCCGGCATCAACTCCCGAAACCTGCGAAACTGAAAACGAGATAAGCGTCAGCCACCCCGTTGTCAACCCCTGGTACATGTTTTGCCACCACATGAATGTTCCACAGTAAGCATTTGAGCACCAAATGCCGCAGATACGCCACCACAGGCCCAGACTTTGCTGACAAGCTGTTAATTGCATGCACGACCGCCTGATTGTCGCAATGAAAACACACTTTCCGTCCAGAAAATTGTGACCCCCACAACTCCACCGCCACCACGATTGGGAACAACTCCAGCAGAGCCAGATTTTTTTTAACCAGGCCACCCTGCCGCCATTCCTCAGGCCACCTCCCGACACACCAGTGCCCTTGAAAAATTGCGCCGAAACCCGCCGACCCGGCCGCATCCGTATACAGTTCCAGCGCACCGTTGGGCACCACCTTCTTCAACCACAAAGCTCGGCCATTAAAACACCGCAAGAAGACATCCCAAACCACCAAATCTTCCTTGATCTCCCGCGTGACCCGCACAAAGTGCCCTGGGGAACGTACACCTGCTGTAGCAGTAGCCAACCTCCTGGCGAACACACGCCCCATCGGCATAATCCTGCACGCAAAATTCAGCTTCCCAAGCAACGACTGCACCACCTTAAGCCGCACTTTCTTTGCCGCCAGCATTGCTGCTACTGCGCTCCGCAAATCCGCAATTTTTTCTTCCGGCAACCTACACTCCATCGCCAAAGAGTCAATTTCAATCCCCAGGAACCGCATAACCGGCGCCGGCCCCTCAGTTTTTTCCCGCGCCAAAGGTATCCCAAAACGATCCGCCACCTTCTGCAAGGTAAACAACAAACCAGCGCAAACCATAAAATCCGCCGGCCCAACACAAAGAAAGTCATCCAAGTAATGGATAATAGAGGACAAGCCGGACACGTCCCGCACCACCCACTCGACAAAGGAACTAAATGCCTCGAAATACGAACAAGAAATTGAACAACCCATAGGCAAACAACGATCAACATAAAACTTCCCACCCCACCAGCAACCCAGAATGTGCTGGCTCTCCGGATGCACCGGCAACAAACGAAACGCCGATTCCACATCCGCCTTTGCCATCAACGCACCACGCCCCGCCGCCCGCACCAAGTCTAGCGCCTTGTCAAACGAGACGTAATACACTGCCGACAATGCCGGCTCAATGCCGTCATTCACAGACGACCCTTCCGGAAATGAAAGATGGTGAATGAGCCGAAATTTGTTCGGCTCCTTCTTCGGCACCACCCCCAATGGAGATACCACCAGATTACTGCACGGCGGGCTTACAAATGGGCCCCCCATCCTGCCCAGCTCAACCTCTTTCCCCAATTTCTCACCCACCACCTCAGGGTGGTCCCTCGCCGACCGCAAATTACGACACACCGAAGGCAGTGCCTCAACCGCTGACGGAATCTGAAAACCATACAAAAAACCACCACGCAAAAGTGACGCCGCTGCCCCGTCCGGATACCTATTTAAAAACGGCGCCATCGCCTCTATTTTCACTGGCGTCCTCCCTTTTACCAGATCCGTCCCCGGCCTTGCCCCTCCCTTTTTTAAAACACTTGGACAAACTATGTCCCCCCCCGCAGCCGGAGCACTCATGCTTAAACCTACACGCTGCACTAAATTTGCACTGGCCTTCATTAAATTGCCAGCACAATCCCTTTTTCTGTGTACCCGAGGGCCCGGTTCCCGTTCCCCCGACACCGCCACGAAAGGGCTGACTCGGGGCCGCCATTAGACGCATCCACAAGGAAATATCCTTGTGGTCCCACCGCATATTGGGCCGCAACGCCTTCCTCTGCCTAAACTGCTCGTCATACCGCAGCCACGCCAAACCCCCAAACGTGCGATATGCCTCCCCAATAGCATCCATATAGCCGAAAAGGGCCGAGCAGTGCTCCGACTCCTTTTCCCCTATCACGCTAGCCAAAATTGCAAATGCCTGCAACCAATTAGAAAAGGAACGAGGAATGAGCCTATAACGGCGCTTTTCTTCCTCCTCCTTTTCTTTCTTGGAATCGCTCGGCCTGACCTTGTCCAGGTTAAATTTTTCCAGGGGTAGCAGGGAAAATATCTCCACATACTCCCCTTTCCAAATTTTGTCCCTCACTTCTTTTTTGAGGTGCGCCCCCAGCGGCCCCTCAAAGCACACATACACCTCGCTCTTAGCCCTGTCATCCAGCCGCACCACCTCATCCTCCTTTTCCTTCTCTACCACTTTCTCACCTACAGACTCAACTACTCCGCTAACTGCCGCTGCCCCCACCGGCGCCGCCTCGCTGCCGACCGCCGCCGCGCTATCCGCCGCCGACCCCGTCCAGGCCGCCGCAGCCGCCGGTGCTCGCGCTAATCCCTGCAGCAGCCCCAACAACTGACGAAGCAAAGCTGACCCCTCCGGCGCTGCCGTGCCCGCAGCCGCCTCCCCAACACCAGCGCCCCGCGCCGCAATCAATGCCGAATCCACGGCCAGCTCACCCGACCGTGACGTAGAGATGGAAAACGGTTCCGCGACGTCAGCCGCCAGCTGCTCCTCTGATTCGTCACTCGACCGGATGGCTCCCTCTTCTTCCTCACTGTAGTCGACCCCTACCGGTCCCGCTCCAGAGGACACAGCCGATGCGTCCCCTCCACCACGGCCACCCTCCTGGGCCGCCGCGTGGGCACTGGTGGTCGACATCCGTCGCTTGCTCTGCGGCGACAGCCCACGAGACCGTCCTGTCCCCTGGGCCGCCGCTGACCGAGGCCTCTTCCTGGAGGAGCCGCTCCCCGGACTCAGGGGGCTCCCCACCGTCGTTCCTCGCCCTCCAGGGCCTCCAACTGGAACCTCCCGCTGGGTCCTCCCCCGCCCGGGGGAGACTGCGGCCGACGGGCGCAGTGCAGCTGATCTGAGGGACCTGGCAGTCACCGCCGGGCTCCCGCCGTCCCCCCTACTCTCCCCAGCCTTGCAGGTATCCGGGTGGCGCCTGCCCACACCGGTCCCCCTGCTGGCTGCCTGCGCCCGGCTCCTCCACGGTCCTTGGGGGGTACTGCCGGCCTCATTCCTCTGCCGGGCACGCTCCTGTGTGGTTGCTGCCGCCGGGAAGTGCCCCACCGCTGGGGGCCTGGCGTCCAGAGCGGGCCCCAGGCTGGACACGCCCCCTCCCCGGGCCTCCGTCCCGCGCTGGGCACGCCCCCGATCCCGGGCTGCCGCCGGCCTGTAAAATTGAGCCCGAGGCCTGGGACCGGAAGTAGGCCCCAGGCCGGGCCCGCCTCCATCCAGGCCGCCGCTGGCCTCACATCGTCGCCGGGCTCGCTCCCGGCCGGGAGACGCCGCAGGGGTTCGGACTCCAGCCCGAGGCCGGAGACCGGAAGAAGGCCCCGGGCTGGCCACGCCCCCTTCTCGGCCGCCGCGGCCTCACCGGAGATTCCTCCCGGCGGCCGGGGCAGACGCAGGGAGCTGCCGCTGCCCGCCCTGCCGCGGAGGGTCCTGAGGGGGGCTCTTGCGCCTGGGGAATATCGGATGGGGGGCCTGGAACGCCGCCCGCGTCTAGGGGGGGAGCAAGGGGCAGGTGCCGACGGGGAAGCCCAGGCAGCCCTGACGTGGGACTGCACTGCCTGAGCCCCGTGCACCGCCATCGCCGCTCTGAGGAGCCTATCGAGCTCCTGGAGGTCCGCCATGCTGGGTCCTGGGTCTGAATCCTTCGCCGTCCGGAATCACAAGGGAAGGTAAGACCCCTCCCCTATAGCTTATATACTCCCCCCCCTCCCCTATAGGGACCCTTTTCCACCAATCCCCTATGATTTCCCATAATCCCCTTATTCCACTTTATTAACCCCCTCACTCCCTCCCTTCCCTTTGGTCATGTCGCCCCTCCCCCCTATGGGGTCCATGGCTTTCTTTAACTACAGTTAGGGTTAGAAAAGTCCTGTAAAAATGTAAGGCTTATTAAAATGATAACATTAATGGGTTTTTTTTACTGGGTACACTTTTTTAAAAAAATTGGGACAGCTTCCCCAACACGTCTCTGTATGTGAAAGGAGAGGTGGGAAGCTGCAGGAGAACAAAGTGCAGCCTATGTCATCTCAGTCACTGCCTATGCCAAGCACAGAAGTCTAGTTGACTTTATTATCAGCAGTTAAGCTCTACATAGGGAACAACCTAGATAAAAAAGCTCACTGAGAGCTTTATCTCTTTCGCTGCCTATGCAGAGTGCAGCAGCTGATGACAAATCTTATCTGTTACACTCTACATAGGAACCAATGACACTAATCTAGATCTCAAAGCAGTCCCTGGATGCTTTAGTTGGCTACCTCATCGGTGGGCAGAGGGACACTCACGTCGTTGCTCCGAGAAAAGGTGGTAATGAGGGCAGGGGTTGAAATTTTGTACTTCTATAGAATTTGATACCATGGGCAACCACTCTTATGGCCATCCTCACTCCGCATGCGGTGTTTACGGGGAAAGGTTATAGTAAATGTTCTAGAACCTGGAACATTTTGGTTTATTGCCTGTCTTCTTCTGAAGGTCACCTCATATGAGCAGCTTCTGACTGTGTCGTATTTCTAAACCTGTCACCTCATTCCTTGTATTAATTTCCGGGATGTTTGTACCCTGCAGTTACTCAGTGGTCGTGGGAAGTGTTGCTGAGAAATGTCTGTCTATTAACACAAAGCACAGCTAAGCAACAAGAGCCGACTTGTTAACAACAGCGTGACGAAAGCATTCGGAAATACTCCAGCTTCTGAGGTTACACTGGGTATTAGTCAGCTGTGTAAATTACATGAGTCTCTACTGTGCTGTTCTCAAATATCTACTGATAGTAAGAAGAGTCTGTGTATACAGCAGATGGGCACCGGGACTCCGCAGATTCACTTTTAGCCAGGGGCAAAACAAGTAACTATGGGGCCCTACAGCAAAATGACAAATGGAGGCACATAGCGCCATAACTTTAGTCATATATTTAGTAATTCGGATGACTGACTGCAGGAGCCAGGTCTAAGATCCTGATAGACAATGTTTTAATGCAGACCTTAAAGGGAATCTGTCACCAGATTTGGCGATTATAAGCTGCGGCCACCACCATTGAGCCCTAATATACAGCATTCCAGAATCTATATATATAATTGTCTAATTCTGTCTGTCTGTAATGGAAATCCCGCATCGCTGATTGGTCGCGCCAGCCACCCACGACCAATCAGCGACAGGCGCAGTCCGGCCGCAAATTGGTGCGGGATTTGAACCACGCTCCGCTGATTCATCACACACAGACACCACTGCACACAGACACCTCCGCACACAGAAGCCTCTATATACACCACAGCAGCCTCTATATACACCCCAGCATATACACCCCAGCAGCCTTTATATACACCCCACAAGCCAAAGCCTGTATATACACCCCAGCAGCAGCCTCCAGCATACTGTAAATAAAAAAAAAAACGATTATACTCACCTTGCACGCTCTTCTCTTTTCATACTCTGTAGTACTTTCTCCCTCCCCTCGCTGGCCCTGCAGGCTGGGAGATGCGGCTGCTTCCTATTTCCTCCTCGGCATGTCCCGCCCACCTCTCTGCTCAGCTGCCTCCGGATTGGATGTGGGTGTTGCTGAGTGAGTGGTGTGGGTAGGCCCCTTAGATACCCGACTGCGGCCTTAGCAACGTGACATATATGTATATTCATTGCATTATTCTTAAATCTTCATAAATAAACTACATACATATTCTAGAATACCCAATGCGCTAGAATCGGGCCACCATCTAGTACTGTATATAAGAGCCCAGGCCGTGCTGTATAACGTAAAAAAACACTTTTATAATACTCACCCAGGAGGCGGTCCGGTCCGATGGAAGTTGCTGCTCTCTGGCCGGTGCCTCCTCTCTCCGGTCTGGCGCCTCCTCTCTCCGGTCCGGCATCTACTCACTCCGGTACGCCGCCTCCTCTCTGAGGTGATCACCGTGCTCCTTCTTCTGAGGCCCGAATGCATGACGCGTCCTACGTCATGCACACTAGCCGGCATTGAGGTCCTGCGTAGGCGCACTTTGATCTGCCCTGAGCCAGGCAGATCAAAGTATTGTAGTGTGCATGCGCGGGCGGTCTTTAACCTTTCCTTGCACCTCTGAAGTACAGTACTGTGATCTGCCCTCAGCAGGGCAGATCAAAATGCGCCTGCGCAGGACCGCAGTGTCGGCCTGTGTGGATGACGTAGACACATCATCCATACTGGGCTGGGTAGAAGGAGGATGGAGATCGCAGCAGAGACGAGCGCCGAACCGGAGAGCAGCGACACCCATTGGACCTGACCGCCCCCCATGTGAGTATAATAAAAGTGATTTGTATGTTTTACAGCGCGGCCTGGGCTCTTATATACAGTATTCTGAAATGCTGTATATAAGGGCTCAGTGGTGGTGGCTGCAGCTTATAGTCACCAAATCTGGTGACAGGTTCCTTTTAATCTATCTGTTTCCAGCTGTCTACCTGCCCTTATAGAAATTTGTTTATTTTTATGTTTTTGTGATATATTATTACAGTTGGTCATATACGCTCTTTTTTCCGCCTGTTTTCAGTGTTCTCTTAATACCTCCTTATAATCAGTCACATCTGGGGGTGATGGTCACCTTGGAGATGAGGTGGTGGAGCAGAAGGCAGATTTGCTCACCTGGTTCACATCGATGGTAATTCATATGACACGTTACCTGGTTTACTGGTTGAATTTTAAATAAAAGCTGTAACCAACCCACATCCAACAAAAGAATTAATGATGTGTGTCGTGTGATTTGGAAACAGTCAGTGGGAAGGCCTTTGTGGCGCCCCAGGACCTGGTCGCCACAACAGCATTGCCCTCCCAAAGGGTTAATGCTGAGCCTGGAGGTAGTTGGGAGGTCCATTGGCCAGCAAGTTTAACATCCAACGCAGTTCTCCCTCCGGCCAGCAAGGGGAGCTCTGAACCTGGGATTCCAGGGAGGATCCCTTAAGTCTGATCTGAGGGAGGAAGTAGAGTCAGTCTGTAGAGAGCAGTAGAAGTGAACAGACGCAGAGTGAGCTGTCCTGTGGATATGGGGCCTAGAGCTAGAGTAGCTTGGCCCAAAGAAGCAGGAGTAGCTGAGAGGCAGCGGAGAGACTCGGACATCGGAGTCTGTGGCCACCAGGGCTTAAACATATTCCCTGGTAGCCGAATCCGAAGGGCAGGAGAGCTGCAAGCACCTGGCCCAAAAACATCCCAAAGGTACAGCTGCAGCATCAAGGCCCGGTGTGGACTCCAGCAGAGAAGCACCAGAGAGAGGGCCTGCGCAGCCTGCTACAGAGGGGAAGGGACGTACCATCAGTCCCAGCAGCAAAGAGGGCCATTGCTGGATTCAGAGAAGCAGGGTCCTATCATAACAAAGAAAAGTACAGGAGTAGGCCTCATACTCAGCTGGCCAGAAAGATCACCCCAAGTACTTCCAGGCCGACCGGATCCCCATCACCACCTGTAACGGTCTCCCAGGACTGGACTGTTTCCAAAGTAAAAGAGGAAAAGGTAAAGAGACTGTTGTTTGTGCCTGGTTCTTTCATTGCCTGTCGGCCCTGCACCGTGTTAGCCACACAACCTCATAGACTTCCACGAGCACTAACAGTGTCCCCGGGGCTCCGCTCCACCTGTGGGGAGCAGTACCACCATTGCTGCTATAACATCACCCCGGAGGCCTCACACAGCAGCGGCGGCTTAATAGCCGCAGACCACAGGTGGCGTCACGAACACAAACTTTATTCATCAAGCCACATATTCTACTGACACCCACCAGGGCCACGGAGCCGGGCCCAGCCACCACTGACTACCACCGGACTAGTCCGGCCCGGCACCGGGTGTCCCATAGCCCTGGGGTGGGCGAGTCACCTTCATTGGTAAGGGTTAAAATGTTGAACTCTGAAGCCCTGTCACAGTACATGGATAATACACACAGTGATGTCACAGTACAGGGATAATACACACAGTGATGTCACAGTACAGGGATATTATACTCAGTGATGTCACAGTACAGGAATAATGTACACAGTGATGTCACAGTACAGGAATAATGTACACAGTGATGTCACAGTACAGGGATAATATACTCAGTGATGTAACAGTATAGGGATAATACACACAGTGATGTCACAGTACAGAGATACTACACACAGTGATCACAGTACAGGGATAATGTACACAGTGATGTCACAGTACAGAGATAATACACACAGTGATGTCACAGTACAGGGATAATACACAATGTGATGTCACAGTACAGGGATAATACACACAGTGATGTAACAGTATAGGGATAATGTACACAGTGATGTCACGGTACAGGAATAATGTACACAGTGATGTCACAGTACAGGGATAATGTACATGGTGATGTCACAGTACAGGGATAATACACAGTGATGTCACAATACAGGGGTAATACACACAGTGATGTCACAGTACAGGGATAATACATACAGTGATGTCACAGTACAGGTATAATGTACACAGTGATGTCACAGTACAGAGATAATACACACAGTGATCACAGTACAGGGATAATGTACACAGTGATGTCACAGTACAGAGATAATACACACAGTGATGTCACAGTGCAGGGATAATACACAATGTGATGTCACAGTACAGGGATAATACACACAGTGATGTCACAGTACAGGGATAATAAACACAGTAATATCACAGTACAGGGGTAATAAACACAGTGATGTCACAGTACAGGGATAATACACACAGTGATGTCACAGTATAGGGATAATACACACAGTGATGTCACAGTACAGGAGTATTTTACACAGTGATGTCACAGTACAGGAATAATGTACACAGTGATGTCACAGTACAGGGATAATGTACATGGTGATGTCACAGTACAGGGATAATACACACAGTGATGTCACAGTACAGGTATAATACACACAGTGATGTCACAGTACAGGGATAATACACACAGTGATGTCACAGTACAGGGATAATACACACAGTGATGTCACAGTACAGGGATAATACACACAGTGATGTCACAGTACAGGGATAATACACACAGTGATGTCACAGTACAGAGAGTATACACACAGTGATGTCACAGTACAGGTATAATACACACAGTGATGTCACAGTACAGAGAGTATACACACAGTGATGTCACAGTACAGGTATAATACACACAGTGATGTCACAGTACAGAGAGTATACACACAGTGATGTCACAGTCACAGTACATAGATTATACACACAGTGATGTCACAGTACAGAGAATATACACACAGTGATGTCACAGTACAGAGATAATACACAGTGATGTCACAGTACATGGGTAATACTCACAGTGATGTCACAGTACAGAGATAATACACACAGTGATGTCCCAGTACAGGGATAATACACACAGTGATGTCACAGTACAGGGATAATACACACAGTGATGTCACAGTACAGAGAGTATACACACAGTGATGTCACAGTACAGGTATAATACACACAGTGATGTCACAGTACAGAGAGTATACACACAGTGATGTCACAGTACAGGTATAATACACACAGTGATGTCACAGTACAGAGAGTATACACACAGTGATGTCACAGTCACAGTACATAGATTATACACACAGTGATGTCACAGTACAGAGAATATACACACAGTGATGTCACAGTACAGAGATAATACACAGTGATGTCACAGTACATGGGTAATACTCACAGTGATGTCACAGTACAGAGATAATACACACAGTGATGTCCCAGTACAGGGATAATGTACACACAGTGATGTCCCAGTACAGGGGTAATGTACACAGTGATATCAGTACAGGGATAATGTACACCGTGATGTCACAGTACAGGGATAATACACAGTGAAGTGACAACGATGGAATAATGCATACATACATTTATATTACAGGGATATCACAACAATGTTGCAGTCCTGGGATAATGCACCAAATAATTACACAATAATGGCATAAAGTGTACAGAAAAAAAGATGTAACATACATAACAGATGTTACATACATTAGTGGAAAAAGTTATGCTGCAGAGGATAAATAATGCTCACAGTAGGAGCAACCAAGGAAATTCGTTGTAAAACCTAGAATTTGGTTCAGTTTAATATTTCATGGTTTATAGTCATCACTGACAGCATTGTATAAGTAGAAATGGACCCACTTAGTTGCGGGATGGCTACTATATCTGCTACGCTTGTTACACCCATGCCTTTAGCATTGATCTCTATTGTTTGAAAGTAATATTGTGTTGAGATCTGGAATATATAACTACGATGGTGTATAAATTCCGAAAAGCGTGATTCACAAAAAGATGGATGAAGGCTGAGACATTAGAACAAAAACCAGATCATTGTTACATTTAATTCTTGGGGTTGAAACTTTTTAATGCCTTGTTACTTTGGAGTTGGATTGAAATTGGTAACGCCATGATCTTTTACCACCTGGCATAATCTTCTTGTCCACCCAACTACTTTTTCTCATATGCATTTTATCAATTTTATTAGAGACCCTTCACCAATGCCCTGGGCAGTTATACATTTCTATATTAGGATAGAGCATTTTTTCTTAGTTCTCTACAGTTTGGTGCTGAGCTGACTCAACATGTTTTCTACCCATGTCCTGCCACCTGTTGTCCATCCTGACCTACCAGCTGTATACCAAAGCTAAATAACTGCACCTGCCCTGACCATTTGTCTGTCGTTCCCTCCACTGCCTTCATCTCAACTGGTCCAATTGCAATCTGCTGCTTTGGTACCACAAATTGATATTTTCTTCCCATTTATGCATCAGCCATTGCTAACAGACTTCTCTGAGGGTTGCGAAGGAAGGCTATACTCCATCATAAGGAATTTAGTGGGAAGAACTTACATTTCCATTAGACGCCGCTCTCTGGTTAAATACTGACTTTCACCCGGCACAGTAGAATGTGAATCTTAACAGTGTGTAATATACCACGAGAGAAAGAGGAAAAAAAGCGAATCGGTGCCATTCCATATGAATGGTCACTTGAGTTGGGCAGATTTATTCGCGGGATTCCAGTCCATTGACCAGGTCCGTAGTCTCTGGTCTCTGGACGAAAATCTCAATCATTTCTTTGCTTCTATGATCCCCAGAGTTGCTTTCGATTAATTGGGCTGGAGCGACGTCATCTATGAAGAATGATCAGGTCACTTTTTTTAACTGCCGTAACATATGCACAGAAAATGTTAATTTTTCTGGGCGTTTTCTGGACACTTTTACAGGTAGTTCTTGGAGCAGATCTGCCTGAAAGAGACCATCAAAATACTCAAGTGAAAGCCCATGATATTTTATCAACATAATGATGCCAGCCATATGTTACGAGGTGATTGTTAGGATAGCAGGGGACAGGGGCTCCTATGCTGTCCTTCATGCTAGGGGACCCTGGGCTATCCCTAACCTCAGGGTTTCTCCTGATTGTGCAAATGCCTGAGTCCCATTCCTGGCTATGCTCCTTACCAGTACTACTCTGATACCCCAGCAGAGAAGGATTGGGCAGGATTGTGATGGTATGGAAAACAGATTAAGGCTATGTGCGCACTAGGCGTTTTTTTCACGCTGCGTTTTTATGTGCGTTTTTGTCTAAAAAACGCACCCGCGGCTAAAAAAAACGCGGCAAAAACGCATGCGTTTTTGCCGCGATTTGGTGCGTTTTTTGCTGCGTTTTTGCTCACTGCGTTTTTAATCAGTGCACAATGCCATTAAAGATTGTTGATGAAAAAAAAAAAAAAAAAAAGGTCTGATGTCATTTCCTTCTTCAAAATGTTCATTGTATGCAGGAGAGCAGACAGCTGCAGAACTAGTGTATGCAGGAGAGCAGACAGCAGCTGCAGAACTACAAGTCTCAGCATCCTCCATTCACTAGTGTATGGAGGAGAGCAGACAGCAGCTGCAGAACTACAAGTCTCAGCATCCTCCATTCACTAGTGTATGCAGGAGAGCAGACAGCAGCTGCAGAACTACAAGTCTCAGCATCCTCCATTCACTAGTGTATGGAGGAGAGCAGACAGCAGCTGCAGAACTACAAGTCTCAGCATCCTCCATTCACTAGTGTATGGAGGAGAGCAGACAGCAGCTGCAGAACTACAAGTCTCAGCATCCTCCATTCACTAGTGTATGGAGGAGAGCAGACAGCAGCTGCAGAACTACAAGTCTCAGCATCCTCCATTCACTAGTGTATGCAGGAGAGCAGACAGCAGCTGCAGAACTACAAGTCTCAGCATCCTCCATTCACTAGTGTATGCAGGAGAGCAGACAGCAGCTGCAGAACTACAAGTCTCAGCATCCTCCATTCACTAGTGTATGCAGGAGAGCAGACAGCAGCTGCAGAACCACAAGTCTCAGCATCCTCCATTCACTAGTGTATGCAGGAGAGCAGACAGCAGCTGCAGAACTACAAGTCTCAGCATCCTCCATCCAGGACTGTATGCAGTTTTTTGCCCAAAAAGAAAAAAAAAATGACATGGGCTTCGCCATATTTTTGTATGCTAGCCGGGTACAGCAGGCAGGTACGGGCTGCCCCCAACCCCCAGCTGCCTATTTGTACCCGGCTGGGAACCAAAAATATAGAGAAGCCCTTTTTTTTTAATTATTTCATGAAATAATTAAAAAAAAAAAATGACGTGGGCTTCGCCTAATTTTTGAGTCCAGCCGAGTACAACTAGGCAGCTGGGGATTGGAATCCACAGTGCAGGGTGCCCATGCTTTCTGGGCACCCCCACTGCGAATTGCAGTCCGCAGCCACCCCAGAAAATGGCGCTTTCATAGAAGCGCCATCTTCTGGTGCTGTATCCAACTCTTCCAGCTGCCCTGGTGACGGGTGGCTAGCTAGGTAATAATGGAGTTAGGGCTAGCTGTATATTATCAGCTAGCCCTAAGCCCGAAATTCATGGTGTCACGCCAATATTAGACATGGCCACCATGAATTTCTAGTAATGATAAAAAAAAAACACAACACAGAGAAAAATATTTTTATTAGAAATAAAACAACACAATTAGTGACTCCATCTTTATTGAAATAAACCCCCCTCCGCAGTAATCCTGGGTCAGGGTCCCGCGCCGTCCAATCAGGATCCAATATCATCTGATCGGTTTGCTGGAAGGCAAAGCGATCAGATGATGTGTCAGGTTAAAGGATGTGAATCCCATCACACATCAGCTGATTGTATAAAAGCCGGTTATACAATCAGCTGATGCATCAGTAGAAAAAAAAAAAAAAAATAATACTCACTTATGTGCTGTGGTGATTACCGGCAGCTCCTGGAGCGATCGATTGGACAGGAGTCTGATCCTATACGATCGCTGCCGGAGCTGCCGGTAATCAGCTGATGAAGTCCCCTGACAGCAGGATCAGCTGATAGCCGGCCGGCGCGAAAAAGCCGGCGAGACTACGATCAGCTGATGCGTCAGGTGACTGCATCAGGTGATCAGCGCCAGGTCCTGCAAGCAAGGTCCTGCCCCGGGGAGACTGCACACAGCCAGAGCGGCGGGACCGGGAGGAGCTGGGAGCGGGCATGGCACCGGGACCCTGCGGACAGGTGAGTATATGACATTTTTTTTTTTCTACTGTTCACTTTGGTTTTCGCCGCTGCCTCCACCTCCCGCCCAGACACGGAGCTGACATGCACAGGACGGGAGGTGGAAGCAGCGGTGACGGTACCGGGAGGATTCATGCTTCTGTGTTTACCAACAGAAGGAATCCTCTTCCTGTACACGTCACTTTACTGCCCACCCCTTGCGTGTATAGCTGCGTTTTTAGTCATAGAAACGCGGCTATATGCGTTTTTCATTGCGTTTTTAACATCTCATTGAATTCAATGAGTGAAAAACGCAGTGGAAAACGCAGAAATAATTGACATGCTGCGTTTTTGTGGTCACCACAAAAACGCAGCTAAAAAAAAACGCTGTGTGAGGACAGCACTTCTGAAAACCCATTGACATTGCTGGGGAAGCAATGTCACTGCGTTTTCAGCACAAAAACGCGGTAAAAAACGCCGCTAAAAACGCGGCAAAAACGCCTAGTGCGCACATAGCCAAAGACAGACAAGGGAAAACCAAAACTGACACACTGTACACGCACAGGAATAGACAATGAGAGACTCAGGCATAAATCAGGACCAGGAAGGTAACAACAAAAAGGTAACAAGGGTTAACTCCACAACAAGTATAACAACCACCAGATAGTCTGGATCACATCACCTCACCAGACCAGGTAAGATAAACTATAGCTGGCATAGGTGCAAGGACCTATTCAACAAATATTGGAGGGGAGCATATGTGATTTGTTTCCCCACAACATGTGATCAAAGGAGACTAACAAGCAGACTAGCAGAGATTTAATTCTTGCTAGCCTGCCTATGAATTATCATTCTGCAGGTCAGTGCCAGAATCCACCTGCATTGATGACAGGCAACAGAGAAGTTATCTGGCGGAATGTCAGAATCTTTAATCTGAACAGAACCCGATGCCACCATGACAGTCGGAGAAGTTTGTAAAAATCTCCGTGTGAAACCATAGTACCAATATAGTAATTACCTGGCTGTGTTCATGGAACCTGTATGGCCGTGTAAGGAGACACCATGGAGGCAACAGTCACGTTTTAGCCTCCGTTATGTCGATAACAACCAGTTTTATTCCTGTGACCAGAGTTAATATAATAGAATCAAATGTGCGTCGACGCTCTTACATCTCTTATGTACTAATGATTAGGTGTGAAGTAGTACAGGGTGGAGCGCTTGTGAACGGCTCTCGGTGTGGAACATATTACTAATGACTTAAGACGTATTTCTATGAAAGATATTGAGAGAAGCTGGAGGATTGCCACTTGATGCAATGTTATACAGATTGTAAAGAATAGAAGATGTGTGAATGTACGTACTCAGGAGGCGCTGATTGCACAATTTATATACTTAGCGCTTTATTGCCTGGTATATAGTATCGTCATATTACATCATACCCAGAATGTATTTTCCCAAACAGGCTCTCAATCTATTTATACATAGAATTAATTTACATGGCAATTTCAAGATTAAAATATGGGATGAAAACTGAATACTCAGCGCTAACAAGTGAGCTAATGGGTCACAGACAATAAGGAACTCTGCCTCATACCATAATCCACCACTAATCAACATAAAGTAGATATATCCTTAAAGAGGCTGTCTGGGCATATGATATTGATAACCTATTTTTAGGTCAAGTCTTCAGTATCAGATTGTTGGGGGTCTAAATCCAGCAACCCCCACTAATCAAATGTTATCCCTTAAAGGGAATCTGTCAGTAGGATCACCCCTCCTAACCCGTCTAGATGGTCATGTAGGTCATAGAAAGCAAAATAAAATGATACCTTGATATCTGCAATCCAATGTCTTATTTCAGAGACATCCACATTTTTGTTAATATGTAAATGAGCTGTTTAGATCTATGGGCCGATCAATGATCTTCCTGAGAATCGGCCTCTAGAGCTTATTTTTTATAAACTGTTCTCTTGATCTAGATGTCTTACACTGGTAACTTTCCCTTACATGTATAATAATCTTTGGAGGCCGATTCTCAGGAAGATCTATGTCCAGCCCAGAGATCTTAACAGCTCATTTACATATTAAGAAAAATGTAGATTTTATGAATTAAGACATCGGAACGCATATATCAAGATATCATTATATGTAACTTCTATGACCTGTATACTCATGTAGATAGCTTAGGAAGCTTGATCTTACTGATATATTCCCCTTAAAGGGAACCTGTCAGAAATGTCTACCTCCCAAAACATTTAAATGACTATTTAGCCCTTTAAAAGATAAGACAGTTATTCTCTTTATGACACCAAAACTGCTCTGACAGCAAGAAATCATAATTTTAAGTTAAGTATACGTCAATGTGGAAGTGTATTGGGGCATAATGATGCACTACCAGCTTCTCAGGCTCATGCTGTGTTCTCAACCTTCTGCCACCTTCCACTACTTGATTGACATGTGACCATGTACAAGAGCAAATGACTGTCACGGGTAACAGACAGTCATGTGGTTTCTGGCAATAGAAGTTCACAGCATTTGAAAGTGCAAAATGCTCCCTGACTTTCTATTGTTCCTGCTGTTAGTATTCATTGCGCTAGGTAGCTTTTCTGCAGTGTTTTCATCTCTTCCCCTTTGGCACCCAGCGGAGACCTCCTTCCATCCAACTGCTGATTTTCAGTATTCTCCATGTGTGCTGGTGATATTATTCAGTTCATTCAAGCTCTAGATACAAGCGGGAGGCTTGTACTCCTCTGTGGTATCATTGCTGAACTTCTACTTGATTCATCTGTGGATAAGAAGTTGATGCATTTCCGCAAGTGTTTCTTCTCTAGTGTTGTTAGTGGGGTTGACGAAGAGCTCATCCCACCCATTCCGTATTTAGGGCCCAGCACTATGGATACCTAGGGTCAGGTATCCGGCACGGTGCATAGGTGCGGAACCTATCTAGCGTTGTGAGGGACCCTATAGACCAGTGGTAGGATTGGTCAGGAATCACTATCGCCCCCTTCTCTAGACACACACAGGTGTCCCTTCCCTTTTGCTTGGTATTTCCCTGTACCTAACGTGACAATGACATGTCAATCAGCCTGAGGAGGGTGGTGTTTGGCAGGGAATACAGCGTGGAGCTAAGGAGCTCTGACAGATTGGATAGTTACAGTATAACCTATCCTATCCCCGGACAACACTTTTCAAGAGCATGTCCACTTCTTAACACCATTTTAAAGTTCATTCATACATGTAAAGGAAGGTGCTGCCCAGGGCCGCACGGGCACTGCTCTCCTTTGCCAAGGAAACTGAGCGGATATGACATCGGGTGGGTTGTATGACACTTACTGTTTTCTTCAGGCCGGTGTCAATCACCCTGCTGGAAGCCGCCGTCATGGACAGTCAGTAACTAACACAACACCAGATTTCGCTTAGCCAACCAGAACAGTTTACTTTTCTTCTTCACATCATTATAACAGACATGGCCTTCCGTTCCTTTTTCTCCGTGTGGGGTATGTTACGGGGGGCTGTCTGATAACCTAAAGGAGTATCAGACAGTCAGGGTCCACCGTGCAAAGACTCTGCTGCAGACTATGGCAGAGTGCAATACCTCTGTTAACTCACAGAAGAATATAATAAGTAAGTAAAGCAATTCCTCCCTTACTTGGAGGGTGTGTGGAATGATCTCTGTTAATAATCACAGAGACAAAGGCAATGTGTGCGAAATGGCACCTACCTAGGTCCGCTCTTCTAGTGGTGCAAAAGAGACGAACAGCAGCGTAAGCCGCACAAAGCTCCTACCTGCGTTCGCTCCACTAGTGTGCGAGGACACGACCCACTAGATATGGCACCTGCCTAGGTCCGCTCTTCTAGTGGTGCAAAAGAGACGAACAGCAGCGTAAGCCGCACAAAGCTCCTACCTCTGTTCGCTCCCCTAGTGTGCGAGGATACGAACAACTGCCAGACGCAGTATAAGGAACGTTACCCTAGCGGCAACGTCCACCTACGAGTCGAACCACAAGGCCCAGCCAGACCATGTGCCTCAGGCACCTGCCTATGTCCGCTCCCCTAAGAGGTAAGGATACGGACAGCAGCCGAAGCTGTAAGGTATAAGAACGCTACCCTGCCGGTAGCGCTCACCTAGCATAGACAGAGGAATGCCTAGAGGAACGCGCACAGAGCGTCTACTCTTATGCATGAACCAAGAGGACTGAGCGCCATGCGGCGTGTGTCAGGGTCTTATATAGACTCTGTGCCTCATCCAAGATGGAGGACACCAGAGCCAATCCGCTGCCAGAACGACAGGAGTGACGTCATGCTGGCCTATCACCGAGCAAGGCATCACAAGCACATGACCAGCGACCAATCGGCATAGAAGGTGTCAGAGACATGTGACCTCGTGTCAGCGATGATGTCACCCGCACATGTGCAATGGCTCCAAGATAGGACTTAGTCTCCGGCGCTCGCACATGTGCAGTAGCAAGAAATCTGGACTTAGTCTCCAGCGCTCGCACATGTGCAGTAGTAAGAAATCTGGACTTAGTCTCCAGTGCTCGCAGCAACCGTAACAGTACCTCCCCCTCAAGGGCCCCCCTCCCGGCGACGCAGGTAATCGGCAACTAAGTCGGGAGCATGGACAGCCTCCTCAGACTCCCAAGAGCGATGTTCCGGGCCATAACCCTCCCAATCTATCAAGAAGAACCTCACCCTCTAACCATCTTAGAACCAACTATGGCTCGTACCTCATAGCTAGAGCGAGAGGAATCAGAGGCAGGAGAGTGCACTTCACGAGCGTGAGGTAAAATAGCCGGCTTTAGCAGTGAGACATGGAATTTGTCATGAATCTTAAGATGGACGGGTAACTTCAATTGGTAGACTACAGGATTTACCTGTCGAAGAACCTCATAAGGACCCAGGAAGCGAGGAGCAAATTTGACAGAGCTCACTCTAAGTCTCACGTGTTTTGCAGAGAGCCACACAAAGTCCCCTGGAGAAAAGACAGGAGCCGGGCGACGAAACTGATCGGACACCGTCTTCATACGGTCCTTAGCTGCTTGGATCGACTCTTGAGTCCGATCCCAAACCTCTCTGGCATTAGTTGCCCAGTCGGCCACAAGAGGAGGAGGTGCAGCAGCGGGAAACGGTACCGGTACCCTAGGGTGTTGCCCATTATTGAGTACGAACGGTGTCTGCCCAGTGGCCTCAGCCAGCGAATTGTTAAGGGCAAATTCTGCCCAGGGTAGGAGGGAGGACCAGTTATCGTGGTTCTCAGCAACAAAGTGTCGAAGGTATATAATCATAGATTGATTGGTACGCTCAACCAAACCATTGGTCTCCGGATGGTATGCCGAAGAGAGATTCAACTCAATTTGCAGAAGGCTACAAAGATCTCGCCAGAAACGGGAAGTAAATTGCGGGCCTCTATCACAAATGATACGATCTGGCATCCCGTGAAGCCTAAAGACATGCTTGAGGAATAGTTTGGCTAGTACCCTGGAAGATGGGATTCTCGATAACGGTATGAGATGAACCATCCGGGAGAAATGGTCCGTAATGACCCACACAAATCTATGTCCCTGTGAACATGGAAGATCACCCACAAAGTCCATGCCTACCACCTCCCATGGTCTATCTGGCACTGGTAAAGGATGCAAGAGTCCAGCCGGTCTCTGCCGTAATGGACGGTTGCGAGCACACGAGTAGCAGGAACCGACATATCTCTTGACGTGGCTGGCTAAGTGTGGCCACCAATACCACCTTTCCAGTAACTCTCGTGTCCGCCTAATACCAAAATGCCCACCCACCTTTGAGGTGTGGGCCCATGACAGTATATCATTCTGTCGATCAGGCGGAACAAAGGTCTTGCCCGGTGGGATTTGGTCTAACGTCACAGGGGAGAGCGTATGAAAAACCCTGGAGGGAAGGATAAGACGAGGTTCGTCAATCTCCTCCTGGGTAGAAAGCATAGAGCGAGACAGGGCGTCTGCCTTGTTATTCTTACTCCCAGACAGATAGTTGATGGAGAAGTGAAAGCGGGAGAAAAACAAGGACCAGCGGGCTTGGCGAGGATTCAGACGCTGAGCGGTTTGTAAGTACGTCAGATTCTTATGGTCTGTATAGACCTGGAAAGGATGTTTCGCTCCTTCCAGCAAGTGACGCCACTCCTCCAAGGCTAATCTCAAGGTGAGCAGTTCCCTATCCGCAATGGTATAGTTTCTCTCTGCTGGTGAAAAGGTTTTCGCAAAGAAGAAACACGGCCTTTTTCTACCTGCACCATTCTTTTGATACAAGACCGCACCAGCACCCACTGAAGAGGCATCAACCTCTAAGAGGAAGGGCTTACTCTCATCGGGTCTTTGAAGAACGGGAGCAGTTGAAAAGTGTCTTTTTACTGCCTCAAAAGCCTGAGATGTCTCAGTAGACCAGGCTTTGGGATTAGCACCTTTCTTAGTCAAGGCCACCAAAGGGGCCACCAAAGTAGAAAAATGGGGTATGAACTGCCTGTAATAATTTATGAATCCTAAGAAGCGTTGCACCGCCTTCAAGGAATGAGGTTCGGACCATTGCAGGACAGCAGAGAGCTTCGCAGGATCCATAGCCAGGCCCTCTTGTGAGATAATGTAACCCAAAAAAAGGCAATGAGGACTGCTCGAATACACATTTCTCGAGTTTAGCAAACAATGAGTGCTCCCTTAAACGGGAAAGGACACAAACGACATCCTGACGATGAGTCTCCAGATCAGGAGAAAAAATCAGGATGTCGTCCAGATACACCACTACTGAGGATAACAGTAAATCCCTGAACACATCGTTTACGAAGTCCTGAAATACTGCGGGTGCATTACATAACCCAAAAGGCATGACGAGGTATTCATAGTGACCGTCTCGGGTGTTAAAAGCGGTCTTCCATTCGTCACCCTTTCGAATTCGTACCAAGTTATACGCACCCCGCAGATCCAACTTTGTAAAAACTTGAGCTCCTCTCAATCTGTCAAAGAGCTCCGAAATTAAAGGTAATGGGTATTTGTTCTTTATTGTGATTGCGTTGAGACCCCTGAAATCTATGCAGGGACGCAAATCACCCTCTTTCTTCCGAACAAAGAAAAACCCAGCTCCCGCGGGAGAGACAGACTTACGAATGAACCCCTTCTCTAAACTCTCTCTT
The DNA here is from genome assembly GCF_048569485.1 of Anomaloglossus baeobatrachus. NCBI lineage: Eukaryota > Metazoa > Chordata > Amphibia > Anura > Aromobatidae > Anomaloglossus > Anomaloglossus baeobatrachus. Next base: position 615,991,828 of record NC_134356.1, on the reverse strand, counting down.
ATATAGGTCGACATGGCCTCCGACTCAGGTATCGACAGGGGGTAAACCCTGCCTTTAGGTGGAACCGAACCTGGGATAAGGTCTATGGCACAGTCATACGGCCTATGGGGTGGAAGACCCTCAGCACCCTGTTTGGAGAACACGTCAGCGAAATCCAGATAGGGTGTAGGTATGGGAGAGAGATCAGTAGATGCAACCGCAATGACCTCAGGTGGTAAGGGAAGACATCGGGACTGACATTTCGAACCCCAACTAATAATGCTGTTAGACTCCCAGTCAATGTGAGGAGCATGAGTCCGAAGCCATGGGAGACCCAGAAGGATGTCGTCTATACCCTCAGGCAAAACAAGAAAAGAAATCTCCTCTATGTGACCCTGAGACAGGGAAAGGCGCAAGGGAACTGTCCTCAATGTAATGGAGTCAGACAACATAGTTCCATTAACAACACGGACAGGAATAGGCGCCTCTAACATGATAGAGGGAATATTGTGTCCCTTTACAAATCCTGAGGACACAAAAGTCCCGTCAGCTCCGGAATCCACAAAAGCCATAATAGGCCATGTATTCTCAGATAACGAGAGCTGACCTGGGATACAACACTTAGAGGGTGCAGAAGACGTCTCTAGTAACCCCCCTCTAATGGTTACTAGGCCAGGGAGTTTCCCTGACGACTAGGACACTTGTTGGCATAGTGCCCAGCCTGACGACATACGTAACATATAGGAGGACCAGACTTGCGTAGTCTGGAAGACGTATGACCTAACTCCATAGGAGTGGGAGATGTTTCAGATGCTGAGGAAGATGGTAGTGGACCCTCAACAACTGGAGTAGCCCGATGCTTAGGGCGTGAGGAAGAGACCTCGAGTCTACGTTCCTTATGGCGTACATCGATCCTCGTTGCTACTGTGATCAAGTCCTCCAGAGAAGCAGGGACCTCACGAGTAGCAAGAGCATCCTTGACATAGCCTGCCAACCCTCTCCAGAAGATAGGAATCAACACCTTCTCTGGCCAATCTAGTTCTGCCACCAGAGTTCTAAAAGCAATGGCATAAGAACTAGTGGATAACGAACCCTGAGATAGATCTAACAGTCTCAGGGCCGCATCATGGGTAACCTGCGGACCCATGAATACCGCCTTAAGAGCATCAAGAAAGTCTTGATGTCTCAGAGTAACCACATCAGAGCGCTCCCATAGGGGAGTTGCCCATTCTAAGGCTTTGTCCTGAAGTAAGGAGATGATAAAGCCTACTCTGGACCTCTCCGTAGAGAAGCGAGAAGAGTTGACCTCTAGGTGTATCTGACACTGACTAATGAAACCACGACATGATCTGGCATCGCCAGAATATCTGTTTGGCAGAGCAAGTCGAGGATCATGTGCAGATGTCACCATGGTCTGAGGTTTATCCTCTATACTCTTGAGCCGTGACTCAAGTACTTGTATGTAACGGTGTAACTGCTGATATTCTGCCATAACTGCCAGACCCTTGGCTCAGTCCTAATGTTACGGGGGGCTGTCTGATAACCTAAAGGAGTATCAGACAGTCAGGGTCCACCGTGCAAAGACTCTGCTGCAGACTATGGCAGAGTGCAATACCTCTGTTAACTCACAGAAGGATATAATAAGTAAGTAAAGCAATTCCTCCCTTACTTGGAGGGTGTGTGGAATGATCTCTGTTAATAATCACAGAGACAAAGGCAATGTGTGCGAAATGGCACCTACCTAGGTCCGCTCTTCTAGTTGTGCAAAAGAGACGAACAGCAGCGTAAGCCGCACAAAGCTCCTACCTGCGTTCGCTCCACTAGTGTGCGAGGACACGACCCACTAGATATGGCACCTGCCTAGGTCCGCTCTTCTAGTGGTGCAAAAGAGACGAACAGCAGCGTAAGCCGCACAAAGCTCCTACCTCTGTTCGCTCCCCTAGTGTGCGAGGATACGAACAACTGCCAGACGCAGTATAAGGAACGTTACCCTAGCGGCAACGTCCACCTACGAGTCGAACCACAAGGCCCAGCCAGACCATGTGCCTCAGGCACCTGCCTATGTCCGCTCCCCTAAGAGGTAAGGATACGGACAGCAGCCGAAGCTGTAAGGTATAAGAACGCTACCCTGCCGGTAGCGCTCACCTAGCATAGACAGAGGAATGCCTAGAGGAACGCGCACAGAGCGTCTACTCTTATGCATGAACCAAGAGGACTGAGCGCCATGCGGCGTGTGTCAGGGTCTTATATAGACTCTGTGCCTCATCCAAGATGGAGGACACCAGAGCCAATCCGCTGCCAGAACGACAGGAGTGACGTCATGCTGGCCTATCACCGAGCAAGGCATCACAAGCACATGACCAGCGACCAATCGGCATAGAAGGTGTCAGAGACATGTGACCTCGTGTCAGCGATGATGTCACCCGCACATGTGCAATGGCTCCAAGATAGGACTTAGTCTCCGGCGCTCGCACATGTGCAGTAGCAAGAAATCTGGACTTAGTCTCCAGCGCTCGCACATGTGCAGTAGCAAGAAATCTGGACTTAGTCTCCAGTGCTCGCACATGTGCAGTAGCAAGAAATCTGGACTTAGTCTCCAGCGCTCGCACATGTGCAGTAGTAAGAAATCTGGACTTAGTCTCCAGTGCTCGCAGCAACCGTAACAGGGTACTGATCCTCGACCTGTTCCCCCCTCTATCTTGGATTTTGTCCTCAAGCTCTAGGGTCTGTGTCTCCTTCAGCTTAACTCCGTCTGATTCTGGGCCCTGGTGGCTCTCTAGTTAGACGACTCTTTAAGCCCGTCGGGGGTGAGCCATAGGCCCTAGCACCGAGACCAAAAGACACACTTGAACCCTATTCTCTACTGGTCCCCTCTTGAGCCTTCCCTCCAGTTCTCTTTCCCACCATATGCCACTCCTCCCTTCCACTACCACAGATGTATGTGTGGCGCCCCTGAGGCTTCCGTCGCCACAGGTCATTGCACCCCATCCAGCGGTGTGATGCCCATTCTGGGAGAGGAAGAGAGTGAACTCCGGTCTCCTGGTAAATCCACACTACACCCATTGCTAGGAACACACTGGGACCAGGGAAAGTGGCAGACAACCCTCCCATGCTGCATGCTGGGAGGGGTCGTAAGACCCATCCCTGCTCCTATAGGGTAGAACAGGGCAATGGGGGAGGTGGGAGGAGCCATCTGAGAGCAGATAGAGGAAGGAAGGTCAAGTTAGGAGTAGTCTACCTCAGGGAGTGAGAGAGTGAGGAGCCAGCATGTAGTTGAAGAAGGAGAACGAGAGAAAGTGGGGAAGGAGGAAGAGGCCTGCTGGAAGCAGGCAAGGAGGAGAAGAAGTAACGGAAAGAAAGCTCCAAGTCAGTCAGGAGCTGAAAGGAAAGAAAGAGACGCTTCCTGGTGAAGATCCTGGGACTCAGAGGGTCCAGGTGACACCACGCAGAGAACAAAAAGGGTCCCAGGGCCACGGGTAGTCCTAGAGGTACCACGGGTAGTTGTAGAGCTGCGGTGGCCTGCTCCACAAGAACATCGGTGGAGGGATCAAGCTGCAACAGGGGACGGTCCCTAGAAACCGGAGGAGTGCAAAATCATCTCCAAACAGTAAAAACCGAGGCCCAGGGAAGGTTGTAAACTCCCCGGGCCACAGCCCACAGCAGCATCTCTAGAAAAGGGATAATCAACCGACAGGTGACTCCCCGGCCTGGAGGCTGTTGTGGAGGCCAAGCCAGGTTCAACCTACCAAGGCAAGGCTAAGGAAGACAGCAGAAGATAGAGACACTTAAGAGAAGGGCACCAGCTTTTACTCTCAGAATCACCCAGAAACGGCGGAGGTCCCTGACGGTGGTCCCAGCAGTCCAAGGGCCCCTGGGCCCAGACAAGAATTGTGAGTAAAGAACTTGAACTGCACCCTTGGAGTGGTCTCTGTTATTTCTGCTGCTCAGACTTCCACCACACCATGGACTCTCACGAGCACGAACAGTGTCCCCGGGGCACCGCTCCACCTGTGGGGAGCAGTACCACCATTGCTGCCATATCATCACCCCGGAGGCCTTACACAGCAGCGGCGGCTTAATAGCCGCATACCACAGGTGGCGTCACGAACACAAACTTTAATTCAAGCCACATATTCTACTGACACCCACCAGGGCCACGGAGCCGGGCCCAGCCACCACTGACTACCACCGGACTAGTCCGGCCCGGCACCGGGTGTCCCATAGCCCTGGGGTGGGCGAGTCAAATTTTGGCGTCACAAACAGGATGTCGTGCCCAGGACGGGTACTGTGCGCCTGAAGAATCGTGAAATAGCCGTGTTTTACTGTGAGAAACTGCCGCCATTGAAGCCACTGAGCGCAGGAAAAAGGGGGGTGTGCCTGCAGAAAGGGCGCGAAGAGAAGCCCCGCCCCCTTGTCCAAGAAAAGAGCGCGAAGCAGTGCTCGCCATGGAAGGCGGAAGAAGAAGAAATGGCGCCTAGAAAAGCTGGCCGGCTGGCAGAACAAGTCTAAATGCCAGACCAGCAGAGAGAGAAAATGGCTCCTGCAATCGGAGGCCAGGAGGAGCTTACCTGGATCAGGCCTGTGACCGCCGCTGAGCTGGAGGCTGAGGTCGGAAGGATGGCTGACGGGATGAAGAAGCAGAGCGGACGGGAGACAGCCGCGTGGGGGAAGGAGATGGTGCTGGCCATGAGGAGTCTGCAGAAGTCTGTGCAGCGAGGCCTGCGTGGGGGTGATGCCCACGTCCATCCAGAGTCCACACCAGCGATGCCGATCCTGCTGCAGAGCATCTCCGGCCTAGATCTGGGTGAGTCCCATGCTGCCCCTGCCGGCGCGAGTGCCCCAACCCCCGCTGCCATTCCTGCGGTCCCTAGAGAGACGCCCGGCACGGCGACGCCGATCCGGGCCGCAGCCACGCCAGGTGCGGCCCGCCAAGATTTCGCCGCCGGAGCGGCGCCCATCCACACCGCAGCAGCGACGCCAAGTCCGGCCCGTCCAGCTCAGGCCCCAGCAGCGATACCCTGCTCGGACAAGCAAGATCCCGCCGCAGCGGCGACGTTAATCCACGCCGCAGATGCGGCCCGCCAAGCCCAGGCCGCAGCCACGCCAGGTGCGGCCCGTCAAGAATCGGTCACAGCAGCGACTCCAATACAGGCCGCCGCCATGCCAGGCGCGGCCCGCCAAGACCAGCAGACGCAGACTGTGCTGACCGCTGTCTACCTGCTGCCAGGTGGGGAGCCGGAGAAGAATCCCTACATGTAAAGAAGTAAGAAAAGAAGCTGAACTGTATATAGCCCCTGTCTGCCCCTCATTCTTTGTGAAGATGTCCCTTGTGTTCTGCCCTAATGTTCTTTTCGAAGATGACACCTTTCCTGCCTTACTGCCCCTTGTACTTTTTGAAGATGTCACCCCCCATGTTTATATGTACCGGGCCACGGAACTGGAATGTGGTCCCCGGTGAATGTTTTTGTGTCATGTCATACCAGGCCATTGGACTTAGTGGCTGGTATGTTGTTTATGTGCCTTGCGTTTAAAATGAAGCTGAACGAACTTCCAGGCTACTGGACTTGCTGTAGCCAAGTATGTATATAGTTGCACCCGTTGTGCCCCCTACCAGAATTATGGGGGATGTGCCCAAACTGTGCAATAGACTGAAAGTGCACACGTAGAAGTTTCTTTATAAGAAGTTCGTAACGTTCGAATCATTGTGCCTCCCATAAAGGGAAGAGATGTTTATTGTTTTACTGTTATTTATAACAAAAATGTTTTGCAGTTCTTCCACATGTTTTTGTTGTCTTTTCAGCCCGAGGACGTGCTGGGATTCGCTATGGGGGAGTGTGGCGCCCCTGAGGCTTCCGTCGCCACAGGTCATTGCACCCCATCCAGCGGTGTGATGCCCATTCTGGGGGAGGAAGAGAGTGAACTCCGGTCCCCTGGTAAATCCACACTACACCCATTGCTAGGAACACACTGGGACCAGGGAAAGTGGCAGACAACCCTCCCATGCTGCATGCTGGGAGGGGTCGTAAGACCCATCCCTGCTCCTATAGGGTAGAACAGGGCAATGGGGGAGGTGGGAGGAGCCATCTGAGAGCAGATAGAGGAAGGAAGGTCAAGTTAGGAGTAGTCTACCTCAGGGTGTGAGAGAGTGAGGATAATCAGCCGACAGGTGACTCCCCGGCCTGGAGGCTGTTGTGGAGGCCAAGCCAGGTTCAACCTACCAAGGCAAGGCTAAGGAAGACAGCAGAAGATAGAGACACTTAAGAGAAGGGCACCGGCTTTTACTCTCAGAATCACCCAGAAACGGCGGAGGTCCCTGACGGTGGTCCCAGCAGTCCAAGGGCCCCTGGGCCCAGACAAGAATTGTGAGTAAAGAACTTGAACTGCACCCTTGGAGTGGTCTCTGTTATTTCTGCTGCTCAGACTTCCACCACACCATAGACTCTCACGAGCACCAACAGTGTCCCCGGGGCACCGCTCCACCTGTGGGGAGCAGTACCACCATTGCTGCCATATCATCACCCCGGAGGCCTTACACAGCAGCGGCGGCTTAATAGCCGCATACCACAGGTGGCGTCACGAACACAAACTTTATTCAAACATCAAGCCACATATTTTACTGACACCCACCAGGGCCACGGAGTCGGGCCCAGCCACCACTGACTACCACCGGACTAGTCCGGCCCGGCACCGGGTGTCCCATAGCCCTGGGGTGGGTGAGTCATATGCTATAAAACATATCTGAATTAAGTTGTAAACCTATTGAAGTATGTATTTTATGCTGATTCTTCTGAGTGCATGTTGTATTCCAGAGCTGCATTTATAATACTGCTGGTTGTTACTGGAAGCATTCTCCTCTCTGAATCAGAGTGAGAACTTTTTTAACCCTCTACAGCAGGGAAAACTGGTGTGCTGATCTCTTCCTGCTTTCGTTCTCTCTTTTTATTAGTAATGACCCTATTCTGGACACGGGCAAACACAGACAGAAAAGGGCCCCTGTGTGAGAACAATATATGGGCCATTAGCAAATCATAATGCACAATTCCACCTGATTTGGTAGTGGTCTCCTTACCTTTTGGGCGGCTGCACAAATTGCACCAATATGTTTACCCCTGTCTGGACACAACCCCCATTCATGGTCCTAAAACTAGTAAGTTACAGACAATCCTGCTGATACAGAAAGTGTGATGTTTTTCAGTTTATGGTGAGATGTTGCACAAGTTGTCCCAGTTGGAGTTATCCCAGATGACGATAATAAACAGACGCTGTGATATAAACTTTATACAGTTTTCTATGTAAAATAAACTATGAAGCTGAATTACAGTTTTTTTTCTTGTCGCAGATGAAAGTAAATCATAGAAGCTTTAAAAAAGTGTTAAAAAAATAAAAAAATAAGAGGGCCTTTCTCCAAACATCACTGTGTTACATTTTTGGCTCTATGATGCCTATGTCGCCGGCGGCGGGGCGCTGCGCTCGCTAACGCTCGGGTCCGGCGCTGCTGCCTGCTGCTGCTGCTCGGTGGCTCGAGCGGTGGGCCGGTTCCGGGGACTCGAGCGGCGCTCCTCGCCCGTGAGTGAAAGGGGGTGGTTTGGTTTGGGGATTTTGTCCGTGACGCCACCCACGGTTGTGGTGAAGTTTGGGACACCACCGCTGCTCGGGATCCCGGGAGCGATGACAGGGAGCAGCCGAGATGTTTTTCTCCCCTCCGTGGGTAGGGGGGTTTTGGGGGTCCCGGGGCCCGGTGATGGTGACTGTAAGATGGATGGCGGGGTTTGGTGAGGTGCAGGGTCACGGGAGGGCAGCGCAGTGCCAGACGGCACGGTAGTACTCACTAAGCCAATGACGCAGACGGAGTCTCTGATAAAACAAACGGCTGGATGGACGGGTCCCACAGCCGGCTGCGATGGTCACTCCCGGTAGGTTGGCGGTGACTGTCTCTCCCTGCACCTGTAATGTGTCTTCGGCTCCGATGGCTTCCCACCGGTAACCCGCTCCCCAGCGGTGTATTTGCCAGAGGAGCCCTTTTTTGCCCGCAGGCTCTGGCCCTGGGAACTCTAGCTGTGGCGGTAGCTGTATTTCCCTTCACGGTTGAGCGGTTGCCTTCAGTTGGGTCTTTGCTGCTGGGCAACCCCGGAGGTTCCCGTCGCTGACGGATTTGACCGGTTTAACGGCGACTCCAAGCCTGGTCGGGGTCCGTAGGCCCTGCCGAATGGTGCTGGCTTCTCTTCGCTCCCCGGTCCGGTACCGGCGGGCCACCGCCCGTCCCCGGTCCTTACGGTTGTGCGTCAATCGGCCTCGCCTGCAGACGGTCACCACCGTCTGCCAACCTTGCTCTTAGGTGCCCGGGCCACGTACCCGGACACGGTCAGTCTGCTCTTTCTCCTCAACTACCACTCCTCACTCCTTCACTTTCACTCTCCTTAACTACAATTCTTGCTCCTTCACTTTCACTCTCCTTAACTACACTGACTTCCTTTCCCGCCTCCCGGACTGTGAACTCCTCAGTGGGTGGGGCCACCTGATGTGGACATCAGCCCCTGGAGGGATGCAACAAGGATTTGTGTGCGACCGATGTGCCCAACCGGGGCGTGGGGTGTGCTGTCGCAGCACCTGTGACGCCCCGGCTTGTCCAGGGCGCCACACTCCCCCCTGGTCAAACGCAGACCGTCCGCAGGCTGCCCGTCCATCACCAGTCCCACCCTGCAACTGTAGAAAAAGGGGAAAGCACATAAAACATTCAAACATAAGCATGTTATAACTCTTCCCTTAACGGGAGGCACTTCCTTTAACGTTACCAAATACATTTTCATTAACGGTACACGGCTTCCGCGCTCTCCCACCCAAACAACCCGGCCCTGATGCTGCCCCTAAGAAGTGGACAGCACCCCCTGCCCCAGTCCATTACCAAGCTGCCCGAGCGGGTACGGTCGCTTTCAGGGGACCCATGTCCAGGGGGGACCTCTGACCCCCGGAGGTTGGCCACCGGTCCAGGTGGTGGCCGGGCCCCAGCCTACTCCACTGCAGGCCCTTCCTCCAATCTGCCACTCCGGAGGCGGTAACGGATGTATGCCAACAATTATTTGCATGCCACAAGTTTGTGGTTGCCCTGCAAGTTCTCGGGCATGTCTGTAAGTAGTTCCTTACACAAACGGTGCAAAGGGTCCCTTCAGGGACAACTTGCTGGCAACGGCCGGTTCAATCACAGTTGCAAATCGGATAACATCTTCGGCTGATTTAATCTTATCATTCGGTTACTTAACGGTACTAGTGGTCCCAACGGGGACAAGTTGCAGCGGGGGGCCGCTGCCTCACTCCGTCTCTTCTGCTGAGGTGGCTTCACCCTCCGCTACCAATATTTCAAACATGCGGTGGCAGGCCTGTTGGGAAAGGGGCGCCCGGTATCCATTTCCACTGGTGCACAGGGTATAGAAAACCACCGGTCCACCGTCGTGGCGAGGGCTTTCACCCGCTTCCTCGGACTCTGCACCATGTGAGTCGCCACCAGTCGCGGCAGCATCCTGACCCCCGGCACTCAGCACGCCAGGCCCCACCGTTGCAGCGCGGGGCAGCAGGTCAGGTAGACTAACACTGGGATGGCCCATGGGTCATGGCAGGGACGGTACGAGGGCCAGGATCGGACTGCGCCTCCCAGCCGCAGCGGCCGGTTCCTGTGGGACATGGAGGCGTGGGTCACTCACCAGCTCCGTCACGTCAGCTCCCATCTCGGGCATCTGGGCAACCGCAGCCAGCGTTTCCACCTCGGTGATCCATTGCTCCGCCAGGAGACGTATCTGGTTCCGATGGTGTTGGTTGGACTCAGTTACTCGGGCACTCAGCCACGCCATAGTCCGGGGCGCAGGGTGTGGGCCACGGGCACAGAACCAGGCACGATCACCGCATGTGCCTCCGGTACATCTCCGCCGACGGGCTTGGTCTTCGGCAGCTTCCAGGGAAGCGGTTCAGGGCGGCCCCAGGCTTCGCCTGCAGATCGGTCCGCTTTGGCGGATAGGCAGGGTGCCGCTACTGGTTGCGGTGGTAGCGGGCCTAGTGGCGGGGCAGCGGCAGCCAACATGGGCAGCGGGGGAGGCAGCAGGGCGAGCGGGTGTAGGCCGGGCCCCTCAGCCACGACGACCAACCCGGTAGGGATACAGGGGCGTGGGTCGCTTACCCGCTCTTCCAAAACGTCCTCCACCTCGTGTCTCCGTATGGCCGCCACCACATCCGCCATGTCGGCCTCCCACTCCTCCAAGAGGAGCTGCACTCGGATCTGCAGACGGCTACTTAGTTGGGCGGTCCGGACCTCCACCCACGCCGCGGTGCCGGGCGCGGGGGCTACGGTGCTGCCGGTCAGATGGTGCATCGTTGCAGCGGCCTCTTCCAGGAACCAAAGATGGCCGCAGAGTCCTGGCATCCCTGCTTTTATAGCCGTGTCTTACATGCGGCCAGACGCCATCCGTTCCCCCTTGGTTTCTTTCCGGCACCTCCTCTTCAGGGGTGGAGCCTCGGCTTTCGCGCCTCCACTGCTCGGGAAGACGTTCGAGCGGGGAACTTTTCGCGCCCAAGATGGCGGCTTCTGAAAATTTTCGGCCGGACACCTCCGGCGGGACACAAGGCGCACTTCTACTGGTAAGTAGAGGGGTCCGATCCTGTTCATGACGCCAAGTTGTCGCAGGCGGCGGGGCGCTGCGCTCGCTAACGCTTGGGTCCGGCGCTGCTGCCTGCTGCTGCTGCTCAGTGGCTCGAGCGGTGGGCCGGATCCGGGGACTCGAGCAGCGCTCCTCGCCCGTGAGTGAAAGGGGGTGGTTTGGGGATTTTGTCCGTGACGCCACCCACGGTTGTGGTGAAGTTGGGACACCACCGCTGCTCTGGACGGGGATCCCGGGAGCGATAGCAGGGAGAGGTAGGGGGGGTTTTGGGGGTCCCGGGGCCCGGTGATGGTGACTGTAAGATGGATAGCGGGGTTTGGTGAGGTGCAGGGTCGCGGGAGGGCAGCGCAGTGCCAGGCGGCACGGTAGTACTCACTCAGCCAATGACGCACAACCATAAAGACCAGGGGACGGGCGGTGGCCCGCCGGTACCGGACCGGGGAGCAAAGAGAAGCCAGCACCATTCGGCAGGGCCTACGGACCTCGACCAGGCTTGGAGTCGCCGTTAAACCGGTCAAATCCGTCAGCGACGGGAACCTCCGGGGTTTCCCAGCAGCAAAGACCCGACTGAAGGCGACCGCTCAACCGTGAAGGGAAATACAGCTACCGCCACAGCTAGAGTTCCCAGGGCCAGAGCCTGCGGGCATAAAGGGGCTCCTCTGGCAAATACACCGCTGGGGAGCGGGTTACCGGTGGGAAGCCATCGGAGCCGACAACACAACACAGGTGCAGGGAGAGACAGTCACCGCCAACCTACCGGGAGTGACCATTGCAGCCGGCTGCGGGACCCGTCCATCCAGCCGTTTGTTTTACTCCGTCTACGTCATTGGCTGAGTGAGTACCATCGTGCCGTCCGGCACCGCGCTGCCCCTGCGACCCTGCACCTCGCCAAACCCCGCTATCCATCTTACAGTCACCATCACCGGGCCCCGGGACCACCAAAACCCCCTACCCACGGAGGGGAGAGAAACATCTCAGCTGCTCCCTGTCATCGGTCCCGGGATCCCCGTCCAGAGCAGCGGTGGTGTCTCAACCTCACCACAACCGTGGGTGGCGTCACGGACAACATCCCCACACCAAACCATCCCCTTTTCACTCACGGGCGAGGAGCGCCGCTCGAGTCCCCGGATCCGGCCCACCGCTCGAGCCACCGAGCAGCAGCAGCGCCGGACCCGAGCGTTGGCGAGCGCAGCGCCCCGCCACCCGTGACATGTAAATGGTGCCCGTGTATGCCATCACAAGAGTGTAGCCACCTCTGGACAAATACCAGTTCCTGCTGCCATCATGAATCTTACTGCCCATCTACCCATATGTGGCGAAAGTGAGGTCATTGTGGCTAGCACTCTTATTGGAGTACTGTCAATGTCACGATTTTAGGGGCATATAACTGTGATTATTTTATGACCTCTGCAAATGAAACTTTTAGGGGCAACATAAATGTCACTATTTTAAAGGACTTTGCTGTTACGGTTTTACTATTTTAGGGGCAATGTAGCTGTCATTAGTTTATGAACACTGAAAGTGTCTCCATTTTAAAACCACTATGGTTGTCATTAATTTGGAGACACTCTTACTAATACTAGTTTAGGGGTCCTGTGGATGTCTGTCACTAGTTTGGGGGCCCTGTGGCTGTCACTATTTCAGGGGCACTGTGACTGTCATTACTTTAGCGGCCCCCTTGACTGTCAGGGGGCCTGTGACTATCACTAGTTTAGGGGCATTGTGACTGTCACTAGTTTATCGGCACTGTGACTGTCACTACTTTATGTGCCCCCATGGCTGTCAGGGGGCCTGTGAATATCACTAGTTTAGGGGAAACATGGCTGTCACTATTTCAGGGGCCTGTGACCGTCACTATTTTAGGGGCCCTGTGGCTCTCACTACTTTAGGGGCCTGTGACTGTCACTATTTGTGGGGTCCTGTGGCTCTCACTACTTTAGGGGCCTGTGACCGTCACTATTTTAGGGGCCCTGTGGCTCTCACTACTCTAGGGGCCTGTGACTGTCACTATTTGTGGGGTCCTGTGGCTCTCACTACTTTAGGGGCCTGTGACCGTCACTATTTTAGGGGCCCTGTGGCTCTCACTACTTTAGGGGCCTGTGACCGTCACTATTTTAGGGGCCCTGTGGCTCTCACTACTTTAGGGGTCTGTGACCGTCACTATTTTAGGGGCCCTGTCGCTCTCACTACTTTAGGGGCCTGTGACCGTCACTATTTGTGGGGTCCTGTGGCTCTCACTACTTTAGGGGCCTGTGACCGTCACTATTTTAGGGGCCCTGTGGCTCTCACTACTTTAGGGGCCTGTGACCGTCACTATTTTTGGGGCACTGTGGCTCTCACTACTTTAGGGGCCTGTGACTGTCACTATTTTTGGGGCCCTGTAGCTCTCACGACTTTTGGGGATTGTGGCTATAAGTACTTTGGAAACATTGCAGCTGTCACTAGTTTAGATTCACGATGTTCCTAAACTACTGACAGTCACAAGACCCTAAAATAGTGATATCCTCCGTGCCCCAGTAATTGTGACAGCTACAATGTCCCTAAATTAGTGACAGCAACAGGGCCCCTAAACTAGTGATAGGAATCGTATGTTTTTCTCGGATGGCGTATAGTGACAGCAACCCCCCCCCCCACCTCAAAAAAACAACCACAGTGCTCCTGAATTACTGACCGCTACAGTGTTTCCAAAATAGTGAAAGCCACAGGGGCCCCTAAACTAGTCACAATCACAGGGACCCTAAAACAGTGACAGCCATTGTGCCCCTGAATTAGGGTGGCTGCAGATGAATGTATGAAAAATTGTCCAATTTTTATGCAGAAAATTTGGATAAGTTTTTCCTAAATTTCATCAGACTTTCATCCATGTGCCACCTGTGTGTCCGTTTTTTACATCCGTGTGACATCTGAGAGCTATCCGTGTTCAATTGATCCCTTTTCATACAACTACATGATCACATACAGTATCTTAGGTTTATAATAGAAATCTATCTGTATAAACCAGATGCCACTCTGATGCTCCATGTGGGATATAGTTTTTTTCTCTCTTCCATAGACTTGAATGGGGGAGTCTCATCCAAAGCTCAAATTCCAGTAGTGCCTGACGCAATTCTTTATTCTTATGGACACTTGATCTGAGGAAAAAAAAAGTTTATCTGCACAGTGTTATTGAATACTATGGGTCAGTGTGCGATCCGGATATCACTCGGACCGAAAATACGGTTCTATTCAAAAGCCCTTATGGAGACAATACTTGGCACTGTTACTGAGTTTCTAGGATTCAGCTTTCATTGGTCGTCTTGGCCTTATGGGGATGGGGTCTTTAGAAGTTATTTCTTAGATGTACAGTAGTGTTCAAAATAATAACAGTCCAATATGACTAACCAGATTATTCACTGTTTTTGGTATAAAGCACATATATTACCACATGTCAGACAATTTACCAGTTGTTGCAGTAAATTCTTAGAAAAACCCCAGACTCAGAATTCATGATCTGCAGGTTTTTAATAATTAATTGAAAGGGGGTGTTCAAAATAGTAGCAGGAGTTACATTAGTGCGGTCAATCATTCTGTGAAGAAATTGGTGTGAATCAGGTGGCCCTTATTTAAAGGGAACCTGTCACCAGTTTTTTGCCCTATTAGCTGCGGCCACCACCTTTCGGCCATCTTCGTCCTCCTTCTGAAGCCTGTGAGCATGACGCGTCTACTTCATACACACTCGCCGGTCCCGCGCATGCGCACTACAATACTTTTATCTGCCCTGCTCAGCACCTGAATGCCGGCGAGTGTGTATGACATTGGATGCGTTATGCACCGCGGCTTCAGAAGATGCAGGACAAAGATGTCCGAAAGAGGAGGCGCCGGCACGAAGACACCCATTTGAACCACATCCACCGCAGCGACCAGTTTAGGTGAGTATTATAAAAAAAATTATGTTCTACACAGCGGCCTGGGCTCTTATGTACAGTATGTTAGAACACTCTATATAAGGGCTCAGTGGTGGTTATAGGGCAAAAAACTGGTGACAGGTTCCCTTTAAGGCTGAAGCCGGCACATTTTGTACATTCAATTCTCCTTGAAAGCCTGAGAAATATGGGTTGTGTGAGACATTGTTCAGAAGAAAAGCGTACTTTGATTAAAAAGTTGATTGGAGAAGATAAAACTTATAAAGAAGTGCAGACAATGATCGGCTTGTTCAGCTACAATGATCTCCAATGCTTTACAATGCAAAGCAAAAACAGAGACACAGAAGAAAACAGAAGACGACCATTCGAATGTATGGAAGAATAGCCAGAATGGCAAAGGCTCGGCCAATGGTCAGCTCCAGAATGATCAAAGACGTGTCAAGTTATCTGTGAATACTGTGACAGTTAGACGCCTGTGTGAAGCTAATCTATTAGCAAGAAGTCCCCGAAAAGTCCCACTGTTAAAAAACAACATACACTGAAGCCATACCTCCCAACCGTCCCGGATACAGCGGGACAGTCCCTCTTCTGAGCCTTTGATCCCGGGTCCCGCCCGTGAGGCTGTTTATCCCGGGCTCCACCCACCCACTGTAGCCCCGCCTCGCTGTTTCTCCCTTCTATTCATTACAGAGCCGAGCGCGCACCTACTCCTGTGACTGCTGCTGAGGTATGAATCACCCCCTGCAACAGAGCGACCCCCCTGCAGCAGAGCGACCCCCCCCCCTGCAGCAGAGCCCCCCCCCCCTGCACCAGAGCCGACCCCCCCAGTCCCGGAGCCTGCGTTTGTCTGCAGCTGTTGTCTCTGATTCCCCGTGTGCGGCTTCTCACTGCTGCAGACACGGGGAATCAGGAAGCTGAGGAGACCGTGCAATCAGCACTTATCTCCTGCAGATAGCAGTGACAATAACCTATGCAGAGTGACATCTGCAGACTTCTATTACCGATCAGTGGTCTCCTGCCTGTGGAGCAGAGCTGCTGGGTCCTAGCTTCCCAACAGCTTCAGCTCTGCTTTATCCTGGCTCCCCTACCAGTTAAAGGGAACATGTCAGCAGAAATTTCACAATAAAAATAAAAGATTCCCCTCTGCAGCTCCTGGGCTGCTTCTAGAAAGGTTCCTGTTGTTATTGTGCCCCCTTTGAGACCTACAAAAATACTTTATGAAGTCTTACCTTTTTGTATGCAAATGTGTTTTTATGGTCACGGGGGCGGGCTGTCTGGCGTCCGTTATTCCCCCTCCTGCCGCTTTACGCAGTCCCCCATTGCTCATTTACATACACAAGGACGCCTTCCTCATGTAACTGTCCTCCCGAAGTTTTGCGCATGTGAACGCTTTTTCAGGTGATTGCGCAGGCGCGAGATTATGGGCGGCGCTGTGATTGTCATCAACAGCGTTAACCAAGTACCCGCCCATAATCTCGTGCCCGCACTTTTCCCTCTGCCTCCACCGTTATGCGCAAGTGCTGGCCATATGAACCATGTTACCTATTACTGCTTGCACGAGATTATGGGCGGGTACTTGGATGACTTTGCTGATGACAATCACAGCGCCGCCCATAATCTCGCGCCCATGGTAATAGGTAACATGGTTCATATGGCCAGTGCTTGCGCATAACGGTGGAGGCAGAGTGAGAAGCGCGGGCACGAGATTATGGGTGGGTACTTGGATGACGCTGCTGATGACAATCACAGCGCCGCCCATAATCTCGCGCCCATGGTAATAGGTAACGTGGTTCATATGGCCAGTGCTTGCGCATAACGGTGGAGGCAGAGTGAGAAGCGTGGGCACGAGATTATGGGTGGGTACTTGGATGACGCTGCTGATGACAATCACAGCGCCGCCCATAATCTCGCGCCTGCGCAATCACCTCAAAAGCGTTCACACTTTGCACAGTGCTCAGTCCCGCGAGAGTGGCACTGGGCATGCACAAAACTTCAGGAGGACAGTTACATGAGGAAGGCGTCCTCATGTATGGAAATGAGCAATGGGGGACGGCGTACAGCGGCAGGAGGGGGAATAACGGACGCCAGGCAGCCCGCCCCCGTGACCATAAAAACAGATTTGCATACAAAAAGGTAAGACTTCATAAAGTATTTTTTTAGGTCTCAAAGGGGGCACAATAGCAACAGGAACCTTTCCAGAATGCAGCCCAGGAGCTGCACAGGGGAATCTTTTATTTTTTTTGCTAAATTTCTGGTGACAGTTTCCCTTTAAAGGGAACCTATCAGGTGCAATCTGCACTCAGAGCCAGGAGCAGTTCTGGGTGTATATTGCTAATCCCTGCCTAACTGTCCCTGTATACACTAGCATAGATAAAGGCATCTATAGAAAAAGTATTTTTAAAGAGCTTATATCTTATGCTAATTAGCGCGGGGACTAGTCCCAAGGGCGTTACTTCACTTGGCTAGTCGGCTCATATAGCGTGTTAGTACTCACACAGGGGCGTAATAACATGCTAACATGCTATGCGAGCCGACTAGCCAAGTGAAGTAACGCCCTTGTGACTAGTCCCCGCGCTCATTAGCATAAGATATAAGATCTTTAAAAATATTTGTTCTTGATCTCTTTATCTATGCTAGTGTATACAGGGACGGTTAGGCAGGGATTAGCAATATACACCCAGAACTGCTCCTGGCTCTGAGTGCATATTGCACCTGACAGGTTCACTTTAAAGGGAACCTGTCACCAGATTTGGGGCCTATAAGCTGCGGCCACCACCAGCGGGATCTTATGTACACATTCTAACATGCTGCATACCTCCCAACCGTCCCGGATACAGCGGGACTTTCACGCTTTACGTTGTTTGTCCCGTTGCCACGGGCGGGACGGCCGGCTCCTGGGCTCCGCCCACCCACTCTCTCTCCGCCTCCCTGCTTTTCCCTCCTACCATCCTAGTACACGTGGCATAGAGAGGAGCGCTGCCTGTGCTGCTGCTGGTACAGTAAACTAATCTCCCCAGCGCTGATTTCCCTCCCTCCCCCCTCACCCCCGGCCGGAGCCTGTCTGTGCGGTCGGCCGGCCGCCTGTCTGTGCGGCCGGCCGCCTGTCTGTGCGGTCGGCCCGCCGCCTGTCTGTGCGGTCGGCCCGCCGCCTGTCTGTGCGGTCGGCCCGCCGCCTGTCTGTGCGGTCGGCCCGACGCCTGTCTGTGCGGGCGCCACCCGCCGCCTGTCTGTGCGGGCGCCACCCTCCGCCTGTCTGTGCGGGCGCCCCCCTGCCGCCTGTCTGTGCGGGCGCCCCCCTGCCGCCTGTCTGTGCGGGCGCCCCCCTGCCGCCTGTCTGTGCGGGCGCCCCCCTGCCGCCTGTCTGTGCGGGCGCCCCCCTGCCGCCTGTCTGTGCGGGCGCCCCCCTGCCGCCTGTCTGTGCGGGCGCCCCCCTGCCGCCTGTCTGTGCGGGCGCCCCCCTGCCGCCTGTCTGTGCGGGCGCCCCCCTGCCGCCTGTCTGTGCGGGCGCCCCCCTGCCGCCTGTCTGTGCGGGCGCCCCCCTGCCGCCTGTCTGTGCGGGCGCCCCCCTGCCGCCTGTCTGTGCGGGCGGCCCGCCGCCTCATTGTGCGGGCGGCCGGCCGCCTCTCTGTGCGGGCGGCTGGCCGCCTCTCTGTGCGGGCGGCCCGCCGCCTGTCTGTGAAGGCGGCCGGCCGCCTCACTGTGCGGGCGACCGGCCGCCTCACTGTGGCTGCCTGCGTGTCCGTGCTGGAGGCCCGCCGGCTGCCTGCGTGTCCGTGCTGGAGGCCCGCCGGCTGCTTGCGTGTCCGTGCTGGAGGCCCGCCGGCTGCCTGCGTGTCCGTGCTGGAGGCCCGCCGGCTGCCTGCGTGTCCGTGCTGGAGGCCCGCCGGCTGCCTGCGTGTCCGTGCTGGAGGCCCGCCGGCTGCCTGCGTGTCCGTGCTGGAGGCCCGCCGGCTGCCTGCGTGTCCGTGCTGGAGGCCCGCCGGCTGCCTGCGTGTCCGTGCTGGAGGCCCGCCGGCTGCCTGCGTGTCCGTGCTGGAGGCCCGCCGGCTGCCTGCGTGTCCGTGCTGGAGGCCCGCCGGCTGCCTGCGTGTCCGTGCTGGAGGCCCGCCGGCTGCCTGCGTGTCCGTGCTGGAGGCCCGCCGGCTGCCTGCGTGTCCGTGCTGGAGGCCCGCCGGCTGCCTGCGTGTCCGTGCTGGAGGCCCGCCGGCTGCCTGCGTGTCCGTGCTGGAGGCCCGCCGGCTGCCTGCGTGTCCGTGCTGGAGGCCCGCCGGCTGCCTGCGTGTCCGTGCTGGAGGCCCGCCGGCTGCCTGCGTGTCCGTGCTGGAGGCCCGCCGGCTGCCTGCGTGTCCGTGCTGGAGGCCCGCCGGCTGCCTGCGTGTCCGTGCTGGAGGCCCGCCGGCTGCCTGCGTGTCCGTGCTGGAGGCCCGCCGGCTGCCTGCGTGTCCGTGCTGGAGGCCCGCCGGCTGCCTGCGTGTCCGTGCTGGAGGCCCGCCGGCTGCCTGCGTGTCCGTGCTGGAGGCCCGCCGGCTGCCTGCGTGTCCGTGCTGGAGGCCCGCCGGCTGCCTGCGTGTCCGTGCTGGAGGCCCGCCGGCTGCCTGCGTGTCCGTGCTGGAGGCCCGCCGGCTGCCTGCGTGTCCGTGCTGGAGGCCCGCCGGCTGCCTGCGTGTCCGTGCTGGAGGCCCGCCGGCTGCCTGCGTGTCCGTGCTGGAGGCCTGCCGGCTGCCTGCGTGTTTGTGCTGAATGGGTGTGGATGGGGAGTGGATATGGGCGTGACTGTGAAATGGGTGTGGTTAGGGGGCGTGGCCTAAAAATTTGCCGCGGCGCGCTACGCGCGCCGCAAACTTTGTCCCTCTTTTCCTTCTTTAAAAGTTGGGAGGTATGACTGAAGCGAATACAATTTCCCAAAGACACATCAACTGGCGTAAAGATAAATGGAGAAACATTTTGTGGGCCAATGAAAGCAAAATTGTTCTTTTTTGCGTCCAGGACAGTTCGTCAGATGACCCCCAAACTCTGAATCCAAGCCACAGGACACTCTTAAGATCGTGAAGCATGGTGGTGCAAGCATCATGATATGGGCATGTTTCTCTTACTAGGGTGCCGAGCCTAATTACTGAATATCAGGGATCATGGACCATTTTGCATATATCAAAATACTTGAAGAGGTCATGTTACCTTATGTTGAAGAGGAAATGCCCTTGAAATGGGTCATTCAACAAGACCACGACACTAAACACACCAGTAAAGGAGCAAAATCTTGGTTCCAGTCCAACAAAATGAGGTTATGGAGCGGCCAGCCCAATCCCCACACCTAATCCGATAGATGGAAAACTGCTGGAGAAATCAGACATGGAAAAAGACTAAAGCGGGCTTTACACGCTGCGATATCGGTCCCGATATCGCCAGCGTGGGTACCCGCCCCCATCTGTTGTGCGACACGGGCAAATCGCTGCCCGTGCCGCACAACATCGCCCAGACCCATCACACATACTTACCTGCCCGGCGACGTCGCTGTGACCGGCGAACCGCCTCCTTTCTAAGGGGGCGGTCCGTGCGGCGTCACAGTGACGTCACTGAGCAGCCGCCCAATAGCAGCGGAGGGGAGGAGCTCAGCGGGATGTAACATCCCGCCCACCTCCTTCCTTCCGTATAGCGGCTGGGAGGCAGGTAAGGTGAGGTTCCTCGTTCCTGCGGTGTCACACGGAGCGATGTGTGCTGCCGCAGGAACGAGGAACAACCTCGTTACTGCTGCAGTAACGATTTTTGAGAATGGACCCCCATGTCACCGATGAGCGACTTTGCATGTTTTTGCAACGATGCAAAATCGCTCATCGGTGTCACACGCAACGGCATCGCTAATGCGGCCGGATGTGCATCACCAATTTCGTGACCCCAACAAGTTTGCATTAGCGATGTCGTAGCGTGTAAAGCCCCCTTTAGGCATATTAGTCAATAAGAAGCTAAATTGGAGTGCCCAGTGTCAGGCAGCAGTCACCAAAGCAAATAGGGTGATGGGATGCATTAGAAGAGGTCTGGGGGCACGAGATGAAAACATCATTCTCCCTCTGTACAAATCACTTGTCAGACCACACTTGGAGTATTGTGTGCAATTTTGGGCGCCGGTGCTCAAGAAAGACATTACTGAACTTGAAAGGGTTCAGAGGCGGGCTACTAAAATAATAAATGGAGTGGGTGCATTACAATACCCAGAAAGGTTATCAAAATTAGGTCTATTTACTCTAGAAAAGAGAAGAATTAGGGGAGACCTAATAAATATGTACAAATATATCAGAGGGCAATATAGAGATCTCTCCCATGATCTGTTTGTACCAAGGACTATGACAAGAACAAGGGGGCATTCTCTTCAATTGGAGGAAAGAAAATTCCTACATCAGCATAGAAGAGGGTTCTTCACGGTAAGAGCAGTGAGGCTCTGGAACTCTCTTCCTGAGGAAGTGGTGAAGGCCAACTCACTGAATGAATTTAAGAGAGGAATGGATGCTTTTCTTGATAGCAAAAGTATAGAAGGTTATAAATAGCATAATCTTACAGGTAGATAGAAGAGCGACCAAGATTATTAGAGGAATGGGTGGGCTGCAACACCAAGACAGGTTATTAAACTTGGGGGTTATTTAGTTTGGAAAAACAAAGGCTTAGGGGGGATCTAATCACAATGTATAAATATATGAGGGGACAGTACAGAGACCTTTCCAAAGATCTCTTTACACCTAGGCCTGCGACTGGAACACGGGGGCATCCGCTACGTCTTGAGGAAAGAAGGTTTAATCATAATCACAGACGAGGATTCTTTACTGTACGAGCAGTGAGACTATGGAACTCTCTGCCGCATGATGTTGTAATGAGGGATTCACTACTAACATTAAGGCCTGCGCCACACATCCGTGCCTCCGGCACGTGTTTGTCATTTTTTACACGTACCGGCGGCACGGAGACACTTTAACCAATGCTACCCTATTGTAGCAGGCACACACACGTAAAACCACACGGAACGTGTGTCCGTGTGCGTTTGTACGTGTGTGCGATTTTCAAAGCGCTGACATGTCCGTTTTTTCACCGGCAGCACGGGTGTCACACGGCCCGCACCCGTACCACACGGGTGTAGTGTGGATGCGGTCCCGTGTGACACGCGCCGGAGAAAACACACATGTCAGTGAAAAAAAAACAAAACATTAACTCACCTTCTCCAGCCCTCCTGTCTCTGCCGCTGCTGCCTCTTGCTGCCGACCGCCGCTCATTATTCTCATTGAATATTCACTTCACTGCCTGGCAGCAGCAGCAGCGGGGAGACGGGAGGGCTGGAGACC
Organism: Anomaloglossus baeobatrachus; assembly: GCF_048569485.1. Lineage (NCBI taxonomy): Eukaryota > Metazoa > Chordata > Amphibia > Anura > Aromobatidae > Anomaloglossus > Anomaloglossus baeobatrachus. The sequence goes on along the minus strand of NC_134356.1, from coordinate 615,969,979 downwards.
GAGGATCAGCACCACGGACAGCAGCGCGGACATCAGGAAGGACCAGGTGAGTATAATAATTACTGATTCTACGTGTGGTATCGCGGATAGCACACGTAGAACACACGTGTCACGCACGTACCAGAGACACGTACTTACCTGCATGCAACACGCAGGGAAAATACGTGTCTCTCGGCACGTGCGTGAATTTCACGTGAGTGTGGCAGAGGCCTTAAGCAGAGCCTGGACGCCTTTCTTGAAAAATTAAATATTACCAGTTATGTATATTAGATTTTATGACAGGGTGTTGATCCAGGGAACTAGTCTGATTGCCGGATGTGGAGTCAGGAAGGAATTTTTTTCCCCATTGGAGCTTGTTTGACACATTGGGGTTTTTTTTGCCTTCCTCTGGATCAACATGTTAGGCTACGGGTTGAACTAGATGGACATAAGCGGGCTTTACACACTGCGATATCGGTCCCGATATCGCTAGTGTGGGTACCCGCCCCCATCTGTTGCGCGACACAGGCAAATCACTGCCCGTGCCGCACAACATCGCCCAGACCCGTCACACATACTTACCTGCCCGGCGACGTCGCTGTGACCGGCGAACCGCCTCCTTTCTAAGGGGGCGGTCCGTGCGGCGTCACAGTGACGTCACTGAGCGGCCGCCCAATAGCAGCGGAGGAGCGGAGCTGAGCGGGACGTAACATCCCGCCCACCTCCTTCCTTCCGCATTGTGGCCGGGAGGCAGGTAAGGAGAGCTTCCTTGTTCCTGCGGTGTCACACGGAGCGATGTGTGCTGCCGCAGGAACGAGGAACAACCTCGTTACTGCTGCAGTAACGATTTTTGAGAATGGAACCCCATGTCACCGATGAGCGATTTTGCACGTTTTTGCAACGATGCAAAGTCGCTCATCGGTGTCACACGCAACAGCATCGCTAATGCGGCCGGATGTGCGTCACAAATTCCGTGACTCCAACGAGTTCGCATTAGCGATGTCGTAGCGTGTAAAGCCCCCTTTAGAGTCTCCCTTCAACCTTACAACTATGAAGAACACTTTTGGGGTGACATCAAAAATGCTGTTTCTTATGCAAAACTAACAAATGCAAATAAATTGTGGTATGTAGTCAAAGCATTCTGGGCTGGAATAACAGGTGACAGGAGCCATAAGGTGGTGATTCTGTGCAACATAGATATGAGACAGCTCTAAGAAACTGAGGTTATACAACTATACAGTGTGTCCACCGATATCCTGTCCACCACCATTAACTTGAGAACGGCAGCAGCTATAGGCATAGAGTAGCCATGTGCTACGCAATGAAACCACCTATAGCGCCACCTGGTGGAAAACAACGGAGTTAGCATTTTTATCTTGAAAACGGAACCAGATAGAGAAAAATAGTGAATTAAAAAATTGTAGGGCATCATCAACTCAATACGAATCAACACCTGGCATACAGAAATGCTATGATATGAAACCCATGACCCCCCCAAAACATTGAATGCTGGTCACGCATATGGCGCTCATTTAACTTTGACGCTCAAAGTGGCCACCGTCAGCTGCAATGCACATCTGGACTCTGCACATCATACTGTATCTTGCTGCACGCTGTGCAATATGGTAGGCGACACGTTTGCACAAGCATCTTTGTTACGTCGTCGTAGGTCCTGCAATGTTGGTGGAGGGGTCGCATACACCTGGTGTTTGATGTGACCTCACAGAAAGAAGTCCAATGGGGTCAGGTGAGCGTGGAGGCCACTCCACACAGCCACCATTCCCAATGACTTGTAGGAAGGTGGTTATTAATGGTACGTACTCGGACTGGGTCTCAGTTCATAGTGGGGTACCACAGGGGTCAGTATTGGGCCCGCTTCTTTTCAACATATTTATAAATGACCTTGTTGGGGGCATGCGGAGTAGAATTTCAATATTTGCAGATGATACTAAACTCTGCAGGGTAATCAATACAGAGGAGGATAATTTTATATTACAGGGAGATTTATGTAAATTGGAGGATTGGGCTGAGAAGTGGCAATTGAAGTTTAATGTAGATAAATGTAAGGTCATGCACTTGGGTAGAGGAAATAACATTTATGATTATGTACTTAATTGTAAAACACTGGGTAAAACAGACACAGAAAAAGACTTGGGTGTATGGGTGGATGGTAAACTTCACTTTAGTGGACAGTGTCAGGCAGCTGCTGCCAGGGCTAATAAAATAATGGGATGTATTAAAAGAGGTATAAGTGTTCATGAAAAAAATATAGTTCTACCTCTGTACAAGTCACTAGTGCGACCGCACTTAGAATACTGTGTACAATTCTGGTCACCGATATATAAGAAGGACATAGCTGAACTGGAGAGGGTGCAGAGAAGAGCCACCAAGATTATTAGAGGAATGGGGGGGCTGCAATACCAAGATAGGTTATTAAACTTGGGGTTATTTAGTTTGGAAAAACGAAGGCTTAGGGGGGATCTAATCACAATGTATAAATATATGAGGGGACAGTACAGAGACCTTTCCAAAGATCTTTTTACACCTAGGCCTGCGACTGGAACACGGGGACATCCACTACGTCTTGAGGAAAGAAGGTTTAATCATAATCACAGACAAGGATCCTTTACTGTACGAGCAGTGAGACTATGGAACTCTCTGCCGCATGATGTTGTAATGAGTGATTCACTACTAACATTTAAGCAGAGCCTGGACGCCTTTCTTGAAAAATTTAATATTACCAGTTATGTATATTAGATTTTATGACAGGGTATTGATCCAGGGAACTAGTCTGATTGCCGTGTGTGGAGTCAGGAAGGAAATTTTTTTCCCCATTGGAACTTGTTTGCCACATTGGGGTTTTTTTTTGCCTTCTTCTGGATCAACATGTTAGGCTACGGGTTGAACTAGATGGACTTAGAGTCTCCCTTCAACCTTAAAAACTATGAAACTATGAAACTATAAGGTCTCCATGAGGTATCGCTTCACGTCCTTGGGAGTTTTACACATTCTTATCATAGCATTTCTGTATGCAAGGTGTCGATTCTTATTGAATTGATGATGCCCTACAACTTTGTAATTCACTTTTTTTCCTCTATCTCGTTCCGCTTTCGAGATAAAAATGCTGACTCCGTTGTTTTCCACCAGGTGGCGCTATAGGTGGTTTCATTGTGTAGCATAAGGCTACTTTACTATACCTAAACACCACTTCTATGCCTATAGCTGCCGCCATTCTCAAGTTAATGGCGGTGGACAGGATATGGGTGGACACACTGTATATTAGGTTAGTGATTCACAGGAATGCTAAATCCTGAATATAAAGAGAACAGATTCTGAGTATGTAAAGACAAACACAGATACTAGTATTTTTTTTGAACAGCTCAATGTTCATTTTTTTATATTTTCTGTAACATTATGAACATTTCTCTGCATGTTTTGATTTAGAAAACAGTGTGCAACATTCCCAATGCATGGAAATTAAACTATACAGATTTTGGGCTTAACTGATGATTTTGAACACACTATTATCTTGAACATAACTGTAGCTATGCATAAAGCAAAAGAGTGGAAATTTACATCTAGATTCCCTTTGCATTATGGACAGTATCCCTATATGACTTTTTTTTTAATAGGAACTATTTCCACTACATGCTGAAAAAATCCAATATTAACATAAGCAGCAGTGAAATAAATGTATTAAATCTCAGAAGCAGAAATTCCTGACTGAAATGCAGCATCCTATCATTACCGGTGACATTTTGAGAAAATGACTGTTTCCTGCCCTGTGTAGCAGTGCATACAAGGAGAAACTGTATTATTGCTTGCCGCTGCACAATTAGTATGCAAGCAGAGAACACAGAAAGGGACTTGTACTAGATAAAAAGAGGATGGAACAGCGCGGGATCTCCGGAACACAATGTTACAACTTTTCAGAAACTTGTTCCCTACAGAATCCAATCCACCTCAAAACAGCTGATATTTAGCACAGAGCCGCCTGCACTTCCCACATATGAATGTCTGTACTTTTTTCGGACATTTGAAGATTCTTACAGATACAAACAAACCCTCTTAAAGGGAACTCCAAGATCCTGCCCAATATGTAGTAGGTGTAATAATAATATTAGCAAATGCCTCCAATTAGAAATGTAATATAGTTCTCATGATATAGCCATGTTTCTTACCTCATGTGAAGGGCATTGCAGCTTAGGTATTTATAGTTGTGACCAAACGCAACTAAAAGGTACTTTGCACGCTGCGACATCGACGATGCTAGCGATGCCGAGCGCGATAGTCCCCGCCCCCGTCGCACATGCAATATCTTGTGATAGCTGCCGTAGCGAACATTATTGCTACGGCAGCTTCACATGGACTTACCTGCCCTGCGACATCGCTCTGGCCGGCGACCCGCCTCCTTCCTAAGGGGGGGTCATGCGGCGTCACAGCGACGTCACGCGGCAGGCGGCCAATAGAAGCGAAGGGGCGGAGATGAGCGGGACGTAAATATCCCGCCCACCTCCTTCCTTCCGCATAACCAGTGGAGGCAGGTAAGGAGATGTTCCTCGCTCCTGCAGCTGGCCCAGGAACGAGGAACAACATCGTATGTCCTATTGGTGCGACATTATGAAAATGTCCGACACTACACAGATCACCGATTTTCGACGCTTTTACGATTGTTTATCGGCGCATCTAGGCTTTACACGTTGCAACATCGTTACCGGCGCCGGATGTGCGTCACTTTCGATTTGACCCCGACGATATCGCAGTAGCGATGTCGCAACGTGCATTGTACCCCTAACTGTCACTATATGAGTGGTCATAACCATGGATATGTGACGCCCCTGTGGTAACCAGGTGTCACAAAAACAAGGTAACATCACTGTAACAGCCCTACATGACTGTACCAATCAGTACACATACTAGCACACCAGGAAACTTACACTCACAACCAGGGCGGGAGACCCCCCTTAGAACCAGGTGACAGGGCTGGGCACTGTGAGCTAACAGGCAGCCATCTGGAAGGGAGGGACCAGACCTGGGGGAGGAGCGAGTGACCTGGGAAGTGTGGGTAGACAGAGAGAGAGAAAGGAGTTGAGTGAGAAAGGAGTTGAGAGTTGAGAAGAGGAGTGAGAAGTGAGCAGTAGTAAAAGGACAAGTGTCAAGACAGACAACAGAATCTTGAGGACATAGTGAAAGTAGCAAAGACCCCGCCAAGACCTGAGTAGAAAGATCAGCCACTGAGAGGAGAAAGTAGCTGGAGAGCGAGAGAGCAAGCTCCAAGCACAGAGGGATCCTGTGGGGTGGACATCCAGGCTCCCAGTACTTTACACACACACGGGGTACAGATCCCAGAACAGACCAGGACTTCAAGCCATCTGTTAAATCTGCCAGGCGGGTGGGTTTTCAGGAGTTATCTACAACCACAAACTTCCGAGGCATCAGCAGCAAAGGGGGACCGGAACTATATACCCTTAAATAGTCCAAGCTGCCTGCGGCAGGACCCAGACACCAGACGGACCTCCAGGAGCTCCACACCAAGGAGGACCGACAAATACACCAGAGTGCATCGGTGGGAGAGTGGCACCAGGTTGGCTGGCACAGCTATAGTGGACACGGGTGCAGAATTGCAGGGGTGCCAATACTTTTGGCCAGCACTGTATAGTATCTGAAATACAGGCAAGTAAAGTTTGTGAAATACACTGTTACTTGATTGCTAGGTGCTGCAGAATAGCTAATATATGGGTCAGGTTTTGCTAGTTATTCCTGCCCCTGTCTGCTGCCTGTCCTTCCTCCAACCGTCTCTGTTATTACAGGGGGAGGAAGGACAGGCAGCAGATAGGGGCAGGAAGAACCAGCAAAACTCGACCCACCTATTAGATATTCTGTAGCATCTATCAATCATATAACAGTGCATTTCACGAACTTTACTTGCCTGTATTTCAGAAACTATACATCCGATCTCACAACTAAAGGTATGCATAGAATGAGCGTGATAGCACCAGTATAGCACTGGCTTTAGTTTCTATAGGAAAATCCTGGTGGGCAGTCCTCTTTAAATGGAACGCTCAACAGTATGTGCACACTGGCTCCCATAGGCCCTCTGTGGGGTACCACTGGCTTACCATTGCAACCATAAAATTACTAAAGGCCATCTTGGTATTCCTGTGTTATTGCAGTATACAGAACAAGGTTGACTAAAAAATAAAGTAAAAAAAAGTTTTTTAAATTAAACGATTATATAGGTAAAAATTCAAAACATCCCCAATAAAAATAGAAAAAAAGAAATAAAAATTGTATAACCACATCCCTAAAAGTCAGATTTATCAACATATCAAACTAACCAATCGGTAAACACTGTCGTTTGTAGTCGCACTTTACCCCAAATAATGCATAAAAAAATGATCAAAAACGATTTTGTACCCCAAAATGGTACTAATGAAAATCTTAGCTCACAAATCAAAAATCAAGCCCTCACACATCTCCATCCACGAAAAAACAGAAAAAGGTTACAGAAAATGGTGACACAAATCTGCTACCAATACATTTTTTTTTTTTTACAAATTTCTGTTTTGTTTTTTTTTCCTTTACATCACATAAATAAAAAATAGATTTTTGCAAGTTTAGAATCTCCATAATTATACAGATCTTAAGAATAATGTGGCCAGGTCATTTTTACCATACAATGAGCGCCATAAAAACAAACTGCAAAATATATTATATATTATATATATATTATATTATATTATTATTATTATTATTATTATATATATATATATATATAATTTATTTAATATAATATATAACAGATTTTTTTTACTTGTAATTTTTATTAGTGTCTTTCGGTACGCTGTATAATGAAATGCTGTCATTCTCTAGACTACAACTCGCCCTATGAAAAAATAAACCGTCATATGACAATGTGGATGGAGAAATGAAAAGTTATGACTCTTGAAAGGTGAAGAAAAAAACGAAAGATCAAAGATAAAAAAAATCACCCAGTCTTTAAAGGGAACCTGGCACCAGACAATTGCCTAGTAATCAAATCCAATGATCCTGCAGGCAATAGCATGATAATTACAATGATTTTTGTAGCTAAACTATGTGTGTAGGGATTTTGCCATAGTTCCAAAGAGCAAACTTTCCTTTGTAAGTGGAAAATGGTACTTCTGAGTCATCAGGGCGGTGCTGTATACCCGCCAAGTCACCGCGTAATGGTTGGAAGAAATGTGCTTTCTCTTTGATGGCTTACGCCAGGTGACATCAGCACCATATTCTTTGAAATCCAGTGCATACACTTCCGGGATCCGGCCTCAGGTCGCCTCCTGTCATGCACAGTGAACTTCATCAGGCTAAGGAGTACAGACCTCAACTCACTATGCATGACATATCATGCAAGAGCCTGAACTGGCTGTCAAAGCTATTGGTACTGACATTATTATTTAATTTTATTAGCGGGATGTAGGCTTCATAGTGTGGGAGGCGGGGGATGCAGGGCATAACATTGCGTGTGGGTCAGTGAAGGCATCATCCTGTGTAGTGAGGACCTTCAAACTGTGTGGGGGACATCATACCATGAAGGGGGCCATAATGAAGCCAACATACTGTGTGGGGTGCTATAGGTCATTGTACTGTGTGTGGGAGTCTGTAGTGGGCTGTGGTTCTGTGGAATGTAACTGGAGTCATCATACTGTGCAGCGTGGCTATTGGGGCATCATAGTGTGTGGGTATCATACTGTGTAGGGCAGGGGTGGGGAACCTTTTTTCTGCCGGGGGAAATTTCTACCAACCTTTGGGGGCCGCACAAAATTATCAATGTGAAAATGACCCTGCTATATTTGGTCAAACAATTAATTAACTCACCCCTACTGTGGCGGCCGGAGCTGCTTGTCTGTGGTGCGGCTGTCATGTTTGATGATACTAATCATGTTTCTTCACACAGCTGCTTTTTCAGGTTTGTTTCGGTCTGGAGCACAGTCAACTCCTTGTGATAAGATTGGTAAATCATATACATCATATAACAGACGCTGTATACACATCCCAGGAGATGCTGGAGGCACACACATCACATAGGAAAGTCCCGGACTTCTAGTCATGTGCACTATGAAGCCCGGTGTACACATCCCAGATTCAAACTACTGTAGTGCGCATGACCAGAAGTCCTTCTGATCTTCTGAACTTCTGATCGTTCTTCTGAACTTCTGATCATACGCACTGAGCCAAAAACCAGCGATGGCAGCAGAGAGCGGTGAGAGCCATCATCCTCTGACGCTACACATTCATTAGCATGTTAACACACCCATGTGGGTGTGCTTACATGCTAAGGGGGCCAACTAGCCAAGGGAAGAAACGCCCTTGCGACTAGTCTCTGCCTCATTAGCATACGATAAAAGATCTTTAGAAATACTTTTTCTAAAGATCTCTTTATCTATGCTAGTGTATACAGGGACCCTTAGGCAGAGATTAGCAATATACACCCAGAACTACTCGTGCTTGTGGGTGCATATTGTACGTGACAGGTTCACTTTAATAAACTGTTAGCCAAGCCCATTGTTAGACAATACAAATTTGCACTAAAAAGGATCATATCTCTGTCGGTGTAAGGCGGGTTTAAAAAACAAACAAACAAAAAATACAGAACCCAGTAGGGAGCAGCCATAGCGCCTGTATATATCAAAACCCAGAGCCTCAGCTGCAGATAATTTGTAGCGCCCCTGAGTATATCAGGGTGCCACAGGATACTGCAATCCTTACCCAGGGTGCGGGACCTACCCCCCATGGTTCCAGGTTCTTAAGAAGCCGGTGTCACTAACATCAGCACCAATCCCAATCACACCTCACATCACAACCTGTCAGACACACCAGTGGGTTGGATAAGCGGAATAAGGCCACCTACCTAGGGGTCAGGCAGACTGGTTGGAGGGATGTTCAGTCAGTTGAGTCTAGAGAGTCAAGTGAGAGCCCTCAAAGAGTGAGGAGCTGGGGAGTAGTAGCTCCCGAGGAGCTAGACCGAGGTTTGGTCGCAGACGGTGGTCCGGAACCAGAGGAGTCGGGGACTGGTGGCAGCGACATTGGAAGGGTGCGACGGACATAGTCTAGGAGGACTGCCGGCATCAGACATCCAAGATAACTGACCGATACCGAGCACGACGGGGTACAGGACCCTAGATCAGGAGCAGTTCATCGTCCTGATAATTAACCTGGGTGGGAGAGAGTATCTTTATGAAGTTTCCTAGGACCTCAGAGATTGAAGGTGACAGCACACCGTGGGGGATAGGGCTTTCCAGTAACGCGGTCCAATAAAATCCCAAGTGCCAGCCATCAAGATTACAGCTACACTAAAAATATAATATAGCTAGAAAACAGAAGCGCTGATAGGGTCTTACTAGATAAACAACGAGGTAGTATATAATATAATACACTCACCAATTGTGGTTGTGAAGGGTCTCAACCACCATAGATAGCATGAGATAATGGCGGCTGCCGCGGCCCCACGTGGAAATGTCTTCAAAGTAGGAGGAGAAAAGAGATTAATCTCGCGCAATCTGCCAGAATGAGATGTAGAAATGTTGATAAATTAATAACTCTTTTATTCCATAGGTCTACGCAATTCGAGGTGTAAAAACCTCTTCCTCAGGACCAGAATATCAATATTCTGGGCCTGAGGAAGAGGTTTTTACACCTCGAAATGCGTAGACCTATGGAATAAAAGAGTTATTAATTTATCAACATTTCTACATCTCATTCTGGCGGATTGTGCGGGATTAACCCCTTTTCTCCTCTTACTTTGAAGACACAAAATATAGTGAGCGGGGCCCCAACAGCTTCAAGCCGAGGGGCCACACAGAGAACTAACTTGTGCACGGAGGCGGCTCCGGATTACACAGTGGCACCGGTGGGAGCGGACGTCTGAACGGTATCCCCCGTAGAGACTGTGATGCACAGAGTCTTTGGTTTATCTTCAGTGTGAGTGTCTGCTTTATAATCCTCATCCTGCACCACGACTACCCACAGTGAGTACACTGGTTCCCCTGCACCCTGTGCTCCCAAACATCTAACCAAAATACCCCAGAGACCGGGGTCTTCCCTACCTGCGGGGGGACTGACAACTTGCTGCTCCCCACCATCTGCCCGGGTACTCTTTCCAGCAGCGGCGGTACTCTCATTACCGCAACCCGCAGGTGGCGTCACAAACTTCTCCCCTGTAAATAATTCCCTTTCAAGGATCGGAGCGAGTGCCGAGCCCGGGTCCGGACCCCTCGAGCCACGAGCACCCTGGTCTGCGTCGGGGCGGTACAAATTGTGTGCTTAGGATTGTGCATGACATCTGAAAGTGAAGCTATAACCACATGACTACCCTGTGATGGCTGAATAGGAATTGAGCCTGTGTGCAAACATCATTCATCTGGATGTACCTATGTAAACTTACAAGTTGATGTGTTGTTTTTTGCTCCACTGGCCTCCCTGCTTTCTAGAGTAATCAGAGTGCACCACATTACACCACACTGCCAGGAAACAAAGGTAAATAGAGTGCACACTGGCGTCACAAACTTTCTTTTCTTTTTTTTTTTTGTTTTCTACTTTTTGACACTACAATGGTGGCGTGTTAACTACCACAGACCACATGGTCCATGGCATGCGACACATACCACAATTTTTAGTGTGGTTTTGCTTCTAAAATGTCAAGATCCATGGTCGAAAATTTCCAATGCCTATAATTAAAGGGGTACTCTCATCTTCTCGATCCCATCCCAATATGTAGAAGGTGTAACAATAATATTAGCAAATACCTCCAATTAGAAATATAGTATAGTTCTGATTAGCTGCATCTCTTACCTCATGTGCAGGGCATTGCAGCTTGGGTTTTCATGGTTACGCTCACTCATATATTCACAGTTAGTTAGTTGGTCATGTTCATAATCATAGATACAGTACGTAAGCTCTAGGGGGGTTTAGGGTTAGGCCCACCCCTGTATTCGTGTCCATCACACTGAAGGTCTGTGTAACAATTGTAAAATGTAAATGCCTTGTGTAGAATCGCTACCAGTTGGCAGTGTAGCAGCACAATTGTCCTGGCACCTGGGTGGGCAGGAGGAGGAGGAGAGTAGAGGATCTATAAGGGAGAGAAAATGGGAAGGGGACCGGAGAATCCCAGTGGAGAACGCAGTGTTAACAATCCCCAATTTAAAGATTCTGACCCTAAGGGTCACCCCTGTGGCCGTGACACGCGGGATCCGGTCCAGATTGTCCAACTGCGACCCCAGAAAGAGGGGTTTAGTCAGACGGTTGGGAGTCTGGCATCTGTATCACCTGGCTTGTGATACTCAACGACTTCCTCACTAGCTGAAAGTTAGAGCGCCCTCAAGGAGTAGGGTATGGCTGGATAGCCTGCGCAAGCATGGACGAGCCCTGTCGGTTGCAGTCCTTCTTACGTGTTACCATCCGCTGTGGGTGGGGTGAAGTGGCTCAACGGACTTAATGATCTGGTCAGTGCCAGTGTGAAGTGCAGTGATGGAAGGAGAAGCCTAGAGGTGACAGACAGAACCCAGGTGCCATGGATACGGACTGCTGCTAAATTGTGTATGAGAAGAAAGAGTGAAAGGAACCCCTATGGGAATTGTACCGGCGAAGCGCGGACCGAAGTAGCCCAGAAGTTAAAGTAAAATAAAGTTTGCATGTTTGAGAGAAGAAACAGTGTCAGGACTTTATTTGCTGTAAGCAAGAAAGCAATGTCGCCTGAACGGTTACAGAATTCTCCTGTGTGTGGTGCGGCGACGTGGAGGCAAGGGGTTAACGGACGGCTGCCCTGCGGCTTGTTGACCCCTTCAACCCGACTACTAATGTGGCGCCCTGGGCAAGCCAGGACGTCACAAGCACTACACCAACACACCCCACACTCCCGGTCAGGCACACCAAAGTCAGACAAAAACCCTTGTTGCCTTCCTCCAGGGGCTGATGTTCACACCAGGGGGTGGGCCAGGCGGTTGGTCCCACCCACCGAGGAGTTCACAGTCCTGGAGGCGGGAAAAGCAGGCAGATGAGTTTTGGAAGTGAAAGTGAGAGGAGTGAAGTGGCAGTTGAGGAGCCTGAAGTTGGTCCGGGTGTGTGCCCGAACGGAACAGCAAGGTTGGCAGACGGTGGTGACCGTCTGCAGGAGTGGCCTATTGGAGCTAGCCGTAAGGACCGTGGACGGGCGGTGGCCCGGCGATACCGGACCGGTACGCAAAGAGAAGCCAGCACCATCTGGCAGGGGCTTACGGACCCCGACAAGGCTAGGAGTCGCCGTGCAATTTGTCAAATCCGTTAGCGAAGGGAACCTCCTGGGTTTCCCAGCAGCCAAGTCCTGACAGAAGGCAACAGTCCAACCGAGAGAGGGAAACACAGTCACCGCCAAGGCTAAAGTTCCCAGGGCCAGAGCCTGTGGGCAAAAGGGGCTCCTTCAGCACATATCCAAGCTGGGGAGCGGGTTACCGGTGGGAACCCATTGGAACCGTACACACTACTCAGGTGCAGGGAAAGGCAGTCACCATCAACCTGCCGGGAGAAGAAACACCGCAGCCGTCTGTGGGACCCGTCCATCCAGCCGTTTGTTTTACCGGAGACTCTGTGTTCATCATTGGCTGAGTGAGTACCACCGTGCCGTGCGGCACAGCGCTGCCCCCGCGACCCTGCACCTCACCAGGCCCCTAGCCCGCCTGCAATCCATTCCTACCCCCCTCACCGGGCCCCGGGACAACCAACCCCCTACCCACGGAGGGGAGAACTAACATCCAGGCTGCTCCCTGTCATCGCTCCCGGGATCCCCGTCCAGAGCAGCGGTGGTGTCACCAATCTCACCACAACCGTGGGTGGCGTCACGGACAATATCAAATCCCCACAATCAATTCCCCCCCTTGTCACTCACGGGCGAGGAACGCCGCTCGAGTCCCCGGGATCCGGCCCACCGCTCGAGCCACCACCGAGTAGCAGTCGCAGCAGCCGCAGCAGCAGCCGGACCCGAGCAGTGGGAGAGCGCAGCGTCCCCTCCTCCGCCCGCGACAACTTGGCGTCACGAACAGGATCTTACCGCTCTGCCGTCTGGTAGAGGTGCGCCTTGTGACCACCGGAGGTGTCCGGCCGAAAATTTTGAGAAGCCGCCATCTTGGGCGTGAAAATTCCCCGCTCGAGTGTCTCCTCGAGCAGTGGAGGCGCGAAGGCCAAAATCCCGCCCCTGTAGAGGAGGAGCCGGAAAAAGACTAAGGGGGACTGATGGCGTCTGGCCGCATGTAGCCCGTGGCTATAAAAGCAGGGACGCCAGGACTCTGCAGCGATACTGGGTTCCTGGAAAACCTCATTGCCGAGATGCACAGTCCGACTACCAACGATGATGCCCCCGCACCCGGCACGGCGACGTGGCTGAGAGACCAGACCGCCCCGCTGAGTAACCATCTGCAGGCCCACATGCAGCTCCTCCTGGAGGAGTGGGAGACCGACATGGCGGACGTGGTGGCTGCTATGCGGAGACGCGAGGTGGAGGAGGATTCGGAGGAGCGGGTAAGAGACCCACGCCCCTGTATTCCCGAGGGATCGGCCACTGCGGCTGGGGGGCCCGGCCTGCGCCCGCTCACCCTACCTCCTCCCCCGCTACCCGTGTTAGTGGCTGCCGCCCCGCCACTAGGCCCGCTACCCGTCCAACCGGTACCGACACCCTGCCAATCCGCCCCGGCGGACCGACTGGCTGCAGACGCGCGGGGCCGTCCTGAATCGCCCCTGTGGGAACCGCCGATATCGCGGCCCCTTAATGAAGATGTGTCAGAGGCCCCGGCCAGGAGGGCACCAGGCGCTGTGCCCGAGACCGGGACCGTGGCGTGGATGAAGGCCAGAGTAGTCGAGTTCAATCAGCGCCAGCAACATCAGATATATCTCATGATGGAGCAGTGGACCCATGAGGTGGAAATGCTGTTTGCAGCTGCCCCAATGTATGGGATGGGAGCAGATGTGACGGAGCCGACGGGTAACCCACGTCCCCATGTGCTACCAGGACCGGCCACTGCGGCTGGAGGGCCCGGTCCCGTCTCGGCCCTCGCGTCGTCCCTGCCGTTACTCATGAGGCACCTCAGTGTTGACCAACCCGATCTGCTACCCCGTGTTACTACAGCTGAACCTGATGTGCTGGATGTCGGTGGCCTGGAAACTGCGGCAGCTGGCGGCAACCCGCCTGGCGCAGGGATGAAGGAAAACGACTCTGGCCCCGGCTCCGAGCCCACACCTGAACCCGAGGAGGCGAGTGAGCGTCTCCGCTACGAGGGGGGGCCTGTGGTTTATTACACCCCGCACACCGGTGGGAATGGATACCGGGCAACCCTTTCACAGCAGGCATGTCACTGCATGTTCGATATGCTGGTGGCGGAGGATGGGGCCGCCTCAACCGAAGAGTCCGAGTAACGGCAGCGGAGCCCCGCTGCAAGTTGTCCCCGTTGGGACCACCAGAATGCTGTTTGAAAGTTTAGCAAATGATAAGAAATAATGATTACCGCAGTTCACCTGATTTACTGCAACCCTGATTAGAACCGGTCGTTGCCGGCAACTGTTGTCCCCGTGGGGACTGTCTACATGTTATGCGTAGGAACTACTACGGACAAGCCCGAGAACTGGCAGGGCAACCACGAACGTGTGGTCTGTAAATAAAAAAATGTTTTATGGCTAAACCGTGACCGCCTCCGGAGAGGCTGATTTGGAGGATGGGCCTGGAGGGAAGTGATGGCCCAGGCCCGCCACTACCGCAACCGGTGGCAATCCTCCAGGGGTTTCAGGGGTTCCCCATGGACGTGGGTCCCCTGAAAAGGACAGAACCCGCTCGGGTAACTTGTGCTGGACTGGGGTCAAGGGGTGCTGCCCATTTGCTTAGGGGCAGCATCAGGGCCAGGTTGCTTGGGTGGGAGAGAGCGGAAGTCGGTTATGTACCTCCCGATGTGGGAAGATTGCAAAATGTTTTTATATGTTTTACCGTTTATCTTTTTCAGTTGTGAAAATAAAACCGGTGATGGACGGGCAGCCCGCGGACGTTCTGCATTTTACTAAGGGGGAATGTGGCACCCTGGGCAAGCCAGGACGTCACAAGCACTGCACCAACACACCCCACACTCCCGGTCAGGCACACCAAAGTCAGACAAAAACCCTTGTTGCCTTCCTCCAGGGGCTGATGTTCACACCAGGGGGTGGGCCAGGCGGTTGGTCCTGCCTACCGAGGAGTTCACAGTCCTGGAGGTGGGAAAAGCAGGCAGATGAGTTTTGGAAGTGAAAGTGAGAGGAGTGAAGTGGCAGTTGAGGAGCCTGAAGTTGGTCCGGGTGTCTGGCCCGGACGGAACAGCAAGGTTGGCAGACGGTGGTGACCGTCTGCAGGAGTGGCCTATTGGAGCTAGCCGTAAGGACCGTGGACGGGCCGTGGCCCGGCGGTACCGGACCGGTACGCAAAGAGAAGCCAGCACCATTCGGCAGGGGCTTACGGACCCCGATAAGGCTAGGAGTCGCCGTGCAATTTGTCAAATCCATTAGGTTTCCCAGCAGCCAAGTCCCGATAGAAGGCAACAGTCCAACCGTTAGAGGGAAACACAGTCACCGCCAAGGCTAAAGTTCCCAGGGCCAGAGCCTGCGGGCAAAAGGGGCTCCTTCAGCACATATCAAAGCTGGGGAGCGGGTTACCGGTGGGAACCCATTGGAACCGTACACACTACTCAGGTGCAGGGAAAGGCAGTCACCATCAACCTGCCGGGAGAAGAAACACCGCAGCCGTCTGTGGGACCCGTCCATCCAGCCGTTTGTTTTACCGGAGACTCTGTGTTCATCATTGGCTGAGTGAGTACCACCGTGCCGTGCGGCACAGCGCTGCCCCCGCGACCCTGCACCTCACCAGGCCCCGTAGCCCGCCTGCAATCAATTCCTACCCCCCTCACCGGGCCCCGGGACAACCAACCCCCTACCCACGGAGGGGAGAACTAACATCCAGGCTGCTCCCTGTCATCACTCCCGGGATCCCCGTCCAGAGCAGCGGTGGTGTCACCAATCTCACCACAACCGTAGGTGGCGTCACGGACAATATCAAATCCCCACAATCAATTCCCCCCCTTTTCACTCACGGGCGAGGAACGCCGCTCGAGTCCCCGGGATCCGGCCCACCGCTCGAGCCACCACCGAGCAGCAGCAGCCGGACCCGAGCAGTGGGAGAGCGCAGTGTCCCCTCCTCTGCCCGCGACACTAACACTTCCTGCCCTGTGCTGTCCACCACACTTAAGCTGTAATACCCTGCACATGAGGTAAG
Source organism: Anomaloglossus baeobatrachus (assembly GCF_048569485.1). Lineage (NCBI taxonomy): Eukaryota > Metazoa > Chordata > Amphibia > Anura > Aromobatidae > Anomaloglossus > Anomaloglossus baeobatrachus. The sequence continues at coordinate 615,953,709 of NC_134356.1, read as the reverse complement.
CGACATAGCTAATTAGGAGAACTATACTACATTATACTTATTACGTATTGAGGCCTCTTTCACACGTACGTGCTTCCGGTACGTGTTTGGTCAGTTTCCGCACGTACCAATGACACGTACACACGTAGACCTAGGTATTCCAATGGATTTGGATACACGTATGTATTTACGCACGGAACGTGTGTCCGTTCCGTACATCCATGTGTTTCTCACGGCAACATGTCCATTTTCTCTCCGGGACACGGAACGCAAACCTGTCACACGTAACACACACGGACCACACGTATGTGTTCCGTGTGACACGCACCGGAGAAAAGACATGTGTCTGCGAGAAAAAAACAAAAACTTTACTCACCTTCTCCAGCCCTCCTGTCTCTGCCGCTGCTGTCACTTGCTGTTGACCGCCGCTCATTATGCTAATTGAATATTCACTTCACTGCGGCCGGAAGCTGCAGCAGCGGGAGGCGGCAGGACCGGAGACCGAAGATCAGCACCACGGACAGCGACGCCAGGGACAGGTGAGCAGAAAGTTCCCGTTCTCCGTGTGTTATCACGGATAACACACAGAGAACACACATGTGCCATAAACACGGCTCATGGAGGGCAAAATGCACCTCTGACACGTCCGGGAAAAACGTGCGTGTTTTTTCATGAACGTGGAAAGAGGCCTGCGAAAGGATTTTAGAGATGGGAATACCCTTTTAACGTTAACATCCAAACTGACATTACGGTTGTGCCACATACAAGTGTACAGAGTTGGTTTATGTTAGTTAAATCTATTGTACTGCTTCATCACAGAAACTGAACATTAAAATTAGCGGCAGTGCCAGATCCATCACATGGCAGACACCGGTGATGGCTGCCAGACTCTACTGACTATAAAGATGTCCTTCAGGTTTCCATCATTTTGCAAGAAGAGATAGTGCAGCATGTTATTTTGTAGATGTTTATGAAATCTTCAACCCAATCTTTAGCCATTATATATATCACATTTTTTTCTATTAAAAATATATAATTTAATGAATATAATTTATAAATAAATCTTATGGCCATGCTAACATTTCAGCTCTCACCTCTTTTTAGAGGTTTTTTTATTATTGCACTTTAGGGGATTCTTATTCCACTTTAGGGGATCCTAGTACTTCTACTACTGATATAGTTGACCTCAGTCATAGTATCCAATCTAGATATTACATGAGGTTGTGATATTCTGCAGTTGTTAGCAGATGTTATCACCATCAGAGTTCATCAAAAACATTTTATAGAGGATATGAAAGCACAAAGGACAGACAGGTAAGAAGAGAATGCTGGAGCCAATCTGTCACTATGTAAATGTATTAATAACCAGGAACCGGGAGATGATGCCCCCCACATGGATCAGGGATGTGTAAAGCAGGGTGGAGAACGCCTTCCCAATCGTCTGCAGACAGAACAAAGAGAGGAAAGCCCCGCTCTCCCAATGCTTCCTGGACAGGCTCTGCCGTTCATTGTCCAAGGATAGATATTGTCCTTGACAGACGCCATCTGACAGTCTGACACAGGCCATAATGTGCTGCCAAGAGTCCTTTTAAGGTTGGGTAACCCTTAATCCTCCACCAGGAGATCACAAAACTTACTGATTCAATACATGGACAATTACAAAAATGTGGATGAACGTCAGGCATTTTTATGCTCAATGTCAGGTTGCAGATGTAAAGCAGATTATTTAGTGTTATTTTATAGGCCCATGATATTACTGTGCAGATTTGTCCTGAAAAGTCCACCTGAGTGTGACTGTGTATAACCAGGTTGTCCTTGTAATGCCTGCATCCCTGCACTGTACTGCTTGCTTCACTGCTGCAGCTGCCCTGCTTGTTCCCACACCCCAGGCCCTCTGCCTGCTGGGCAGATCTACTGCGACATCCTTAGGGTGTGAGCGTGTGCTCCTCATCACTTAAAGGGACAGTGCGCACTCTGAAGTGCTCTACAGCCTATCGCTGTGAGGCACTGGATATTTAAGGCACCTCCCCCTGTAGGAAGGTGCCTGAGCAATTAGGTTCTTGGTATGTTAGTTCTTGCTAGAACTCCAGTCTGTTGCCTGCTGCTTGACAAACTACTCATGTCTGTTGCTCCGATTCCTCTGTCTGTCTTCAGTCTTGACTCCGTCCTGTCAGTGTTAAGTACAGACACCTGCTTGCTACTTTATCTCCATCCAGCCTGCCCTCCTGTACCTTTGTCCCTGACCTTTGGATCAGCTGTTGCAGTATCAGGGACTGCCCTGGAGTGGGTAGTGCCTAGGGTCTACCGGCAGCCCATGCATTTTCACCATTAGAGGCACTGGTGACAACCAGTAGCCACGCCCATCCGGGTAAGCTCTGTCGTGGCTCAGTGGATCCAAACCCACTAGCGTGACAATCCATTTACCTATCTCATATTGAAAAATGGGGATCTCAGAATTGAAAGGTTATTCAGCGGCAAGGTCCTTACACTAGAGGCTGGTAGTTTAGTCTAACAAAATACTGGCAACAGAGTCATAGCTATGGTAGTTCAGACTGCAAACATAAGCTGGTTCTATGGCTAAAGGGGATCCAAATGCCCCTATGTCCATGGTCAGACTGGCTACTGGAGGAATCTCCAGTAATGCCAGGCCTGGATTCAGTTACCTGCATTGCACACCGGAACTCTCACCTGCAGCCTGGACTGATCTGAGAGTTTGCACGACTGCACCGCGAGCGCCGAGTGATTGATTCCCCGGCGATTGCGGTTAAGTTCATGACAGCTGTGGATAGGCTGGGCTGATCTCCGGAGTTTAGGTGAGAGCTTCGGAGTTGAGTGCAGGTAACTGAATCCAGGCCTTGGCATTACTGGAGATTCCTCCGGTAGCCAGTCCGACACTGCCTATGCCAAATAAGATATCAGTGTTATAAATGGCACATAGGAGATGGAGGCCTAGTTACGGAATTTGTATTTGCCTTTCATGTGCCACTAAAGTGTATTTATTTATTAAGTTAATCAAGCCTAATTTTAAAAAATGACATGGGGTCCCCTCCATTATTGATAACAAACAAAGGTAAAGTACACAGCTATAGGCTGATATTATCAGGCTGGGAAGGTCATTGGCTATTGGGGCTATTCCAGCCTAACAATACAAGGCCACAGCCACCCCAGAAGTGACGCATTACATTAGATGTAACAATTTTAGCAGTTTGCCTCTGCTCTTCCTGATGCCCTGGAGCAATGATAGTTGGAGTTGATGTCAGCTGTGTAGTGTCAGCTGGCATCAAGCCCTGGTGTTAGTAATGAAGAGGTGTCTATCGGACACCATCATTTCTAACCCAGTAAGTAAAAAGGAAAAAAAACACACACACTAATATAGTTTATTTAAAAAAAAATATTCCTTGACTTTTTTCCTGGTACATCAATTTATTTAAGAGAAAAACCCAGACAGGTCTAATGTAGTACATGTATTCCGATGTAGTCCACAAATGGAAAATGGTGATGTTCCTGATGTTACCGTTCATTACATTCACTGGATCTCGCGGAGCTCAGTGTAAGCCGGGAGTTGCTCCTGCTCCAAGCCAATGGAGCCTCAGAACGAGGCTCTATAGCCTTCAATAGTCGGAGTTGGGGAACGTTGGGGAACGTTGTGAGAAGCGCTGGATTACATCGGACCTGCACGGGAACTTTGCTTTCTAAAACATTGTTGAATGAGGGACAGTCTCTTGCTTTAGTTTCTCCATTTATGTTTTCCATGTTTCCATTTGTGGACAACGTTGGATTTTCGGGACTACATCGGACCTGCCTGATTTTTTTTTTTTAAATAAATTGGTGAACCAGGGAAAAAGTCAGAGAGTGTTTTTTTTAAAATAAACTATTTTTTTCTGTGTTTTTTACTTACTGGGTTAGTAATTGACGTGTCTGATAGACACCTCTCCATTACTAAAGCCTGGGCTTGATGCCAGCTTACACTACACAGCTGACATCCACCCCAAATACCAATACCCCGACTACCAACCCACCAGTGCAATCAGGAAGAGCTGGTGTGAAGTGCCAGAATTGGCGCATCTAATGTGATGTGCAACTAAGTCTTAGGCAGCTGTGGGCTGGCATTTTGAGGCTCTTAAAAGCCCAAAGAACCATGGACCTTCCCGAACTGATGTGCACCCGGAACCACGAGCAGTTCTGGGTGCATATTAGTGATTTTGTGACGCCCTGGACTAGTCAGGTCGTCCCAGGTAGTCACACACACATCACCCCCCTCCCCGATTAGTTGACAGCAGCCAACCTAGAAACCCTTGTCACAACCCTCCAGGTTTGATGTCCACACCAGGGGGGCGGAGCCAGGCAGTTGGCTCCGCCCACCAAGGAGTTCACAGGCCTGGAGGCGGGAAAACAAACACAAGTTGTAGTGCAGAGTAGAGAGAAGTCGAGTTCAAGGGCAGACCTGTGTCCAGGCCTGCCAACAGACTACTCCGGTGGCTGGGTCGGAGCCCAGTCACCTTTGGCAAGGAGGCAGACGGTGGTGGCTGCCTGCAGGAGCTGGGATTACAGCTGGTGGAACCGTAGGGACCGGGGTCGGGCGGTGGCCCGCCGAAACCGAACCGGGGAACCGATTGGAAACCGGAGCACCAGGAGGGCTTCTCAGACCCAGTACAAAGTCCTGGCCAAGTCAAATCAACTGATTGAGGACTGGACTTAAGGACCTATCCCACATAAGACCCGTTAGAAGACAACAGCCCAACCATACAGGGTAAAGCCACCGCCAAGGCATAGAGACCCAAAGGGCCAGCGTCTGCGGGCAAACGGGCTCCTTCGACGTATACAAGTCGGGGAGCGGACTACCGTTGCTTAGGCATAGGAGTCAAAACATTCTTACAAAGAGGTGCAGGAGAAAGGCGGAAACCACCAACCTATTCTGGGAGAAGCTGAAGCCGGCTGCGGGCCCCGTTCATCACCCCGTTTGGTTTACCAGAGACTCCAGTGTATTGTGTCATAGTGAGTTCACCAGTGCCTTCGGGCCGCACAGCATCAGCACCCAGCATGCACCCGCTCCCCCGCCTCAGCACCTCCCTCGGGCCCCCGGGACCATCGGTGCCCTACCCACGGAGGGGTCAACACCAAGCTGCGCAACACCGTCCCCTGGAGGCCTATTTAACGGCAGCGGTGGTGTCCATGCATTCACCATAACCCGTGGGTGGCGTCACGAACTTACATCCCAAACCAAACCACCGCAGCCCCGGCCGTGGAACTCCCCGTAAAGTCCCTGCGTGTAGCGCCAACTCCCTTGCAGAGCGACGTGACCCCCGGGTCCGTGAGAGACTCAAGCCACCACCCACCATACGAGCACGGATCCGAGCGGCTCGGTGGTCGCAGCCGAGCCCGCGAGGTGGTACAATTCCTGCCTAGCAGTCCCTGTATATGACTCGCCCACCCCAGGGCTTTGGGACACCCGGTGTCGGGCCGGACTAGTCCGGGGGTAGTCAGTGGTGGCGGGGCCCGACTCCATGACCCTGGCGGGGTCAACTAATATGGCAGTTATGGGGGTGGTAATTAATAATAAAGTTTGTAGAATTATTTGTGATGCCACCTGTGGATTGCGGCTATGGAGCCGCCACTGCTGGATGGGACATCCGGGGCTGTTGGAATGGCAGTTGGGATGGTTCTGCTCCCCACAGGTGGAGCGGTACCCCGGGGCAACCGTTGGTGCTTATTAAAGTCAATGGTGTCTTTGGGGATGGTGCAGTGCAGGGCGAAATAAAGGAGGCAACACCAGGGGGTGCAGTTTCAAGGTTTTACTCACTGTTCCAGGCTGCAGCAAACTGGTTGCCCACTGGTGTGTTGGGATTCCCTGTCAGGGACCTCCACCAATCCCGGGTAGTTCTGGGAGTAAATGCCGGTGCACCCTTTAGTTGTGTCTCTTCCCTCGGCTGTCTTCAAAGCCTTGACCTCTCTGGATAAACCTGTCTCGGCCTCCACCATAGATTCTGGTCAAGGGGGCTTGCCTCACTGGTTTCTTGCCCTCTTCCCAGGGGATCTACGGTGGGATGTGGCCTGGGGCGCTTGCAACCACCCCGGGCCTTCGGTGTTTACTTTGGAAATGTCTTTTTTTCCTTGGTTTCTATGGACCGTCCCTGGATGCAGCCTGATCCCTCCACCCAATGTCCTAGTGGAACAGGCCACGAGCTTGAAAGCCTTCCGTGGCCCTGGAATCCTTTCTCTTGGTCTGTGGTGTCACCTGGGCCTATCTGGGCCCCAGGGTCTCCACCAGGAAGCTTCACTCTCTGTCATTTTTTCTGAGGTATCAACCTCCCTCTCCTTCTCCTCTCAACTCTCTTCACTCACTGCTCACAACTAACTCCTTTCAGCTCTCCTTACTGACTTCAACTAACTTTTCAACTTCCTGACTCTGCTCTGTCTTTTGATTGGCTCTTCCCACTTTCCCTGTTGCTAGGCCCCTCCTATGGGAGAAGAGATGGGTCTTACGGCCCCCCCAGCACGCAGCATGGGGGTAGCTGCCACTATCCCTGGTCCCAATATATGCCTAACAATGGGTGTAGTGTGAATTTGGCTGTGAACCGGTGTTTACCCCTGTCCTTACCCAGGATGGGACATCACACCTCTGGCTGGGGTGCATGTCTCTGTGGCAATGGAAGCCTCAGGGGCGCCACATATACACTAGCATAGATAAAGAGATCTTAAGAAAAAGTATTTCTAAAGATCGTATATTATATGCTAATGAGTGCAGGGACTAGTCCCAAGGGTGTTTGTTCCCTTAGCTAGTCGGCTTATATAGCATGGTAGCACGCCCCTGTGGCAGTACTAACATGCTAATGAATGGGCAGTGACGTCACACATACCTCACTGTTCATGGCGGCCGGTGGAGGATGGATATGCACTGTGAATGATCCGGAGTCCTCAGCACTACTGATCATGATACTATTAGATTTTGTACACTTTACAGTATTTACATCTATATACATATTTCTACACACAGCACATTAAGTAATTTGATGCATCATTCATAAGTTACGAGTACTGCGTTGTATGTCCGAGTACTATAAAGAACTGCCATATAGTACATATTACATAAACATAGACACATTGTTCCACAGCCGGTATATCATTAATCACAGCTCACTCTCCAAAGATGCAGACAGCACAATACAGAACCACGTAAAGAAGAGTGTGAAATAAGACTGTTCTTAGGAAGCCGACCCGCACTTATAGGCGACGTAAATGGATATCTACGCATTAAATGTTCTACCATGGAGAGACACTTAAGATCAATGTAAACACTGCATTGCTTGTATTTGACAATATTGGTAACATGTTTCCCCAAAAATAAGACAGGGTTATATATTATTTTTTGCTCCAAAAGATGCGCTAGGACTTATTTTTAGGGAATGTCTTATGATTTCCCTTGAACAATCCACATATTCTTGAACAAAAAGAAATCAACATTTATTCAAATCTAATCCTGTCATCACATTTCGGAACATCAACATTTTGTGTTAATCCAATTACTGCCTCAGATGCACATTGTCTTATCTGATCTGCTATTCCTGTAGTGCAGAACCAGTCCTATAGTGGAGGGTACATACCATACTTACAAAGGTTTAAATTACCTGCTTAAATTTATTATTCTCTATGTACTGCTAAGTTTACCCCCCAAAAAAAGCAGACACTCCGTAAAAGAATCGCACTTACCAGTCTCCAAACAATTAGTGTTGGGAAGTGAATAGGCTCTCACATACAAATCTGCATCGCTCTTAGGTCCTCCTGCCTTTTACAGCAGATGGCTCCCCCTGGTGACTGGAAGTAGTATCACTTGTGTGGAGTAATGCTCATACCTGATCTGTTTGAGAGCTTCAGTGCAATGCAGCTGGAATAGCAAAGGACCTGACAGCAATGCAGATCTCTGTGTGAGAGCCCATCCACCATTGGCACTTGCCAACTGTAATTGTTTGGGGTCTGGTGAATGTCACTTTTTTTGGGGGGGTCTGCTTTCTTTTGGGATGTCTACATTCTTTGATGAAAAGTCCTGCTGTATTCTTTACCTCTTTTAATTTCCTTATGGAACCGCGCCTAGGGCTTATTTTTGGACAAGGGCTTATATTTGAAGCATACTCAAAGAAGCCCCAAAAATCTTACTAGGGCTTATTTTTGGAGAAGGTCTTATATTTTAAGCATACTCAAAGAAGCCCCAAAAATGCTACTAGGGCTTTTTTTTGGGGTAGGTCTTATTTTTGGCAAAACAGGGCAGCAATGCTGAAAATGAGATGGTCAGGTTTTGGCACGAGTTGCGGTAATATTGTATGCCTTTGTTTTAGCTGAATTTGTCACTAAGTGCTTTGAGGTAGGGTGTCTAGAGCAGCATTATAATGAGTGCCTTATTAAAAGGGTTGTCCACTATTCAGATATCCCCTTTTTATATTGTATTCCCTGGAAATAAAAACAAACAAGTACTCTCCACGCCCACCATCCCAAGTATGTCGGAGCTGCGTCTCCTGGGTCTTGCATAATATTGTTATGCGCTTTGAGTGCTTCAGCCAGTCATTGGCACACACAGTTCATGAATCTTGCGCCAAATTAAAAATGCAGTTTTTTGTTTGTTTTTTTTCTTTCACCTTTTTGTGCCTTTTTAGAGCAAAAAGTTGCATCTTCCGCTAAAATATTGCAAAATTCACTTAAAAATTCAGATATAGATAAAATAACGTCAAGAAGTGACTGTAATTCATGAATCAGCCTTCAAGATCTGGAAAACAAAAATCATGCCCACATTGGCAAACATAAAAAAAAGCCCAAAAACAAGTGAACACATATAAAAGACTTATGAAAAGATGCAATTAAAGGCAGAAATTCAGCGCAAATCCAAAATAGGATAGAAACTGCAAAAACTAGACAAAAAGGACTCAACTCCAAAGACGAATCAGACCCTATGTATATATCTTTGTGCACATTTACATAAGTATGTCTGCATTTTGTGTGTGTAAGAAGATGGACATACTGCCCATGTTCCCCCTTGAATACACCAGTGTTACTGCAACATGTAATGTGAACTGGGATATGCATCATTTGTGTTAAAGCATATTTTGCTTCAAAATAGGGTAAGAAAAAGTTCATATTTGGGATGAAGCCAGAGTGGGAGAGGCTAGAGGGAAGGGACCGTGATGGTTTTCTGTTAGGAGAGCAGATAAGGCCCAGCGTGCAGTGAGAGCAGACCTAAGGTCTGGCTAGTTAGCAGAGCCGCATGACAGAGGATATCAGGCGGTTAACCTACTGGTCGCCGGGCCATTTCAGGTCAGGTCAGGCGATGTCACGGGTGGCCTTGCCCAGTTCCGTTGCCCCAAGGCGTACAGTAAATGGTGGGGAAGTGGGGTAATTGGGAGAGTTTGTCATGACGCCACCTGTGATATGCGGCCAGGTAATAGCCGCCGCTGCCGGGTTCCTCTCCAGGGCAGGTGTTAAGGCAGCCGGGATAGTATCGCTCCCCAAAGGCATAACGGGCCCCGAGTGGATGATGAGGGTTGTAATGGCTGTTGGCGCCTAAACGCTGGACGGCGCCACCGGTTAGGACTAACCAACACAGTCTCTGCGGGTTTAGGGTGTAGTTTACTCACAACTTCAGCTGCCAGCCCGGTCACACTGGTCATTGCCTAGTATAAAGAACTCTGGCACTCATATATGATGAAAAAAGAATTTTTGTCTATTTCATAATCAGAAAATTATGACGTTTCGGCTGATGCCTTCTTCATAACTGAAATATTACATAATGGAATACAAAAAGAATACAATTAGTACCATGGATATATATTTTTTCAATTTCATATCAGTATCCAGATATATGTACAGTACATAATGCCATATAGTCTAATAAATTTACCTAAATAATGTATGCAAAGATTCTAGGAAGAACGTCAGACGTGCTTGATATTAATTTATATCTATGAAAAATCATGCCCATATGTTGAAGGATAAGGAAAGATAAGTAAAAAAATAATAAACATCTTGAATAAATGAAACATACTTAATTGGAGCTCAATAGAGTCTCCTTGTAATTAAGGGCTCAAGGAGTCTGGTAAGTTTCAGATTTATAGATATCTATGGGACATAATCAAATATGTAGTTAAACGGATACCTAGGAAAACACATGAATAACATTCATGTTTACAAAGCAATTATTTTACCTCTATGGAGCAGATAATGTAGACAATGTACTGTTATTTCCCATAGGGGAGGTGATAGTAGTGCAGAACCGCTATAAAAGCGGCTGAAAGGAAGAAAAAGGAATTATATGGCTGTAATGACACTGGTCATTGCCGTGATGGGCTCAGGTCGATCCGCGGGAGGTCAGAACCGGTCCGCTAGTCCACGGGGCCCTTCCTCACTGCACTTTGTAGTGTGGGGCCCTGTGGCTTGAAGCACTTAGAGTCCCTTCTGTACCATGTAGAGTACTGTTCCCTATGCCAGTAGCGGGGATCCCCTTGAGTCTGACTGTAATCTAGGCCCCGGGAGTCCTATATGCCACCTGGCTCTGTAAACTTGGGTGGTCGAAGAAGCGCGGCAGGTCAGAACCGGTCCACTAGTCTACGGGGCCCTTCCTCACTGCACTTTGTAGTGTAGGGCCCTGTGGCTTGAAGCACTTAGAGTCCCTTCCGTACCAGGTAGAGTACTGTTCCCTATGCCAGTAGCGGGGATCCCCTTGAGTCTGACTGTAATCTAAGCCCCGGGAGTCCTATATGCCACCTGGCTCTGTAAACTTGGGTGGTCGAAGAAGCGTGGAACCTCTCCATCTGGCAGAATCTAGTAATACAATGTGGAATTACACCACCCTAGGGTGCTGCACCCTGAACAGGGCTGGTCCCGAGGGAACTGACACGGTATCCTTCTCAGCGACCATTAAACTCCTATGTCCCACAGGAGCTGCTGGGAAAGACGTCTGCTCACTATCACTCCTGCTGAAGAACTCACTGAAATTGTAAACTGTGTGTGTGACTCCTAACTCCCCCTGGTGGCCGCTCCTCCCCCTATCCAGGTCCTAAGCTAGTGGATTGGGACCCCTGTTGTGATGGCATCCTGTAAATGTCACACACTATTGGAAACCCCTTTTATACCCGACCTTAGCCCAGTCCCCAGTGGGGAAGGGGCAACCAATGTGTGTAGTAGTTGTGGATAATGAAACCGGTATCGACCTCCTTTTGGATCAATGATCAGCACCACACCCTGAGTAGGGTGCAGTACCCTGTGGTGACCTGAGCCTCAGGAGCGCCACATATTCAGAAGATAGCGTGATCCAGAGCACTGAGAGAGAGTTCACTGAGATACACAATAAACTCATTAAGGAAACAGGTCAGGAGAAAACAGAAACATGAGACAAAAAGTTTTTCAGGTGGTAGTTAGCATGTGTTAGGGCCAGATGGATGGGCAGACCTGGGAGGTGGATCCACTGGGCCGAACTCCCCGATGAGGGAAAGGAGTCCGGTAGCCGGAGCACTTTAGGTAGCAGGACAGTCTGTGCACTAGAGCACAATGGAGAAGTCCCTGGGACCACGGGGTCACTGATGGTGGTCCGGGTGACGGAGCTCAGGTTCGGAAGCCGAGATGATGTCAGGCGGGGTCCGGAACCGTTGGAGCAAGATGACGGGTCACCGCAGGGAACAGAGATGGTACGGACTGTCAGGATGGCAGATAGGCAGCGTTCGGGGTTCGAGATACAGCAGGACCGGATGGCAATGCAGGATCGGCTCTAGGAAGAGAGAGAGGTAAGTATCTCACAGGAACACAAGGAGACCTGACTCCTAGGGCAATGGAGGCTGGAGAGCGGGGAGCGTGGCAGGTGAGCCGGGGAGCGTGACAGTACCCCCCCCCCCACACCCCTCTCCCCGCAACCGGGACAGGAAGGCACGGATCAGAGGAGTGCCCACATTCTCCCTGGGCTCCCAGGACCTATCCTCAGGACCATACCCTGCCCAGTCCACCAGGAAGAACTGTCGACCTCGTACGGTCTTCATGGCCACGATATCCCTTACCGCATAGATGTCGTCCTCAGCAATAGGAGGAGGAGCCGGACTGGCAGCAGCGGAGAAGGGACCAAGGACAACCGGCTTGAGCAGAGAGACGTGGAAGGAGTTGGGTATCCTCATCGTGGCCGGGAGCTGCAGTTTGTAGGAGACCTCATTGATCTTGCCGAGGACTTTAAACGGTCCGATGTAGCGAGGTCCCAGCTTGTAGGATGGTAACTTCAATCACACGTTCTTAGAAGCAAGCCAGACGAGATCTCCTGGAGAGAAACATGGAGGATCCAGACGTCTCTTGTCCGTGTGTCTCTTCATCCGCAGAGATGCACGTGCAAGGGACGCCTTAACTGAGTCCCAAATGGTTGTAAAGTCACGGAGTACTGCATCAGCAGCAGGGATATCCGAGGAAGAGGATACAGGCAATGGGACAGACGGCTGAAGTCCGTAGACGACATGGAAGGGAGAACTGGAGGAGGACTCATTGACATGGTGATTATGGGAGAATTCCGCCCAAGGAAGAAGTGTGGACCAATCGTCATGATGGGCGTTGACGTAGTGACGTAAGAAGGAGGTCAAGATCTGATTGACCCGTTCCACTTGGCCGTTTGACTGAGGGTGGTAGGCAGAAGAAAAGTCCAGAGTTACTCCCAGATGTTTACAAAGAGCCCTCCAGAAGCGGGAGGTGAACTGAGTTCCTCTGTCAGACACAATATGTGATGGAAAGCCATGCAAGCGGAAGATGTGATGTATATAGGCGTCCGCGAGTTCCTGGGCAGAGAGCAGTCCAGCCATAGGGACGAAATGGGCCATTTTAGAGAACCGATCCACCACGACCCATATGACTGTGTGTCCGGAGGACAATGGCAAGTCCGTAATAAAGTCCATCGCAATGTGTTGCCAGGGAACTGAGGGTATAGGCAGAGGCAGAAGACGGCCATATGGCAGGTGTTTGGGCGTCTTGTTCCTGGCACAAGAGGAGCAGGCAGAGACAAAAGAAGCGACGTCCGTGCGAAGGGATGGCCACCAGTAATGACGTACAATCGCACTCCATGTTCTCTTCTGACCAGCATGACCGGCTGTTTTCGAGGCATGGCCCCAGTGTAACACTTTTTGCCTGTCAGTCTCAGAGACATAGGTCTTCCCGGGCGGTATCTGGGCCAGGGTGACAGGAGCCACCGGAATAATCTTACTAGGACAGATGATGGGTTGGGATGTCTCCTCCTCTTGCTCCATGGGCATGAAAGACCTAGACAAGGCATCAGCGCGTACATTCTTGTCCGCAGGTCGGAAATGGAGCTAGAAGTCGAATCTGGCAAAGAACAAGGACCACCTGGCTTGCCGTGGGTTCAGTCGCTGAGCAGACCGCAGGTATTCCAGGTTTTTGTGGTCCGTGTAAATAATGACGGGGTACACTGCTCCTTCCAGAAGATAGCGCCATTCCTCCAGAGCCAGTTTGACTGCCAATAACTCTCGGTCACCGATGGTGTAATTGCGTTCAGGCGCGGAGAAGCTCTTGGAGAAGAAACCGCAAGTCACCATCTTCCCGGAGGAGGACTTCTGCATGAGCACTGCTCCGGCTCCCGAGGAGGAGGCATCCACCTCCAAGGTGAGCTGGCGGTTTAACTCTGGAAGGTGGAGTACAGGAGAGGAGGCAAAGGCTCGCTTTAGAGAGCCAAACGCGGCGTCGGCCGCAGGTGACCAGTCCTTTTGATTAGCCCCCTTCTTGGTCAAGGCGGAGAGAGGAGCAGTCAGAGCAGAGAAGTGAAGAATGAACTGGCGGTAATAGTTGGCGAATCCCAGAAAGCGTTGGATTGCCTTCAGTCCAGAAGGAGGAGGCCAGTTGAGAATGGCAGAGACCTTCTTTGGATCCATCTGCAGTCCGGTATCGGTGATGAGGTAACCCAGAAAGGGGAGAGAAGACTGTTCGAAGACACACTTCTCGTACTTGGTGTACAGACGATTCTCTCTCAGTCTTTGTAGAACCAGTTGCACGTTCTCTCGGTGGGTCTGGAGGTCCGGAGAGAAGACAAGGATGTCATCCAGATATACCACCACACAGATGTAGAGAAGGTCCCGGAACACGTCGTTCACTAATTCTTGGAAGACTGCTGGTGCATTACACAGGCCGAAGTGCATCACGCAATATTCATAGTGCCCATCGCGAGTGTTGAACGCGGTCTTCCATTCGTCCCCCGAGCGGATACGGACCAGGTTGTAGGCACCCCGAAGATCCAACTTGGTGAACACACGAGCTCCTCTGAGCCGATCAAACAATTCGGGGATGAGCGGCAGGGGGTACTTGTTTTTTACGGTGATTTGATTCAATCCCCGGTAGTCTATGCATGGGCGTAGGTCGCCCTCTTTCTTCTTTACGAAGAAGAAGCCTGCTCCAGCAGGAGAGGAGGATCTCCGAATGAATCCCCTAGCCAGGCTCTCTGTGATGTACGTAGACATGGCCCTTGTTTCGGCTGGAGACAGGGGATATATCCGTCCTCGAGGTGGTGTAGTTCCCGGGAGCAGGTCAATGGCACAGTCGTAAGGACGATGTGGCGGAAGTACCTCTGACTCCTTCTTATCAAAGACGTCCGCGAAGGACCAATAGGCTGAGGGCAGTCCCGGTAGGGACTCTGGAACCGGAGGTCGCCGGATGGGTTGTATGGTCTTCAGACAGTTCTCATGACAAGAAGACCCCCATCGAGTGATATCACCAGTGCCCCAGCTGACTGAGGGTTCGTGTGTCCGCAACCAAGGAAGGCCCAGCAGGATTTGATGTGACATGTGTGGGAGGACGTAGAGAGCGATGTTCTCGGTGTGCAGAGCACCGATACGCAGTTCAAGCGGCTTGGTGATCCAGGAGATGGTGTCAGAGAGGGGTCTCCCATCCACAGAGGCAATCACAAGAGGTTTAGCGAGTGGAGTAACAGGCACCTGGTACTTGTCCACCGTGGCCTGCTGGATGAAATTGCCTGCTGCCCCAGAATCGAGGTACGCCTCAGCCGTGAACCGCGTCTCTCCCGTTGTCACTTGCACAGTCCATGTAACCGGGTCTGAGAGAGTCCCAGCACCTAGGGTGGCCTCTCCTACCAACCCTAGGCTTTGGAGTTTCCCGGCCTCTCTGGACAGGCGCGTAGCAGGTGTGTGCCTTCTCCGCAGTAGAAGCAGAGGCCCTTGGCGAGCCGCTCTGCTCGACGTTGTTCAGACTGTCGCACACGGTCAATCTGCATGGGCTCATGGACGGAGACACCAGAGGCCGTTGACTGGAGTACGGCGGGCTTCTGTGGAGGGGAGGAATGCCGTACTGGACGTCTCTCACGGGACACCTCTTTGGACCGCTCCTGAAAGCGAATGTCCACTCGAGTCGCTAGGGTAATCAGGGCGTCCAGGGTGGACGGTACGTCACGACCAGCCAGCTCATCTTTGATTCGACCCGAGAGTCCTTCCCAGAAGGCGGCGGTTAGGGCCTCGTTATTCCACCCGAGTTCCGAAGCCAAGGTGCGGAAACGGATGGCGTATTGACCCACCGTCAGAGTTCCCTGACGTAAGCGGAGAAGAGATGAAGCAGACGCGGAGGCGCGTCCAGGGTCGTCAAAGGTGCCGCGAAAGGCCTGCAGGAACTCCTGGAGGTTCTTGGTCATAGGGTCCTCCTTCTCCCACAAGGGGTTCATCCACGCCAGTGCCTTGCCCTCCAGATGAGACATTATGAAGGCGACCTTGGCTTGGTTGGAGGCAAACAAATGCGGCAGCTGCGTGAAATGGAGGGAGCATTGGTTTATAAACCCCCTGCAGGTCTTAGGATCTCCGGCGTACCGGGGTGGTGAGGCCAAACAAAGTTTGGAAGCATCCGAGGAGGCTGCCACGGGAGCGGGAGCCGTGGATTGACTAGTGGAGACCCGGGGCGCTGAAGATGTGACCGAGGCTTGTAGTGTGTTCAAGCGGGCGTCCACGGAAGTCATAAAGTTCAGCATGCGGGTCTGGACTTCACGCTGGCGTTGGAGTTCCTCATGCAAGGCCGCTAGTGCTTCGGCGGGATCCATGGCCTGTTCTTACTGTTAGGGCCAGATGGATGGGCAGACCCGGGAGGTGGATCCACTGGGCCGAACTCCCCGATGAGGGAAAGGAGTCCGGTAGCCGGAGCACTTTAGGTAGCAGGACAGTCCGTGCACTAGAGCACAATGGAGAAGTCCCTGGGACCACGGGGTCACTGATGGTGGTCCGGGTGACGGAGCTCAGGTTCGGAAGCCGAGATGATGTCAGGCGGGGTCCGGAACCGTTGGAGCAAGATGACGGGTCACCGCAGGGAACAGAGATGGTACGGACTGTCAGGATGGCAGATAGGCAGCGTTCGGGGTTCGAGATACAGCAGGACCGGATGGCAATGCAGGATCGGCTCTAGGAAGAGAGAGAGGTAAGTATCTCACAGGAACACAAGGAGACCTGACTCCTAGCTTGGGAAACACGAAGAACAGGCCCCGCCCCCTTGGACATTAAACCCCTTTATACCCTGTACCTTAGTGCATCATTTCCTGTTAGTGGACACTGGCCCTTTAAGAAAGGGTCAGTGACCGCGCGCGGCGCCCTAATGCGCATGCGCGCGGCCCGGGTGCCAGAAGCCAGGGCAGGAAGCTGAGAGGAGGACGCAGCAGAGCCGGGCAGGGGCTGGGAAGCCGACGGGCGCCGGGAGCGGGGACCAGGAGGCCTGGGAAGCGCGGGCAATGGAGGCTGGAGAGCGGGGAGCGTGGCAGGTGAGCCGGGGAGCGGAGCAGAGGACCCGGGGAGCGTGACAGCATGAACTTTAAAATGGCAGTTAGTGGTGCAGTAAAAGAAGGTTCTGCCCATCGTGAGCGTTGAAAATATGAAAGGGCGCAAAGATCAATACAGCCCTCCAGAGGTTACACCTACCAAAGGGAGTGCCATGTAGGGAAGTGCTAGCCCGCAGTGTGGAGTGTCCGCCCCAGTAGGGCGGAGTGGAAGGAGAAGGCCCGCCCAGTACAGTGTGATACAGGAAATTGGGCAGCATTAGTAAAACAGGAGGCATTAGTAAAACTGGATGGTGAGTCGAGAGAGACTCTAGGCAATGAAAGACACCGAGTGGTGAGTGAAACGGCACTGTTAGTGTGCTGGATGTCAGAGAGTGACTGAATGCTGCCCTAGACAAATAAGGATGAAATCCAGTAGAGCAACGGCTGGCACACACCTTCACCCATAGTACTGTGTAATGTGAACTGTGATATGCTTTATGTGTGTTGAAATGTATTTGGCTTGACATTAGGGTAAGAAAGAGTTAATTTCTGGCATTAGCCCAGAGTAGGAGGAGCTAAAGTAAAGGGACAGTGACAGTTTTTTGTCAGGAGAGCAGATAGGGCCCAGCGTGCAGTAGTGATGGACCTAAGGTCTGGCTAGTAGGCAGAGCTCATGACATGGGTTTCCCTAATGTTATCGTTTTTATGGCAAATAGGAGAATATGTAGAAATGACCTGTTCTCTACAGTTCTATTGTCAGTTTTGCTGTATAGACTGGGGCACAGTCAGCAGAGTTATTTCTTTATCAATAGAGGGCAAAGCAGTTAATGCAGCTTTTCTGTACTGCTGGGGACCTAGAACATCTGTCCCAGCTTCTGCCCCTTTTGTGCCAGCTCCTGCCCCTTTGTTGCGGGTGATGTGTGGCAGCATCAGTCCTTTTTTATTTTTGGGACTGTAGATCAGAGATATGGTTTTAACTGTCTGGTTTTTGATTATGCCTTTCCAAGAGCATTGGGTCTTCAAAAATGCTCATGCTATTTATCTGCAGATATGGTGTTAATTTGCAGGTTACCAGCGTTTTGAACTTGCCCGGTGCCTGCACTTAGAGCCCTGCTGCCGGGAGGAAATTCATTTATTTATTCATAGTATCATAGTATCATAGTTTTTAAGGTTTAAGGGAGACTCTAAGTCCATCTAGTTCAACCCGTAGCCTAACATGTTGATCCAGAGGAAGGCAAAAAAACCCCCAATGTGGCAAACAAGTTCCAATGGGGAAAAAATTTCCTTCCTGACTCCACATCCGGCAATCAGACTAGTTCCCTCGATCAATACCCTGTCATAAAATCTAATATACATAACTGGTAATATTAAATTTTTCAAGAAAGGCATCCAGGCTCTGCTTAAATGTTAGTAGTGAATCACTCATTACAACATCATGCGGCAGAGAGTTCCATAGTCTCACTGCTCGTACAGTAAAGAATCCTCGTCTGTGATTATGATTAAACCTTCTTTCCTCAAGACGTAGCGGATGCCCCCGTGTTCCAGACGCAGGCCTAGGTGTAAAAAGATCTTTGGAAAGGTCTCTGTACTGTCCCCTCATATATTTATACATTGTGATTAGATCCCCCCTAAGCCTTCGTTTTTCCAAACTAAATAACCCCAAGTTTAATAACCTATCTTGGTATTGCAGCCCCCCCCATTCCTCTAATAATCTTGGTGGCTCTTCTCTGCACCCTCTCCAGTTCAGCTATGTCCTTCTTATATATCGGTGACCAGAATTGTACACAGTATATAAGTGCGGTCGCACTAGTGACTTGTACAGAGGTAGAACTATATTTTTTTCATGAACACTTATACCTCTTTTAATACATCCCATTATTTTATTAGCCCTGGCAGCAGCTGCCTGACACTGTCCACTAAAGTGAAGTTTACCATCCACCCATACACCCAAGTCTTTTTCTGTGTCTGTTTTACCCAGTGTTCTACAATTAAGTACATAATCATAAATGTTATTTCCTCTACCCAAGTGCATGACCTTACATTTATCTACATTAAACTTCAATTGCCACTTCTCAGCCCAATCCTCCAATTTACATAAATCTCCCTGTAATATAAAATTATCCTCCTCTGTATTGATTATCCTGCAGAGTTTAGTATCATCTGCAAATATTGAAATTCTACTCCGCATGCCCCCAACAAGGTCATTTATAAATATGTTGAAAAGAAGCGGGCCCAATACTGACCCCTGTGGTACCCCACTATGAACTGAGACCCAGTCCGAGTACGTACCATTAATAACCACCCTTTGTTTCCTATCACTGAGCCAGTTTTTAACCCAGTTACACATATTTTCCCCTATCCCCATTATTCTCATTTTATGTACCAACCTTTTGTGTGGCACCGTATCAAAAGCTTTTGAAAAGTCCATATACACAACATCCACTGCATTTCCCTGGTCCAGGCTTGAACTTACCCCTTCATAGAAGCTGATCAAATTAGTTTGACAGGATCGATCCCTCATAAACCCATGTTGATACTCTGTCATAAAGTTATTTTTCTTGAGATACTCCAGTATAGCATCTCTCAAGAAACCCTCAAGGATTTTACCAACCGTAGAGGTTAAACTTACCGGCCTATAATTTCCCGGCTCAGTTTTTGTCCCCTTTTTGAATATTGGCACCACATTTGCTATGCGCCAGTCCTGCGGTACCGACCCTGTTATTAAGGAATCTGAGAAGATTAAAAATAATGGTCTATCTATCACAGAACTCAATTCCTGTAGTACTCTGGGGTGTATGCCATCCGGGCCCGGAGATTTGTCAACCTTAGTGATTTCGAGACGGCGGCGTACTTCCTGCTGGGTTAAGCAGGTAATATTCAAGGGTGAATTTATGGTATCACTGGTCATGTCATCTGCCATGGCATTTTCTTGTATAAAAACCGTAGAAAAAAAGTCATTCAGCAGGTTGGCTTTGCCCTCATCCCCTTCCACCATTTCACCAAGACTATTTTTAAGGGGGCCAACACTATCGCTTTTCAGTTTTTTACTGTTTATGTAGTTAAAGAATATTTTAGGATTATTTTTACTTTCTCTCGCAATGAGTCTCTCTGTCTCAAACTTAGCTAACTTAATTTGCTTTTTACATATTTTATTTAATTTTCTATAATTATATAATGCCTCATCACTACCTACCCTCTTTAATTCTTTTAAGGCTTTCTGTTTTTCTTTTATTGCTTCCCTTACAGCTCTATTTAGCCATAGGGGTTTCCTCCTATTTCTAGCATGTTTGTTCCCATAGGGTATATTTTCTGCACAAGCCCTATTCAGGATACTCATAAAAGTCTCCCATTTGCTTTGTGTACTTTTATTACTTAGTACTTCATCCCAGTTTATTGCACTAAGATCATCTCTCAACCGTTTAAAATTTGCTTTCCTGAAGTTTAGTGTCCTTGTAGCCCCTCTACTAGACATCTTACTAAAGAATACATGAAAACTTATTATTTTGTGATCACTATTCCCCAAGTAACCCCCAACTTGTATATTTGATATGCGGTCTGGCCTATTGGTTAGTACAAGGTCTAGTAGTGCTCCCCCTCTTGTGGGGTCCTGTACCATTTGTGAAAGGTAATTATCTTTCATTGTTATCAAAAATCTATTTCCTTTGCTGGAACTGCAAGTTTCTGTTCCCCAATTTATATCAGGATAGTTAAAGTCCCCCATAATAATTACCTCTTCGAGACTCGCTGCTTTATCAATTTGCTTTATGAGGAGATTCTCTACCTCTTCCATAATATTCGGCGTCTTATAACACACCCCTATCAGTATTTTGTTATTCATTCTCCCCCCCCTTATCTCCACCCATAGGGACTCTACATTCTCAGTACCCTCACATATGTTGTCACGCAGGATGGGTTTTAAGGATGATTTTACATATAGACACACACCTCCCCCTCCCATTCCTCCCATCAGAATTCGGCTTCCAGTCATTGAGGTGATGCCGGTGTGGGTTCAGTCATTGCTTAGTTTATAGCGACTGACTTATGCTTAAAAGAAGGCTTTAACCCCTTCAGCCCCCAGCCTGTTTTCACCTTAAAGACCCGGCCATTTTTTGCAATTTTGACCAGTGTCACTTTGACAGGTTATAACTCTGGAACACTTCAACGGATCCTGGCGATTCTGAGATTGTTTTTTCGTGACATATTGTGCTTCATGTCAGTAGTAAATTTAGGCCGATATGTTTTGCGTTAATTTGTGAAAATTTGGAAATTTGGCGAAAATTTTGAAAATTTCGCAATTTTCAAAATTTGAAATTTTATGCCATAAATCTGAGAGATAGGTCACACAAAATAGTTACTAAATAACATTTCCCACTTGTCTGCTTTACACCAGCGCAATTTTTGAAAAAAAAAAAATTCCGTTAGGAAGTTAGAAGGGTTCAAAGTTCATCAGCAATTTCTCATTTTTCCAACAAAATTTACATAAAAAAAATTTTTAGGTACCCACATCACATTTGGAGTGATTTGAGAAACCTAGGCGACAGAAAATACCCAAAAGTGACCCCATTCTAAAATCTGCACCCCTCACTCTGCTCAAAACCACATCCAAGAAGTTTATTAACCCTTTAGGAGCTTCACAGCAACCAAAGCAATGTAGACGAAAAAATGAAAATTTTACTTTTTTAACACAAAAATGTTACTTTAGCCATAAAAATTAGTATTTTCACAAGGGTTATCAGGAAAAATGCATCATAAAATGTATTGTGCATTTTCTCCTGAGTACGCAGATACCTCATATGTGGTGGAAATCAAATGTTTGGGCACACGGCAGGACTCGGAAGGCAAGGAGCACCATTTGAATTTTTGAACGCAAAATTAGCTGCACTCATTAGCGGACGCCATGTCGGGTTTGAAGACTCCCTGAGGTGCCTAAACAATGTAGCTCCCCCACAAGTGACCCCATTTTGGAAACTAGACCCCTCAAATATTTTTTCTAGATGTTTGATGTGCACTTTGAACCCCTGGGGGCTTCACAGAAGTTTATAACGTTGAGCCGTGAAAAGAAAAAAAATTTTTTTTACCACAAAACTGTTGCTTCAACCAGGTAGCTTTTTTTATCACAACGGTATCAGGAAAAAATGCACCATAAAATGTATTGTGCATTTTCTCCTGAGTACGCAGATACGCCATATGTGGTGGAAATCAAATGTTTGGGCACACGGCAGGACTCGGAAGGCAAGGAGCGCCATTTGAATTTTTGAGTGCAAAATTAGCTGCACTCATTAAACAATGGACCTCCCCCACAAGTGACCCCATTTTGGAAACTAGACCCCTCAAATATTTTTTCTAGATGTTTGATGTGCACTTTGATCCCCTGGGGGCTTCACAGAAGTTTATAACGTAGAGCCGTGAAAAGAAAAAAAAATTTTTTTTACCACAAAACTGTTGCTTCAACCAGGTAGCTTTTTTTATCACAACGGTATCAGGAAAAAAATGCACCATAAAATGTATTGTGCATTTTCTCCTGAGTACGCAGATACCCCATATGTGGTGGAAATCAAATGTTTTGGGCACACAGCAGGACTCGGCAGGCAAGGAGCGCCATTTCACAGCAAAATTGGTTGGAATTATTAGCGGACGCCATGTTGCATTTGGAGACCCCCCTGAAGTGCCTAAACAATGGAGCTCCCCCACATGTGATCCCCATTTTGGAAACTAGACCCCTCATGGAATTTATCTAGCTATTTAGTGAAGCACTTTGAACCCCTGGAGGCTTCACAAACGTTTGTAATGTTCAGCCGTGAAAATATTTTATTATTTTTTTTACCACAAAATTGTTTTTTTCAACAGGTAGCTTTTTTTTCACAAGGGTATCAGGAAAAAAATGCACCATAAAATGTATTGTGCAATTTCTCCTGAGTACACAGGTACCTCATATGTGGTGGAAATCAATTGTTTGGGCATACGGCGGGGCTCAGAAGAGAAGGAGCGCCATTTCACAGTAAAATTGGTTGGAATTATTAGCAGACGCCATGTTTGCATTTGGAGACCCCCTGAGGTGCCTAAACAATGGAGCTCCCCCACATGTGATCCCATTTTGGAAACTAGACCCCCCCCCCCCATACAAAAAAATTAGTTTGGCGAAATAAAAAATACAGACATCAGTAAAAAAAAAAATGAATAAAAAAAAAAAAAATATGAGCGCCTGCCACTAAGACCAGTGCCAAACGTGAGAGCAATGCACGAGTCTCGCATCGCATCATCCACTCCAGTCTGGAAGCAAGCAACTGCGCTGGATAATGCGATGCGAGAGGGCGGGGCGGCAGATGAGAATGGGCGCAGCGGATGGAAGATGAGAAAGTGCGCAGTGGATGGAGGAGGGAGAGGATGGAAGGGCGCAGAGGTATGGTGATAGAGATGGAACGGCAGCGGATGGAAGATGGAAAATGGCGCAGCGGGATGGAGGAGCGGCAGAGGATGGGAAAGGGCGCAACGGGATGGATGATGGGAAATGGGCGCAGCGGGTGGAGGAGCGGCAGAGGATGGGGGGGGGGGGAGGTGAGATGGGGATACCTACCTTACAGGATGGATCTAGGCAGCAGGATCACAGCAGACAGAAGAGGCAGCAGATGAAGGAGGCAACAGATTGAGGAGGGTGAGAGGGGGCAGTAGATGAAGAGGATGGGAGAGAGCAGGCAGCAGATCGGGGAGGGGGGCAGAGTCTGATGGGAGAGAGAGATGGCTCATGGAGGAGGGGGGGCCCCAGAACATGGAGGGGGGAGGGGGGGAGGGTGGCTTGCAGCACATGTGGGGGGGGGGAGGGTGGCTTGCAGCACATGTGGGGGGGGGGAGGGTGGCTTGCAGCACATGTGGGGGGAGGGTGGCTTGCAGCACTGCAAGCCACCCTCCCCCCCCACATGTGCTGCAAGCCACCCTCCCCCCCCACATGTGCTGCAAGCCACCCTCCCCCCCACATGTGGAGCACTGCAAGCCACCCTCCCCCCCACATGTGGAGCACTGCAAGCCATCCTCCCCCCACATGTGGAGCACTGCAAGCCACCCTCCCCCCACATGTGGAGCACTGCAAGCCACCCTCCCCCCACATGTGGATCGGAGCGGCGGCCGGGACAGCGGTGGATCGGAGCGGCGGCCGGGACAGCGGTGGATCGGAGCGGCGGCCGGGGACAGCGGTGGATCGGAGCGGCGGCCGGGACAGCGGTGGATCGGGAGCGGCGGCCGGGACAGCGGTGGGATCGGAGCGGCGGCCGGGACAGCGGTGGATCGGAGCGGCGGCCGGGACAGCGGTGGATCGGAGCGGCGGCCGGGACAGCGGTGGATCGGAGCGGCGGCCGGGACAGCGGTGGATCGGAGCGGCGGCCGGGACAGCGGTGGATCGGAGCGGCGGCAGGGACAGCGGTGGATCGGAGCGGCGGCCGGGACAGCGGTGGATCGGAGCGGCGGCCGGGACAGCGGTGGATCGGAGCGGCGGCCGGGACAGCGGTGATCGGGAGCGGCGGCCGGGACAGCGGTGGATCGGAGCGGCGGCCGGGACAGCGGTGGATCGGAGCGGCGGCAGGGACAGCGGTGGATCGGAGCGGCGGCCGGGACAGCGGTGGATCGGAGCGGCGGCCGGGACAGCGGTGGATCGGAGCGGCGGCCGGGACAGCGGTGGATCGGAGCGGCGGCCGGGGACAGCGGTGGATCGGAGCGGCGGCCGGGACAGCGGTGGATCGGAGCGCGCGGCGGGACAGCGGTGGATCGGAGCGGCGCCGGGACAGCGGTGGATCGGAGCGGCGGCCGGGACAGCGGTGGATCGGAGCGGCGGCCGGGACAGCGGTGGATCGGAGCGGCGGCCGGGACAGCGGTGGATCGGAGCGGCGGCCGGGACAGCGGTGGATCGGAGCGGCGGCCGGGACAGCGGTGGATCGGAGCGGCGGCCGGGACAGCGGTGGATCGGAGCGGCGGCCGGGGACAGCGGTGGATCGGAGCGGCGGCCGGGACAGCGGTGGATCGGGAGCGGCGGCCGGGACAGCGGTGGATCGGAGCGGCGGCCGGGACAGCGGTGGATCGGAGCGGCGGCCGGGGACAGCGGTGGATCGGAGCGGCGGCCGGGGACAGCGGTGGATCGGAGCGGGCGGCGGGGACAGCGGTAAATCGAGCGTGGCGGCGGGGCGATCGGAGACAGGGGCGAGCGGGCTGGGACAGGGGGCGGGCGAGCGGCTGGGACAGGGGCGGGCGAGCGGCTGGGACAGGGGCGGGCGGGCGGGCGAGCGGCTGGGACAGGGGCGGGCGAGCGGGGGCAGCAACTTACCGATGGGCACCCGCAGAGCTTCGGCTTCTAGGGACGGTCACAGGCCGCAGATCCACATTGATTGGAGAGAGCGGTCACAAGACCGGTCTCTCCAATCAGAGCTGGGGGCGGGTGAAGCATCGATCACCCAGCTCCAGCCAATGGCCAGTGCTACAGCAGCACTGATCAGGGCTGGATTTCAATGTTCCAGCCATTTTCAATGGCTGGAACATTACAGTGGCTGTAATTGGCTGAGCGGCGTTCGTCAGCCAATCACAGCCTCTGTAGGTTCGGGGAGGAGGCACCACCCCTCCTGACGTCAGGCAGAGGTCCCCTCCTTCCCGAATCCACCGTTTAAGTAAATAAATTTCACTCCCCGGGGCTCCGGGACCGCGATTTCGCCAGGACGTACTGAGTACGTCATGGGTCCTTTAGCACCATGTCACCATGACGTACTCAGTACGTCCAAGGTCGTTAAGGGGTTAAAAGTTGCCATAAACATGGTGACCGTACTTTATATTGGGAAAACCTAGTGACAAGTTCCATTTAAATTTAATGGTCTGGATGTTAGTTCTGGACCTCTGAAATGAACCATAAGTATGTTTGGGGGGCTGCTTTTAGTTTGGGAAACTCTATTTTTACAATTCATTTTGGATTTGAATAAGACTTTTTAATAATTTTGGATGAAATTACTAAGTTGTACAATGAGAAAGGAGAATCTGATAACAAAATAAAGACGAAAGAAAAACTGCCGAAAAGTGGAATGTCAGCAGTACTCCGAGCACATGGCTGGGACTTACCGGAAGGCAGAGCAGAAGAAAGTACTTGGCACTGAGAAATGTGAAACTTGGATACACATTAACCTAATGACTTAACTAACTGCAATGACTAAAAGTGGAACTAGGTTGGGACTTTCACCTATGTCTATTTACCTGGGTGTAACTACAACTGGACAAGACCAGTGAATGAAGTGAACATTTAGATTGTCTCTCCAGTAAAGGAGACAAACTCTAGCACAGCGCCACCTATTGGAACTTACTTCTGGAGAGACAATTTGAATATTTCTTAGAGGGGCGTGGCAGCTATAAGTCCACTTACTTGGCAGCCAGACTGGCTTGCAAAGTCTCCTTAAGGAGAATAGTGTTCCCCCGTGGTGAACATTTAGAGAAGCAACTGGAAGGAGGGGCGCCTAGACTAGCCCTTAGATTAGGGGACCCTAAGCTGTCCCTTATTATAGAGCTATGCATGATGCTGTACCCCCCCGCGGGCTCAGCTGCGACCGCCGAGCCGCTCGGATCCGTGCGTGTACGGTGGGTGGTGGCTCGAGCCTCTCACGGACCCGGGGGTCACGTCGCTCTGCAAAGGAGATAGCACTACACACAGGGACTTGACGAGGAGTTCCACAGCCGGGGCCGCGGGGGTTCGATTTGGGGTATAAGTTCGTGACGCCACCCACGGGTTGTGGTGAATAGATGGACACCACCACTGCCGTTAACTAGGCCTCCCGGGGACAGTGTTGCGCAGCTTGGTGTTGACCCCTCCATGGGTAGGTCCCAGGGGCCCGAGGGAGGTGCTGAGGCGTGGGAGTGGGTGTGTGCTGGGCGCTGATGCTGTGCGGCACGGTGCGTGGCCCGAAGGCACTGGTGTACTCACTATGACACAATACACTGGAGTCTCTGGTAAACCAAACGGGGTGATGAACGGGGCACGCAGCCGGCTGCAGCTTCTCCCAGAATAGGTTGGTGGTTTCCGCCTTTCTCCTGCACCTCTTTGTATGAATGTTTTGACTCCTATGCCTGAGCAACGGTAGTCCGCTACCTGACTTGTATATGCCGTAGGAGCCCGTTTGCCTGCAGACGCTGGCCCTTTCGGTCTCTATGCCTTAGCGGTGGCTTTACCCTGTATGGTTGGGCTTTTGTCGTCTAACGGGTCTTGTGTGGGATAGGTCCTTAAGTCCAGTCCGCAATCAGTTGATTTGACTCGGCCCTGTCGGTTTGGGGCTTTGTACTGGGTCTGAGTACCCCTCCTGGTGCTCCGGTTTCCAATCGGTTCCCCGGTTCGGTACCGGCGGGCCACAGCCCGACCCCGGTTTCTACGGTTCCACCGGCTGTAATCCCAGCTCCTGCAGGCGGCCACCACCGTCTGCCTCCTTGCCAAAGGTGACTGGGCTCCGACCCAGCCACCGGAGTAGTCTGCTGGCAGGCCTGGACACAGGGCTGCCCGTGAACTTGACTTTTCTCTACACTGCTCTAGAACTTGTGTACTACTCTGTGTCTTTTCCCGCCTCCAGGCCTGTGAACTCCTCGGTGGGCGGAGCCAACCACCTGGCTCCGCCCCCTGGTGTGGACATCAAACCTGGAGGGTGGTGACAAGGGTTTCTTGGTTCGCTGCTGTTACCTATTCGGGGAGGGGGGGTGTGTGTGTGACTACCTCGGACGACCTGACTAGTCCAGGGCGTCACAATAGCGGCGAGGTCTGGACCACCAGTGTAGCCCTGAGTCCTGAAAAGCCCTGCTCTAACACTCCCTCTCCCCCAAACAGGAGAGAGCTGGAACAGGAGAAATATATCCCACAAATAGCGAAAAACAGGAGAAACCAAGGCTCAAACTCATCGCAAGCACATATGGAGGAAAAGATAATACATGCTCAGGGAGAAATAAAGTACAGGGAGAAAATAAACAAACTACAAGAGTATTTCCACCACACACCAAATAGCATACAACATACAACAAGTCACCAAAGCTGGATGACCAAGCACAGGACCGATATCGCTGGAGCAAAGCTAGAGCTATTATCGTCATGGGACCCCAGGTTCCACCATCTTTTTAAGGTCGGAGGTGGCTGTGATAGATCTTCGATAACCTGTGTTCACAGCAGCAATTCACAGACCAGCAGGAATTAACTCCCGCTAGACCAGACACTAGAGAGAACAAAACGGGGCGATGCCCGACTCTGACTGAGCATCTTAAATGCACCAGGTGACGTGTCAGGCTCTGCAATGTGAACAGAGTCTGAAGACGCCAAGCCACGTGGTGAGTTAAGATCAGAACACCGCATGACAACTTCACAGAAATCTCTTAGAGGCTCGGTATATACCACCTTCTGAACAAATCGCATCATACCTCCCAACTTTTAAAGAAGGAAAAGAGGGACAAAGTTTGCGGCGCGCTACGCGCGCCGCGGCAAATTTTTAGGCCACGCCCCCTAACCACACCCATTTCACAGTCACGCCCATATCCACTCCCCATCCACACCCATTCAGCACAAACACGCAGGCAGCCGGCGGGCCTCCAGCACGGACACGCAGGCAGCCGGCGGGCCTCCAGCACGGACACGCAGGCAGCCGGCGGGCCTCCAGCACGGACACGCAGGCAGCCGGCGGGCCTCCAGCACGGACACGCAGGCAGCCGGCGGGCCTCCAGCACGGACACGCAGGCAGCCGGCGGGCCTCCAGCACGGACACGCAGGCAGCCGGCGGGCCTCCAGCACGGACACGCAGGCAGCCGGCGGGCCTCCAGCACGGACACGCAGGCAGCCGGCGGGCCTCCAGCACGGACACGCAGGCAGCCACAGTGAGGCGGCCGGTCGCCCGCACAGTGAGGCGGCCGGTCGCCTTCACAGACAGGCGGCCGGCCGCCTTCACAGACAGGCGGCGGGCCGCCCGCACAGAGAGGCGGCCAGCCGCCCGCACAGAGAGGCGGCCGGCTGCCCGCACAATGAGGCGGCGGGCCGCCCGCACAGACAGGCGGCGGGGGGGCGCCCGCACAGACAGGCGGCAGGGGGGCGCCCGCACAGACAGGCGGCAGGGGGGCGCCCGCACAGACAGGCGGCAGGGGGGCGCCCGCACAGACAGGCGGCAGGGGGGCGCCCGCACAGACAGGCGGCGGGGGGCGCCCGCACAGACAGGCGGCGGGTGGCGCCCGCACAGACAGGCGGCAGGGGGGCGCCCGCACAGACAGGTGGCGGGCCGACCGCACAGACAGGCGGCCGGCCGACCGCACAGACAGGCGGCCGGCCGACCGCACAGACAGGCTCCGGCCGGGGGTGAGGGGGGAGGGAGGGAAATCAGCGCTGGGGAGATTAGTTTACTGTACCAGCAGCAGCACAGGCAGCGCTCCTCTCTATGCCACGTCTACTAGGATGGTAGGAGGGAAAAGCAGGGAGGCGGAGAGAGAGTGGGTGGGCGGAGCCCGGGAGCCGGCCGTCCCGCCCGTGGCAACGGGACAAACAACGTAAAGCGTGAAAGTCCCGCTGTATCCGGGACGGTTGGGAGGTATGCAGCATGTTAGAATGTGTACATAAGATCCCGCTGGTGGTGGCCGCAGCTTATAGGCCCCAAATCTGGTGACAGGTTCCCTTTAAAGTGAACCTGTCAGGTGCAATATGCACTCAGAGCCAGGAGCAGTTCTGGGCACATATTGCTAATCCCTGCCTAACCGTCCCTGTATACACTAGCATAGATAAAGAGATCAAGAACAAATATTTTTAAAGATCTTATATCTTATGCTAATGAGCGCGGGGACTAGTCCGAAGGGCGTTACTTCACTTGGCTAGTCGGCTCGCATAGCATGTTAGCATGTTATTACGCCCCTGTGTGAGTACTAATACGCTATGTGAGCCGACTAGCCAAGTGAAGTAACGCCCTTGGGACTAGTCCCCGCGCTAATTAGCATAAGATATAAGCTCTTTAAAAATACTTTTTCTATAGATGCCTTTATCTATGCTAGTGTATACAGGGACAGTTAGGGAGGGATTAGCAATATACACCCAGAACTGCTCCTGGCTCTGAGTGCAGATTGCACCTGATAGGTTCCCTTTAAAGGGAAACTGTCACCAGAAATTTAGCAAAAAAAATAAAAGATTCCCCTCTGCA
The DNA here is from genome assembly GCF_048569485.1 of Anomaloglossus baeobatrachus. Taxonomy (NCBI): domain Eukaryota; kingdom Metazoa; phylum Chordata; class Amphibia; order Anura; family Aromobatidae; genus Anomaloglossus; species Anomaloglossus baeobatrachus. The sequence goes on along the minus strand of NC_134356.1, from coordinate 615,923,814 downwards.
GCTCCTGGGCTGCATTCTGGAAAGGTTCCTGTTGTTATTGTGCCCACTTTGAGACCTAAAAAAATACTTTATGAAGTCTTACCTTTTTGTATGCAAATCTGTTTTTATGGTCACGGGGGCGGGCTGCCTGGCGTCCGTTATTCCCCCTCCTGCCGCTGTACGCCGTCCCCCATTGCTCATTTCCATACATGAGGACGCCTTCCTCATGTAACTGTCCTCCTGAAGTTTTGTGCATGCCCAGTGCCACTCTCGCGGGACTGAGCACTGTGCAAAGTGTGAACGCTTTTGAGGTGATTGCGCAGGCGCGAGATTATGGGCGGCGCTGTGATTGTCATCAGCAGCGTCATCCAAGTACCTGCCCATAATCTTGTGCCCGCGCTTCTCACTCTGCCTCCACCGTTATGCGCAAGCACTGGCCATATGAACCACGTTACCTATTACCATGGGCGCGAGATTATGGGCGGCGCTGTGATTGTCATCAGCAGCGTCATCCAAGTACCTGCCCATAATCTCGTGCCCGCGCTTCTCACTCTGCCTCCACCGTTATGCGCAAGCACTGGCCATATGAACCACGTTACCTATTACCATGGGCACGAGATTATGGGCGGCGCTGTGATTGTCATCAGCAGCGTCATCCAAGTACCTGCCCATAATCTCGTGCCTGCGCTTCTCACTCTGCCTCCACCGTTATGCGCAAGCACTGTCCATATGAACCATGTTACCTATTACCGTGGGCGCGAGATTATGGGCGGCGCTGTGATTGTCATCAGCAAAGTCATCCAAGTACCCGCCCATAATCTCGTGCAAGCGGTAATAGGTAACATGGTTCATATGGCCAGCACTTGCGCATAACGGTGGAGTCAGAGGGAAAAGTGCGGGCACGAGATTATGGGCGGGTACTTGGTTAACGCTGTTGATGACAATCACAGCGCCGCCCATAATCTCGTGCCTGCGCAATCACCTGAAAAAGCGTTCACATGCGCAAATCTTCGGGAGGACAGTTACATGAGGAAGGCGTTCTTGTGTATGTAAATGAGCAATGGGGGACTGCGTAAAGCGGCAGGAGGGGGAATAACGGACGCCAGACAGCCCGCCCCCGTGACCATAAAAACACATTTGCATACAAAAAGGTAAGACTTCATAAAGTATTTTTGTAGGTCTCAAAGGGGGCACAATAACAACAGGAACCTTTCTAGAAGCAGCCCAGGAGCTGCAGAGGGGAATCTATTACTTTTATTGTGAAATTTCTGCTGACATGTTCCCTTTAACTGGTAGGGCAGCCAGGATAAAGCAGAGCTGAAGTTGTTGGGAAGCTAGGACCCAGCAGCTCTGCTCCACAGGCAGGAGACCACTGATCGGTAACTAATAGAAGCCTGCAGATGTCACTCTGCATAGGTTATTACTGGCCAGTGCTATCTGCAGGAGAGAGAAGTGCTGATTGCACGGTCTCCTCAGCGTCCTGACTCCCCGCGTGTCTGCAGCAGTGAGAAGCCGCACACGGGGAATCAGAGAGAACAGCTGCAGACAAACGCAGGCTCCGGGACTGGGGGGGTCGGCTCTGGGGGAGGGGGGGGTCGCTCTGCTGCAGGGGGGGGTCGCTCTGCTGCAGGGGTGATTCATACCTCAGCAGCAGTCACAGGAGTAGGTGCGCGCTCGGCTCTGTAATGAATAGAAGGGAGAAACAGCGAGGCGGGGCTACAGTGGGTGGGTGGAGCCCGGGATAAACAGCCTCACGGGCGGGACCCGGGATCAAAGGCTCAGAAGAGGGACTGTCCCGCTGTATCCGGGACGGTTGGGAGGTATGATCTCATCAATATACTTTTCATAAGAGTCAATTTCTGTTACAGATTTTTCATTTGAGAGAAAATTCATAAGAACATTTTCAACAGATTTTTTGGTCCTATCATTAAAGTTACCGGATTGCATTGACCATTATAGTTCTTTTAAAACAAAGTTTGTGCGTCAGTTACACTTATAATCTCTCTCTGATGTAAAGCTTGTGAGTCATTTGCTGGTTTAAAGGCTTGTTTAAGATCACATTAAACTTCCAAAGTATTGTTTTGGAAACCTTGCCGCCCATAGCAGTAACACCAAAGTAAATAATAAGGCACGCACATAAGATTATTGTAAAATGACGAAAAGTTGATTCAATATACAAACTGTAAAATCTAATAAAACTCATACCTAAATTATATTACTAATTAACACCTTTATATATCTGTCAACTCAAACGGAAGGGGACAGTCTTGACGCTAGCCACTCCACTTAGTGGGTCCTCGGGGCACCCTTGTGGTCCCTTTTTCACCCCTATATAGGGATATGCCTTTTCTGCAGTTGCACTAGAGTTATGTATGTGAAGTAGTTGCTGGCTGGTGAAGTGAGGTGAGGGAAAGGTTCAAGTATGGGGGCGCCGAACCACAATCACTCTACATGACTTCAGGCTTCTGAATTCTCACAGCACACGCACTGCACACTTTTAGGATTCTCCCTTGCCAGTGACAAGAGTGGACGGTTATGTGAGCACAAGTATATGATTTGTATACTTCTGGCAACACTCCAACTAGACATGTGTGACGCCCCTGGACTAGTCAGGGCGTCACAGGGGACTGCACGCTTTTTATTCTTAGTGCAGGTCTCAACCCCTCTTGGTTCTGGGTTCCCAACCTGCAGCACTGCCTCCATCAGCATCCAAAAGTCCCAATCACATCTCACACCACACCCTGTCAGGCACACCAGTGGGCTGCTAAGCTGGAATAGGGCCACCCACCTAGGGGTCAGGCAGGGAGGTGGGAGGTGACAAGGAGAGTTGAGTGGTAGCCCTCGAGCAGTGAGGAGCTAGGAGGGAGTGTGTGGCTCCCGGGGTGGAGAAGATTGGGTTGCAGACGGTGGTCTGGACCCAGAGGAGTCAGAGACCCAGTCGCGGGATATTGGGACTGGGTGTCTGGCTTAGAACGGTCAGCAGCAAGTACAATAGCCATTTGGGACCGAAAGCACGTCGAGGTACTGGACTCTAGGGCGAGGAGACATTTCAAGCAACCCGGAAATTAACCTGCGGAGGATAGGGCCTTTATGAACTGTCCCCACGAAGCTCAGAGATTGGGGGCACTAGCGCAACGAGGGGGATAGGGCTTTCCAACCAAAGCAGCCCACTGAAATCCCAAGCGTGAGTTCCTGAGAGCACAGCTCCTTCACACAAAAAGTGGGGAGCGGGGCCCGGACAGCTTCAAGCTTACGGGCCACTTGGACACTACTAAAATGTGTGCATGGAGGCAAGCTCCGGACCATCAGGCAGTACTGCAGGAGACGGAGACCCGGACAAGCTCCCCCAAGAGGGCAGCGGCTCGCAGAGACTTGGTTTACTACGTTGTCAGCGTCTGCTTTCCTTCTAATTGAGTAACTGATCAACCCTCTGCTCCCAGCGAGCCTGTGCTTCCCTGCAACCCCTCCATCCAGAGTTCCGGGGCCTTCCCTACCCGTGGAGGAAAAATGTCATCTAGCTGCCCCCCATTCCATCAACCCCGGTACTCATCAGCAACGATGGTACTCTCCGTTACCGCACAAACTATATCTCCCCTGTAAATAACCCCGCTTTTACATTTAAGAGTGGCCCCAAGCCCCCGGGTCCGGAGACCCTCGAGCCACGAGTAATTACCCCCGGATCCGAGCGGTTCGACCACTGCTGGGGCGGCACACATGCCCGGCCTCCCTCAATTAATTTCAATTGAGCAAGGCAGCACATGACAAGAATATGCATAATTAATCATATCCTAAATGATTGCAAGTCAAATTTATGTATGAGAAAGCCAAGATGATTGTCTATAAAATGAAGGTAATCTCACTCTCACAGCTGTAGTAGATGGTGAGATCTTGAGTTCAAAAGTCAAATGTTCAAAACATTGTTACCCTTTTGCTTGTCAGTGTACATCCATATAACCCTCATCAGTACAGAAACATAGCATTAAAACCCTCATCAGTACAGGAATACATCATGAGAACAATCATCAGTATGGGAACACAATACCAAAACCACCATCAGTACATGGTACTGTAGCACCCTGTGGTTGAGGAGGTTTTACCCGACTTGTGGCCAGGCCAGGAGTGCAGATCCTCTACGTCGTCACGGGCTGGACTGGCCCGGTTTCATGACCCCGAGGCGTACAGGAGGGAAGGTGGTGGACGGGAGGAAGGATGGAGGATGAGGGTAGTGACGGCGAGGAAAGTCTTTTTAGATCGTGACACCACCTGTGGTCCGCGGCCAGAGATGGCCCACCGCTGTAGGTGCTGCTCTCTGGGGCTGATGGTGAAGGTTGCAGCTGGGATGGTGTCGCTCCCCACAGGCGAAGGGGGGTTGCCCCGGGGAGGATGTTGGAAGACGGACGGGGGGGGGGGGGGGTGGTAGTACCCGTTGGTGCCGCAGCGCTGGGTGCATGCATCGGCAAATGAGAGGCAGAGCCAGGGGCTGCGGTTCCAGGTCTTTTACTCACTGGTAGTTCAGGCGCTGCCCCAGAGTACCGGTCTCCACCACGATGAGCTCCAGCCGATCCCGAATCCGTGGAAGATCAGGTCCTGTGTGTCAGCCTTTGGGCCCTTCCTCCTTTGATGTGCTAAGTATCAGATCCCCGTGGCGTGAAGCACTTAGAGATCTCGATGTCAGTAAAGTGTCCTGTCCTGTATGCTGATAGCGCGGTTCTGCCATGGGGCCGGTCGAAGAGCTCAGCCCCAGATCCTATATGCTATTTTGCTCCAGGAATAGTGGGACAGGTCCAGTGACCTTTTTAGCCTGCTCCCGTGACCCTTGCAGAGTTGGTAGACAAATTGAGGCATGCATGCCCTAGGGTTGTGTACCCCGACAGCACCAGTACTGTGGAAGCAGCCTCCTGCTTCTCCCTAGCGACCGTGTTTTTCACGCATTGGCCCACAGAGCTGCCTCGTGGCATGTCCGCTTTGCTCGGCGTCTGTAGCTGTTCTCCCTCTAAAGTTGTGTGGTGTGTTCAAAGCTGTTTCCCGCAGCCGCTGCCACCGACTGGTTCACTACTCTCACTAGGTCAACCTGCTTCTCCCACTGTGTGCTTCTAACTCTCCCTGGTGGTTGCTTCTCCCTGACCCTGAGTCTTGGTTCCAGTGGATTGGGAGCCCCTAAGTGCAGTGGCGTCCTGTAAACCCAACCGCTGTGGTATCCCCCTTCTGTGACCCGACCCTGGCCCGATCTTCATTGGGGAGCGCAACCTACTGTAAAACTATATGTGTGTGTTGGTGAAACCGGTACAGACTTTCCTTAGATCTGGGATAAGCACTAAACCTTAATGGAGGTGCAGTACCCTGTGGCGCCTGAAGCCTCAGGGGTGCCACATTACATTAATTTTAATGTCAGATCAGACCAATATACATTTATATCACATGAACCTACAACTTTGAGTACATCCTTAACAATGGTAAGGAAATACTGGGAGTTGTCTTTATCAGTCATCATCAGGTGGCGGACCTTACAGGAACCAGAGTACTGATGCGAATTAATCAGTATCTCAAATAAACATTTACATCCAGATACCTTATAGAGGATGTTGTTTCTGATCAGAGTTGTTCTCTTACTTTTCTTCATCTTGTCCAGACGACATGACGAATTTTCACATTCATAGCTTGCCTCTGCAGACTTCTATCTTCTCTGGTCTTCTTCCGCACATCCAGACATGATAACCTTAGAAATAGGGTCATTATAATGCTCCACAATAAAAATATCTGCCCTACACTGTGCTTCAGAATAAATAATTGCTCCTCATTGTGTTCCCTGCACAAAATATGACCCCATAAATTCCCTCTTATGGTGCATGTCCACACTGCCCTCTTTTTCCATACTGGGCCCCATCTTCACATTATCATCTCACACTGTATCTCTCTATATGGACCCATCTCTACACTGTGCCCCCTCATCACACTCCCGATCCCCGATATAGTTCATGCTGTCTCATTATTTCCTCACCCATTCCCCCCTCTCATGGTATTGTGTTCTCATACATTCCCCCCATTCGCTCCACATACTCTCTTCAAATTTCTCCCCCCAATTGCTCCTCATACTGTGCCCATATTCACTCCTTCAACTTGCTTCCCATACTGTGTCCATACACACTCCCCTCACCCTCTCTCCCCATACTGTGTCCTGAAATAGTCCCCCTTGTTACCCAAACTGTGTACTCTTTTTTTTTTTACCCGATTTGCTTCCCATACTGGTTCTGCTTATATTCCCCCCACCCTCTCTCCCTATAATGTGTAGTCAAATGTCTTTCTCTATCCCTACTTACAATAAATCTTCGGTGTCTTCAGCTCCATTGGAGCACTTACCACACCAAACTTCTGCCGCCTATGTGGCACCAAGGAGTGACGTCAGCAATCTGATAATATTACTGATGTCGCCCTGACCCGGAAGTGCTCATGGCTACAGCCTCAATTGTACTCGAGCCTGAAAGACGTGAGTACTCTTGATCACTGGGAGCCGGCATACTGCACCTTTTCTGAGTTAGCTGTCAGCTTGACACCTGGCCAAGAGAATGGCCAACTCCCACTACAGGGTATGGCAAAATGCAACTGCTGGGGAGACACCTTGGACCGCTGCATTGTGCGTTCCAACAGCGCCGCTTTGTAAATGTACCCCCTAGGTACGCACCTGATTTTGAGGGTTCTTTGCAGGACTTTCGCTTGAAGCACAGAAAACTATGATTCAAATAAAATCCCAATTGAGCCTTTGAGTAAAGTGAAGTAAACTAAGTCCATAACTTCTGTTTCACCTTTTTACCGGCAATGTCTGTATACCACATTATTGAGTCCAGTATAAAAGACGACCCTTGACAGAAAAAAGGTCAAATGGAGTTCAAATTGGCAAACTTTGGACTCCAATTGCCTGATTATATTCAATGATTTTATCGGATTTCTGTCGGAATACTATTTTTCAGGCCTCAAGATGAAAGTTGTTGATGGAGACGGTAAAAATGTCTCAGACTTAGTGTGAAACTATCCTTAAAGGGGTTTTCTCATGAACAAGGTTCATTGTAAAGTTGATTTTAATCGGTAGATCTTAATATAATAATAATTTCCACACTTGGATGTGTTTATAAAAAAATGTTCCTTTGCTGAGATAATGTTATATATGTGCCCCTGCTGTGTACTGTGTAATGGCCGTGTCTGACCATACAGGAAAATGGTCTGTTCTTATCACAGCTCCTGGGCAGGATAGGAAGTAATAAAGTATGCAACCATTACAGCACAGGATCGCAAATAATTCTTTCTATGAAGTCAAATATTTAAAAAAAAAAAAAAAACAGGCAGGGAAATGCTGTACCTCAAATAAAGAATAATTTACGATCCCATGCTGTAATGTCTGTATACTCTCTTTTACCTCCTCTCCGACCAAGGAGATTTGGTATGATCAGACCATGTCCCTCTACGGTCAGACACGGCCATTACACAGTACACAGCAGGAACACATATATAAGATTATCTCAGCACAGGAACATTTTTTTAAACAAGTCCAATTGTGGAACTTCTTATTATTCTTAGACCTATCGATGAAAATCAATTTTGAAATTAACTTTGTTCAAGGAAAACCCCTTTAAGCCCCGCATAGACTTTACTTAGCTGTTGGCCAAACAATGGTTTGCCTGATTCTCCCATAAAACAGAGGCTCGTTCTTCTGACCACTCCTGGGTTCTGTATGCGGGAGCTGCTCTCAGACAACTCTGAACCGGAGGATCAGCTGTTCAAAACCAGACGTGTTGGATCCTTGTCTTATCACAAGATGTCGGGGGGCCTCATACACATAAGGCTGTTGTCCGAACCTATCAAATTTGGTGGATTCAGCTGACGTTAACCTAATGTATTGGAGGGCTGAAGGCCTATTCTTTTGAATAAAACATTATCAGAAATGTCGGCCATGTTTGAACATAGGCTCTGACTTTCTCTCACACAGTTGTAATGTAGAGTGAATCTATAAATCTCCTGCAGTCAGCCTCACAAGAGGAAGTCGTTTGGAGAAGTCTCTAGGATAGAGGTATAATATTGCTAAACTTCTCATGCAGTAGTCATAGTGTAAGCAGAAGATTAGAGTCCTGCTCAAACTGGTTCTTCTCGGCCTCCACCCTGAGTGAGGCCAGGTGTCTGGAGATCAGTGACGTCAGATGGGATGAGGGAAGCCCCTACTGACTCATAGTAACCCTTGATGTAAGTGCAGAGCAAGCGGATAGTATAATCCTCGCCAGGCGGCAATGTGAGACATATGGGAGACACTAGAAGACACGTTTCCTGGTTATTTCACACCATGTCGCCTACTACTAAGCAGATCTATTTTAAGACGTTTCCAAATCCTTTGAATTATATAGGGCCTGCGGTAACAATTTTTGGTTGTGGGACAAAGGCCATTTCATTACAGAAGTCTATAAAATGTCTATTCAGAGATGAATCTTCAGTTCGGAGGAGACGTCTGAAAATTCCTTTGTCCTTGTAAGGCACAGTTCACATTTATACAGTGAATTCCGCTGGACGTGTACACCAAAATCACAAAAAAACTGTCGTAAGATGTATATGGCAGCATATAGTCAAATGTTCTGTTGAATAAGTGTCGATGGGCGGAGGAGGGGACGCTGCGCTCTCCCACTGCTCGGGTCCGGCTGCCGCTGCTGCTTCGGCTGCTGCTGTTCGGTGCCTCGAGCGATGGGCCGGATCCCGGGGACTCGAGCGGCGCTCCTCGCCCGTGAGTGAAAAGGGGTGGTTTTGGGTTTTGGGGATATTGTCCGTGACGCCACCCACGGTTGTGGTGATTGTGTGGACACCACCGCTGCTCTGGACGGGGATCCCGGGAGCGGTGACAGGGAGCAGCTTTGGTTATTAATCCTCCCCTCCGTGGGTAGGGGGTTGGTTGTCCCGGGGCCCGGTGATGGGGTAAGGGTTGATGACAGGCGGGTTGCGGGGCCTGTTGAGGTGCAGGGTCGCAGGGGCAGCGCTGTGCCGCACGGCACGGAGGTACTCACTCAGCCCAAGGATGATGACACAGTTCACGGTAAAACAAGCGGCTGGATGGACGGGTCCCTCGGACGGCTGCGGTGTTGTAGTTCCCTGCAGGTTAGCGGTGACTGTCTTTTCCCTGCACCTACGCTGTCTTACGGTTTCGATGGGTTCCCACCGGTAACCCGCTCCCCGACTTGGATGTGAGCCGGGGGAGCCCCTTTTGCCCGCAGGCACTGGCCCTGAGAAACGGTTGCCTTGGCGGTGGCGGTGTCTCTCTCACTGGGTTGGACTGTTGCCTTCTATTGGGACTTGACTGTTTGGAAACCTGGAGGTCCCCTTCACTAACGGATTCGGCAACTTCACGGCGACTCCTAGCCTTGCCGGGGTCCGAAAGGCCCCTGCCACTGGTGCTGGCTTCTCTTCGTGTACCGGTCCGGTACCGCCGGGCCACCACCCGTCCACGGTCCTTACGGTAGACTCCAATCGGCCACTCCTGCAGACGGTCACCACCGTCTGCCAACCTTGCTGGTCTGTCCGGGCCACACACCTGGACCAACTTCAGGCTCTTTAGCTGTCACTTTTCTCTCTCCACTTTCACTACTCGACTGCTCTCTCTCCTCTCCAAACTGAACTCTGCTCCGCACTCGAGCTCTCCCTGAGCTAAACTCTGCCTCAGTTTCCTGCCTCCAGGACTGTGAACTCCTCGGTGGGTGGAGACCAACCGCCTGGCTCCACCCCCTGGTGTGGACATCAGCCCCTGGAGGAAGGCAACAAGGGTTTTGTCTGACCTTGATGTGCCTGCAGGGAGTGTGGGGTGTCGTGGTGTTGTTCTTTGTAGCCCCTGGATTGTCCAGGGCGACACATTCCCCCTTAGTTTAATGCAGACCGTCCTTGGGCTGCCCGTCCAACACCGGTTTTATTTTTCACGAACTGAAAAAATAGAAAAATGTAAAACGGTGACAGACATACAAGTATAATAACATCTTCCCACATCGGGAGGTACTCTTACTTAAACGTTACGGTAACGGTTACGGCTTCCGCTCTCACCCACCCAAGCAACCTGGCCCTGATGCTGCCCCTAAGCAAACAGGCAGCACCCCTTGACCCCAGTCCAGCACAAGCTGCCCGAGCGGGTTCTGTCCTTTCCAGGGGACCCACGTCCATGGGGAGCCCCTGGAACCCCCAGAGGGTAGCCACCGGTTCCGGTGATGGCTGGGCCCCAGCCTGCTCCACTGCGGGCCCTCCCTCCAATCTGCCTCTCCGGAGGCGGCAACGGTAGGAGCCATAACAACATTTTATTTATAAGCCACTAAGTTTGTGGTTGCCCTGCAAGTTCTCGGGCCTGTTCATAGGAGTTCCTATGTGAACTTGTAAAAGGGGTCCCAACGGGGACCAGTTACCGGCTACGACCGGTTCCAAATCACGGTTCAATCAGGTGACTTTCCACGGTTTCATTCACTTATCATTCATTTATCATTTTCAAAAATTTTCAACTTTTAAACTTTAACACACAATGTTCATGGTCCCAACGGGGACGGTGCAACGGTACTCCGCTGCCCTTACTCCGACTCTTCGGTGTCTGCTGGGGGAGAGGGTGCGGCGGACACCCGGGCTTCCTGGCTGCCCCTCAGCTTGGCATCCAGCGCAAACCACCCCCTCTCCCCACAGTGCCGGGTATACTGCACCACGTCGCCCGGCATCAGGTTGCGGCCTGGGTGCTCTTCTGGCAGGTGAACATTAACATCCCGCCGGGCTATAAATACTTCGGCCTCCAGGCCCGGTTCATAAATGAATCCATAGCCCCGGCGGACATCAAACCGCCTCACCTGCCCCTCATACAGCGGGCCCCGGACACGGAAGGTTGCTTGTCTCAGGCTCTCCTTCTCCCGGATTGTACGGGCCACCATCTCTGCCTTCTTTCTTTCCCTTTCCTCGATTTCCGGGCTCAACGGTACTGGCTCCCTATCCCAATATGGCGCTGCTGCGAGCTCCGGCGCACGGGTCGGGCCCCGCGAGACCTTTTGGACACTGCCCACTGCTGGTGATCTGGGCGGAAGGTCCCGCGGTGACTTGGCCTTGGACGCCGCCTTGCAGCGGCAACCCGGCGCAACCTCAGCCGAGGTGTGGGGGATGGTCACAGGGGCTTTCCTCTGCTGGGCCTTCGGCACGGAGCGGGCTCTCGGCTCCGGCTCGGGGAATCTCTCGGGGGGTGCCTCCGGTTCAGGCTTCGGGGCTTTCCATGGGAGCACCTCCAGTCGGCTACGGGCTCCGGCTACAGGTCGGTCCGCCTGGGCGGACATGCTGGGTATCGCTACCGGTTACGGGGGCAGCGGGCCTAGTGGCGGGGCCACGGCAGTCGGGACGGGTGGCGAGGGAGGCAGTAGGGCGAGGGGGTTCAGACCGGGTCCCGCAGCCGTGATGACCGACCCACTAGGGGTATCGGGGCGTGGGTCACTCACCCTCTCTTCCACCACTTCCTCCTCGCGTCTCCGCATGGCCGCTATGACCTCCGCGCCATGTCGGTCTCCCACTCCTCCAGTTGGAGCTGCATCTTGACCTGCAGCCGTTATTGGATCTGCGCGGTCCGGATCTCCACCCACGCCGCGGTTCCAGGCGCAGGGGCTACGGTGCTTCGGGACGGCATGTACATCCTGCTGGCGGCTTCTCCCAGGAACAAGATGGCCGCAGAGTCTTGGCGTCCCTGCTTTTATAGCCGCGGCTACATGCGACCAGTCGCCATTTCGCCCCCCTTAGTTTCTTTTCCGGCCCCTCCTCTATCGGGGCAGGGTCTTGGCCTTCGCGCCTCCACTACTCGAGGAGACGCTTGAGCGGGAACTCTTCGCGCCCAAGATGGCGGCTTTTCAAATTTTCTGGCCGGACACCTCCAGCGGTAACAAGGCGCACCTCTACCCAACGGCAGAGCGGTAAGATCCTGTTCGTGACGCCAAGTTGTCGCGGGTGGAGGAGGGGACGCTGCACTCTCCCACTGCTCGGGTCCGGCTGCCGCTGCTGCTGCGGCTGCTGCTGCTCGGTGGCTCAAGCGATGGGCCGGATCCCGGGGACTCGAGCGGCGCTCCTCGCCCGTGAGTGAAAAGGGGTGGTTTTGGGTTTTGGGGATATTGTCCGTGACGCCACCCACGGTTGTGGTGATTGTGTGGACACCACCGCTGCTCTGGACGGGAATCCCGGGAGCGGTGACAGGGAGCAACTTTGGTTGTTAATCCTCCCCTCCGTGGGTAGGGGGTTGGTTGTCCCGGGGCCCGGTGATGGGGTAAGGGTTGATGACAGGCGGGTTGCGGGGCCTGTTGAGGTGCAGGGTCACAGGGGCAGCGCTGTGCCGCACGTCACGGAGGTACTCACTCAGCCCAAGGATGATGACACAGTTCACGGTAAAACAAGCGGCTGGATGGACGGGTCCCTCGGACGGCTGCGGTGTTGTAGTTCCCTGCAGGTTAGCGGTGACTGTCTTTTCCCTGCACCTACGCTGTCTTACGGTTTCGATGGGTTCCCACCGGTAACCCGCTCCCCGACTTGGATGTGAGCCGGGGGAGCCCCTTTTGTCCGCAGGCGCTGACCCTGAGAAACGGTTGCCTTGGCGGTGGCGGTGTCTCTCTCACTGGGTTGGACTGTTGCCTTCTATCGGGACTTGACTGTTTGGAAACCCGGAGGTCCCCTTCACTAACGGATTCAGCAACTTCACGGCGACTCCTAGCCTTGCCGGGGTCCGAAAGGCCCCTGCCACTGGTGCTGGCTTCTCTTCGTGTACCGGTCCGGTACCGCCGGGCCACCACCCGTCCACGGTCCTTACGGTAGACTCCAATCGGCCACTCCTGCAGACGGTCACCACCGTCTGCCATCCTTGCTGGTCTGTCCGGGCCACACACCCAGACCAACTTCAGGCTCTTTAGCTGTCACTTTTCTCTCTCCACTTTCACTACTCGACTGCTCTCTCTCCTCTCCAAACTGAACTCTGCTCCGCACTCGAGCTCTCCCTGAGCTAAACTCTGCCTCAGTTTCCTGCCTCCAGGACTGTGAACTCCTCGGTGGGTGGAGACCAACCGCCTGGCTCCACCCCCTGGTGTGGACATCAGCCCCTGGAGGAAGGCAACAAGGGTTTTGTCTGACCTTGATGTGCCTGCAGGGAGTGTGGGGTGTCGTGGTGTTGTTCTTTGTGGCCCCTGGCTTGTCCAGGGCGACACATAAGTTTTGTCAGGTTTTACATTTTTTTGTAAGTACTAAAAAAGTTATAGTTAACCACGTTTTTTTGGTCCCCAACAAAATCGTATGAAAGACATAGTGTACATGTTTATCCACATTATCCTCAATCGGAGCAGGATTGACACGTATAGCAGTACATTTCAATACTTCTAAAACATATACGTTTAACAGTATGTTCCATTAAAACCTAATTGATAAAAAAAATGTAAAAAAAAGTATATAGATTTATCTGTCACAATTCAGACAGAGATAGTTGCACTTATGGCACATGCGTGCATACATTTTTGATGCATATGTCCTACCCATATGTCATACATCTGCATGTATACAAATGTGAACTTAGCCATATGTGACAGTCCGCTATGGGGCATGTGATTCGTGGGTACCCTTGGTGTTTGGCCCAGTGCGAGCCGCTTCCAGCCTCTGAATAACTCGCACTAGGGGTGCCAACAGTGTTAACGGATGTTGTGGGCACCAAAAAAAAAGAAAAACATTGCCCACCCGCCCCTAGACGTGATCTGTTTATGGCTGGCTCCATGTGGGTGGACACCCGAACTGCCCAATTAGTGACTTCCATTGAGGTTCAGGTCAAGTCCGGGTCCCAGACCGAACTTTATCTGAAGTCCGGCTGCACCCAGTGAACCAATCTTCCACAGGTCCGCTCATCTCTAGTGGAGGCCATTATACTTTTTGGAGGGATGTGCGTGCGGAGACTGTTATACTGCTTGGAGGGCTATGTGGGGGCCAATTATACTGATTGGAGGGCTATGTCTGGGCCAATTATACTGTATGGGGGGCTATGTAGGGTCCATTATACTATTTAGAAGGCTGTATGGGGACTATTACACTGTTTTGTGGGCTGGTATATATATATATATATATATATATATATATATATATATATATATATATATATATATACAGTGCCTACAAGTAGTATTCAACCCCCTGCAGATTTAGCAGGTTTACACATTCGAAATTAACTTGGCATTGTGGCATTTGGACTGTAGATCAGCCTGGAAGTGTGAAATGCACTGCAGCAAAAAAGAATGTTATTTCTTTTTTTATTTTTGTTTTAAATTGTGAAAAGTTTATTCAGAGGGTCACTTATTATTCAACCCCTCAAACCACAAGAATTCTGTTTGGTTCCCCTAAAGTATTAAGAAGTATTTCAGGCACAAAGAACAATGAGCTTCACATGTTTGGATTAATTATCTATTTTTCCAGCCTTTTCTGACTAATTAAGACCCTCCCCAAACTTGTGAACAGCACTCATACTTGGTCAACATGGGAAAGACAAAGGAGCATTCCAAGGCCATCAGAGACAAGATCGTGGAGGGTCACAAGGCTGGCAAGGGGTACAAAACCCTTTCCAAGGAGTTGGCCCTACCTGTCTCCACTGTTGGGAGCATCATCCGGAAGTGGAAGGCTTATGGAACTACTGTTAGCCTTCCACGGCCTGGACAGCCTTTGAAAGTTTCCACCCGTGCCGAGGCCAGGCTTGTCCGAAGAGTCAAGGCTAACCCAAGGACAACAAGGAAGGAGCTCCGGGAAGATCTCATGGCAGTGGGGACATTGGTTTCAGTCAATACCATAAGTAACGTACTCCACCGCAATGGTCTCCGTTCCAGACGAGCCCGTAAGGTACCTTTACTTTCAAAGCGTCATGTCAAGGCTCGTCTACAGTTTGCTCATGATCACTTGGAGGACTCTGAGACAGACTGGTTCAAGGTTCTCTGGTCTGATGAGACCAAGATTGAGATCTTTGGTGTCAACCACCAGGGCCGGCTCCAGGTTTTTGTGGGCCCTGGGCGGAAGAGTCCCGGTGGGCCCCATCCACACGCAGACACACACATACGTACACATACATATACATATTTAAAGACAAACTCACAAAAATACGTATAGAACTGACATATCTATACAGTCATATACACTGACATACATAGATACACATCATACATGCATACAGACACACACAACACAACTCTGCTAGATACATACATACAGACACACACAGCTCTGCTGGATACATACACACATAGCTCTGCTACATACACACATAGCTCTGCTACATACATACACAGCTCTGCTGGATACATACACACATAGCTCTGCTACATACATACACACATAGCTCTGCTACATACATACACACATAGCTCTGCTACATACACTCATAGCTCTGCTACATACACACACAGCTCTGCTGGATACATACACACATAGCTCTGCTACATACATACACAGCTCTGCTGGATACATACACACATAGCTCTGCTACATACACTCATAGCTCTGCTACATACATACACACATAGCTCTGCTGCATACATACACACATAGCTCTGCTACATACATACACAGCTCTGCTGGATACATACACACCTAGCTCTGCTACATACATACACACATAGCTCTGCTACATACATACACACATAGCTCTGCTACATACATACACACATAGCTCTGCTACATACATACACACATAGCTCTGCTACATACATACACACATAGCTCTGCTACATACATAGCTCTGCTACATACATAGCTCTGCTACATACATACATATAGCTCTGCTACATACATACATGAATCTGCTACATACATACACACATAGCTCTGCTACATACATACACACATAGCTCTGCTACATACATACACACATAGCTCTGCTACATACATACACACATAGCTCTGCTACATACATACACACATAGCTCTGCTACATACATACACACATAGCTCTGCTGCATACATACACACATAGCTCTGCTACACACATACATACACATAGCTCTACTACATACATACATGAATCTGCTACATACATACACACATAGCTCTGCTACATACATACACACATAGCTCTGCTACATACATACACACACACATAGCTCTGCTACATACATAGCTCTGCTACATACATACATGAATCTGCTACATACATACACACATAGCTCTGCTACATACATACACACATAGCTCTGCTACATACATACACACATAGCTCTGCTACATACATAGCTCTGCTACATACATACATGAATCTGCTACATACATACACACATAGCTCTGCTACATACATACACACATAGCTCTGCTACATACATACACACATAGCTCTGCTGCATACATACACACATAGCTCTGCTACATACATAGCTCTGCTACATACATACATACACATAGCTCTGCTACATACATACATGAATCTGCTACATACATACACACATAGCTCTGCTACATACATACACACATAGCTCTGCTACATACATAGCTCTGCTACATACATACATGAATCTGCTACATACATACACACATAGCTCTGCTACATACATACATGAATCTGCTACATACATACACATATAGCTCTGCTACATACATACAGACATAGCTCTGCTACATACATACACACATAGCTCTGCTACATACATACAGACACACACGTAGCTCTGTGGGGCCCACACACACAGCTCCAGGGGCCAGCACATACAGCACCGGGGGGCAGGGCATACACCTAAGGGGGGAGAAGCCCATACAGCTCCCCAGGGCCCATAAATCGGGGGCGGGGAGGGCACATACCTCTCAGGTCACGGTGGAGAGGGGGCCCACAAAGCGCCGGAGAGGGGGCCCACACAGCGCCGGAGAGGGGGCCCACACAGCGCCGGAGAGGGGGCCCACACAGCGCCGGAGAGGGGGCCCACACAGCGCCGGAGAGGGGGCCCACACAGCGCCGGAGAGAAGAGCTGTGCTGGGGGTCGCTGGCTGGCACTGCAACTCCTTCATCTGTGGGACTGAGCAGGCCGGTCGGTAGCTCCGCCCACAGATGAAGTTCAAACCAGGAAGTCTGCGCGCCTTAAAGGGACGGCGCTGCAGATTCCTGCCGAGGACTGCGGAACTCGGCCCGGGGGCAGCAGAACTAAGGCGAGGGGGCCCCGGCCAAGGGGCACCAGAACTGACGAGGCCGAGTGGGCCCCCCCGGCTCTCCAGGGCCCCGGCATTTGCCCAGGTATGCCGCGTGCTGACGCCGGCCCTGCCAACCACACACGTGACGTTTGGAGACTGGATGGCACTGCATACAACCCCAATAATACCATCCCTACAGTCAAGCATGGTGGTGGCAGTATCATGCTGTGGGGCTGTTTCTCAGCCAAGGGGCCTGGCCATCTGGTCCGCATCCATGGGAAGATGGATAGCACGGCCTACCTGGAGATTTTGGCCAAGAACCTCCGCTCCTCCATCAAGGATCTTAAGATGGGTCGTCATTTCATCTTCCAACAAGACAATGACCCAAAGCACACAGCCAAGAAAACCAAGGCCTGGTTCAAGAGGGAAAAAATCAAGGTGTTGCAGTGGCCTAGTCAGTCTCCTGACCTTAACCCAATTGAAAACTTGTGGAAGGAGCTCATGATTAAAGTCCACATGAGACACCCAAAGAACCTAGATAACTTGGAGAAGATCTGCATGGAGGAGTGGGCCAAGATAACTCCAGAGACCTGTGCCGGCCTGATCAGGTCTTATAAAAGACGATTGTTAGCTGTAATTGCAAACAAGGGTTATTCCACAAAATATTAAACCTAGGGGTTGAATAATAATTGACCCACACTTTTATGTTGAAAATTTATTAAAATTTAACTGAGCAACATAACTTGTTGGTTTGTAAGATTTATGCATCTGTTAATAAATCCTGCTCTTGTTTGAAGTTTGCAGGCTCTAACTTATTTGCATCTTATCAAACCTGCTAAATCTGCAGGGGGTTGAATACTACTTGTAGGCACTGTATGTATATATATATATATATATATATATATATATACTGTTTGGAGGCCTATGTAAGGGTCCATTATACTGCTTGGTTGGCCAGTTGGGGTCATTATATTGTGTATGGGCCACAATACAGTGTGGAGCATTGTGTGGGAGTCATCATACTTTGTGGAGGAGTATGGAGCACCATCATACTGTATCTAAAGTCATCGTACTGTATGAAGGGCTGTGTGGGAGCCATCATATTGTGTGAGGGCTGTTGGGGGCCTCATAATGTGTGGGAGGACTGTGTTGGGGCCATCCTACTGTGCGTGCGGGACAGTGGGGGCCATTATACTGTGTGGGGGGAATGTGAAGCCATCATACTGTGTATGGGACTGTGGGGACCATCATAGTGTGTTGGAATCACTGTGGGGTATCATACGTTTGGAGGGAAGTACTCTAAGGTCATCATATTGTGCATGTGGATAATACTGTGGTGAAATTCACTGTGGGTGTATCATATTGTGTTTGGAGGGTACTTCTGTTGGCATCATATTTGATGGGGGCATCTTAGGGCATGGGAACACTAAACAGAGCAAAATTATTTTGTAGGGGTTGCAAACTTGTGAGTTATACTCTTCTGTGAAACCGCCAAATATTTTTTTTGTGGGGGAGGGGTGGACCATGATGTCTATGTACATGCCTTGTGACGTTAGCATTTGAGGAGTAGGGTTTTATTAGTCATTGGTTTTCCTTCAACCTCTAAAAGTGCCAACTCTTTTACCAAATGCATTTCCAAATTTGGATTTAGAACATTTTTGAATTCTTAAAGAATAACTAAACTCTCAATTTGTTTTATAATTTTGTTCTGCATGGAAAGTTATGAAATTGCAAATCATTCCTGTGGAAAAAAATATTTGCAAGTGGCTTCCAAACCTCTGCTTTTCCCAATCTATTTTCCTGCCTCCAGCTACATTTATATCAGAATGTACCCATTTGAAGTACACATGATGGCAGTGATGGGTCAGCCCCTATCTCCTCCTCTGAGTATTCTGCTTATCAGAACCCTCTCTTGCAGCAGATTATCACCAGAGTTAGTGAGACACAGGGGCTGGGCTGACCCTTCACTGCTATCATCTGTACTCCAAATGAGTACATTCCAATATCAATGTAGCTAAAAGCAGGAAATAGAAAAAAAATACAAAAAATGTAGAAGTGCTGGCAAACAAAAGAGAGACAAAAAAGCAATTTGATAGGCTTGTCTAAAAGGATGTAGTTTTAGGGCATGCTTAATGTGTGGAATTAATTTGGTCTTCTTGGGTAGTGCATCCCAGGAAACTGGTGAAGCAACAAAAAATTTAGAAAATGAAGGTTCAAAAAATTCAAGATGTTAGTCTTAAATTGTTGGTAAAATGTAGAATCTGAGTAAGGTGATGAGTAGACACGAAGGAGTACACATAGGAAGATACAACAGTCAGTCAGATACATTGATGTAGTGACTGGACAAAAGTTTAGCCTGGCTGCTGAATCTGGCGGATCTAAATTCTCTTGGAGCTTCTGCTAATTGATCTAATCCAACACTCCAAGTGGTCAACACACAAGAGGTTAAAAAAGTGGAAAGGTGGCTGCACATACAGTATGTACGATTTTCTCTATTAAGACCTTTAGAAGTAGCCAGGGCTGGACTGGCCCACCAGAGAACCGGAGGATCCTCCAGTGGGCCCAGACAGTAACACCTGCTGACAGGGCCGCCATAAGGGCATTAGTACGCTTACTGATGGGGCCCAGTGAAGTGGGGAGCCCTGGTCCTGCCGGGGTACTTATGTCGCTTTATTAAGCCCGGGGCCAGGACCCCTCTTCACCAGGCCCCAGTCACTGCCACACTATACATGGCTAGTTTGCATGTATATGTGCTTTAGGCGATTCGCATGCAAATTTGCTATGTGGACGGTGGCACTAGGGTCAGTGGGGCAGAGCAGGGAGCGGGCGCGTTATCCTACTGCCCAGCATGCAGCGTGATGAGGTCATCAAGCTGCGACCTCATCACACGTCTGCAGGCAACGCAAAGCCACAGAGGTGGCAAGGACGCAGCAGCCAGAAGGGAAACCAACAAGTTCGTTGGCACTAGATGGTGAAGATGCCAGAGGGGAAGTATAAGGGTAATGTCAGGGACCTTAGATGAGAACCCCCATTCCAACGGTAAAAGAAAAAAAATCCTGAAGAGGGGCTTTAAGAGGTGTATTACCTTGTATTATATGCTGATATTAGCATGTTTTACCACGAAATTGGTGGTCTTATATTTATATCTATGTAGCTACATAGTGGGCCCCAAGAATGATTTTCTCTGTTGGACCCAGGGTACCTCAGTCCGACGCTGGAAGTAGCACAGAAATAGTTCATTGAATTTATAGTGGAAATCTGGTTCAGTTTAGTATATCACACACAGCTGACTTGAGCCTGTTTCAGTTTCTCTGAATAGACAGATTTATATTTTGAAGTCACCGCAGGGATCACTTGATTAGCCAAATGTAGCGGAGGTGTCATGGGGCAGACTTAGGCTGAGTCACTATAATGAGAGGAACTCTAGTTTTGTTCTTTACTTACTGTAAATTGGCATTTTATTGCTATTACTTTTTTCTTTACAATTTTAAATGAGAAATGTGAAAATGCCTAAAACTCATAGAGGGCTAAGGCTACACAGTGAATTGACACGCGACAGCAATTCTCAGACAGGATGGTGATCAAAAACCTCTGTGTAACTTGTCTGCGGCTTACTACTTCTCGACTATTTTAGAGCTCTGATTTTACTGTAAAAAAAAAATGGCTAAATCGCAGACAACATGCACACAAGTCATAGTTGCATGTGATTTGCACTAAAGGGAACCTGTCAACAGATCTTTCCATATAAACTGCGACTACCACCAGTAAGCCCCTATATACAGCATTCTAGAATACTGCATAAAAGTCTCCAAGCCGATCGGTATAACATAAAAAACAGCTTTTATTATATTCACCTGCGGGGAAGGGCGGTGCGCTCCTGTCCTATGGTTGCTGTTGATCCTGATCCGGCATCTCCTCTCTGCTTGCAATTGTGACGCCCTGGGCAAGCCAGGGGTCACAGGTCATGACACCACCACACCCTACACCCCGGATAGGTACACCGAAGCTACCCAAAAATCCTTGTTGCCTTCCTCCAGGGGCTGATGTCCACACCAGGGGGTGGGCCAGGCGGTTGGCTCCGCCCACCGAGGAGTTCACAGCCCTGGAGGCGGGAAAACCAGGCAGTTCAGTGGAGGGAGAGTTTGAAGTGAGAGTGAAGTGGTAGAGGAGCTAGAGAGAGGAGTTGAGGAGTTGAAGTGAAGTGGTAAAGGAGCTAGAGAGAGGAGTTGAAGTGAAGGAGAAAGTGACAGCAAGGTTAGCAGACGGCGGTAACCGTCTGCAGGAGAGGCTGATCGGAGGTTGTCGAAAGGACCGTGGACGGGTGGTGGCCCGGCGGTACCGGAGCGGTATACGAAGAGAAGCCAGCACCATTGGCAGGGGCCTTTCGGATCCCGGCAAGGCTAGGAGTCGCCGTGAATTTGCCAAATCCGTCAGTGTAGGGGACCTCTGGGTCTCCCAACAACTAAGTCCCGATTGAAGGCAACAGTCCAACCGTAGGAGAGAGACACCGCCACCGCCAAGGCACCAGTTTCTCAGGGCCAGCGCATGCGGGCAAAGAGGGGCTCCTCCGGCCCATATCCAAGCCGGGGAGCGTGTTACCGGTGGGAACCTATCGCTACCAACATTTCATTAGGTGCAGGGACAGAGACCGTCACCGTCAACTACCGGGGAAAAGCAACAGGAGCCGTCCGTGGGAACCGTCTTTCCAGCCGTGTGTTTTACCGAGAACTGTGTCAACGTCTCAGGCTGAGTGAGTACCACCGTGCCGTGCGGCAAAGCGCTGCCCCCGCGACCCTGCACATCACCAGGCCCCACACCTGGCCTGCCATCCACCCCTACCCCGTCACCGGGCCCCGGGACAACCAACCCCCTACCCACGGAGGGGAAAAATAACAACAAAGCTGCTCCCTGTCACCGCTCCTGGGATCCCCATACAGAGCAGCGGTGGTGTCCACACAATCACCACAACCGTGGGTGGCGTCACGGACAATAAATCCCCAAAACCAATCCCCTTTTCACTCACGGGCGAGGAGCGCCGCTCGAGTCCCCGGGATCCAGCCCATCGCTCGAGCCACCGAGCAGCAGCAGGCCGCAGCAGCAGCGGCAGCCGGACCCGAGCAGTGGGAGAGCGCAGCGTCCCCTCCTCCGCCCACGACAACTTGGCGTCACGAACAGGATCTTACCGCTCTGCCGTTGGGTAGAGGTGCGCCTTGTGACCGCCGGAGGTGTCCGGCCTAAAAATTTCGGAAGTCGCCATCTAAAACCAGAGTCTAAGGACCATCTAGTACCAAAGCCAACTCCACACAAGAATGCACTGGAAGGTGACTACATAGGGCCAAGGGATAGAGCTTCAAGCCACCCCGACAGAGCCCGCGGACACCGGCTCAGGGCACTGTGTGCGTATGTGTCGCGGGCGGAGGAGGGGACGCTGCGCTCTCCCACTGCTCGGGTCCGGCTGCCGCTGCTGCTGCGGCCGCTGCTGCTCGGTGGCTCAAGCGATGGGCCGGATCCCGGGGACTCGAGCGGCGCTCCTCGCCCGTGAGTGAAAAGGGGAATGGTTTTGGGGATATTGTCCGTGACGCCACCCACGGTTGTGGTGATTGTGTGGACACCGCTGCTCTGGACGGGGATCCCGGGAGCGGTGACAGAGAGCAGCTTTGTTGTTATTCCTCCCCTCCGTGGGTAGGGGGTTGGTTGTCCCGAGGCCCAGTGATGGGGTAGGGGTGGATGGCAGGCCGGGTGCGGGGCCTGGTGAGGTGCGGGGGCAGCGCTGTGCCGCACGGCACGGTGGTACTCACTCAGCCTGAGACGATGACACAGTTCTCGGTAAAACACACGGCTGGAAAGACGGTTCCCACGGACGGCTGCTGTTGCTTTTCCCCGGTAGTTAACGGTGACTGTCTCTTTCCCTGCACCTGAGTTCAATGTTGGTAGCGATGGATTCCCACCGGTAACCCGCTCCCCGGCTTGGATATGGGCCGGAGGAGCCCCTCTTTGCCCGCAGGCGCTGGCCCTGAGAAACTGGTGCCTTGGCGGTGGCGGTGTCTCTCTCATACGGTTGGACTGTTGCCTTCAATCGGGACTTAGTTGTTTGGAGACCCGGAGGTCCCCTTCACTGACGGATTTGGCAAATTCACGGCGACTCCAAGTGTGACGCCCTGGGCAAGCCAGGGGTCACAGGTCATCACACCACCACACCCTACACCCCAGTTAGGAACACCCAAGCTACCAAAATCCTTGTTGCCTTCCTCCAGGGGCTGATGTTCACACCAGGGGGTGGGCCAGGCGGTTGGCTCCACCCACCGAGGAGTACACAGCCCTGGAGGCGGGAGGAACCAGGCAGAAGAGCTAGGAAGTGAAAGTAGAAGGGAGTAGTAGTGGAGCTAACGAGAAAAGCTGAAGTGACAGAAAAGTGAGAGTAGTAAAGCCTGAAGTTGGCCCGGGTGTGTGCCCCGGACAGTGCCAGCAAGGTCAGCAGACGGCGGTGATAGTCCGCAGGGGTGACTGCTCGGAGGTTGCTGGAAGGACCGCGGACGGGTAGTGGCCCGGCGGTCTGGAGCAGTATGCGAAGAACAGTCAGCACCAGGGCAGGGGCCTTTCGGATCCCGGCAAGGCTAGGGGTTGCCATAATTTGCCAAATCCGTCAGTGAAGGGGACGTCTGTCTCCAAACAACCAAGTCCCGATTGAAGGCAACAGTCCGACCGTTACGGAGAGACACCGCCACCGCCAGGGCACCAGTTTCTCAGGGCCAGCGCCTGCGGGCAAAGTAGGGCTCCTCCGGCCCATATCCAAGCCGGGGAGTGGGTTACCGGTGGGAACCGATCGCAACCATCATCAACATAGGTGCAGGACAGAGGGACCGTCACCGTCACCTACTGGGGAAAGCAAGTGCAGCCGTCCGTGGGAACCGTCTTTCCAGCCGTGTGTTTTACCGAAAACTGTGTCAACGTCTCGGGCTGAGTGAGTACCACAGTGCCGCAAGGCACAGCGCTGCCCCCCGCGGCCCTGCATCACCCACCTAATCACTGGGCCCCAGGATCACCAACCCCTACCCACGGAGGGGCAACACAACAACTGGCTGCTCCATACCATCCTTCCCGGGATCCCCATACAGAGCAGCGGTGGTGTCAGCAAATCACCACAACCGTGGGTGGCGTCACGGACAATAACCAATCCCCACACCCAAAAACCCCCTTTCACTCACGGGCGAGGAGCGCCGCTAGAGTCCCCGGGATCCGGCCCATCGCTCGAGCCACCGAGCAGCAGCAGGCCGCAGCAGCCGCGGCAGCCGGACCCGAGCAGTGGGAGAGCGCGGCGTCCCCTCCTCCGCCCGCGACACAAGCCTTGCCGGGATCCGAAAGGCCCCTGCCAATGGTGCTGGCTTCTCCTTGTGTACCGGTCCAGTACCTCCGGGCCACCACCCGTCCACGGTCCTTACGGCAACTCCGATAGGCCACTCCTGCAGACGGTCACCGCCGTCTGCTAACCTTGCTGTCTCTGTCCGGGGCACACACCCGGACCAACTTCAGGCTCTTTCTCTGTCACTTTCCTTCTTCCACTTTCACCTCTCAAACTCATCTCTCCTCTCACTTCCCTAGCTTCACTCTCACTGCCTGTGTTTTCCCGCCTCCAGGACTGTGAACTCCTCGGTGGGCGGGGCCAACCGCCTGGCCCACCCCCTGGTGTGAACATCAGTCCCTAGAGGAAGGCAACAAGGATTTTTGGGTCTAGCTTAGATGTGCCTATCCGGGGTGTAGGGTGTGGTGATGTCATTACCTGTGACCCCTGGCTTGTCCAGGGCGTCACATACGTGCGGGACAGGCGGGAGAGAAGTTAGCACAGGAAGACGATCAAGGAAGGAACATAAGAAAGGTGCACCTGTCTTGACCTACGAACTACCCGGGATCGACTGGAGCACATCACAGTGGAAACCAGCACTCCAAAGGCGGTCACTGACTAGTCGTGTTACCTTGGAACCTACTACAGTGAGTAAAAACCTTGATACTGCATCCCTGTGTCGCTCCGTTATTCGCCTGCGCCTACGGCCCTGCACCCTCGCCATCACCCACCACTACCCTCATCCACCCTGGGGCCCAGCTCTGCCTATGGAGAGCTATACAAACCAAGATGCGTCACCATCTGCCCCGGGGGTACCCATCCCGCAGCGGTGGCACCTAACTTGCCGTATACCACAGATGGTGTCACAAACTATTATCTCCCTTTTAACTGACACCGCCAGGGTTATAGAACCGGGCCTTGCTGCCACCCAAGCGTCCCCAAAATAGAGCCTCGGCCTGGTAATGAGTAACCCACAGGCCCCGGTGCGGGTGTGTCATAGGTTATAGAAAGCTGAAGAAAGCCATATCTGTCTGCCTTATATCAAAAGTCTTGTGGAAAAATCGGATTTAACACTTTATATAAATGAGCTCTTCCAGGCTATGGGGGCGGATGCTGCCTGGAAGATAACTCCGCCTCCAAAGATCATTTTAAATAAAAGGGACGTTACCAGTATTTCATTATATGTATTAGAGATGAGTGAATCGATTTGCAGGACCTGGTCCAGCAGCCAGATCAGTGTGCTGTCGTCTCTGACCGGCAGCCCTGTGCATCGCCTCCTACCTGCTGCCATCCTCAGCTCTTCTTTTGATTAGTTGGCCTGGTCATCATTGCGGTGTGTTGTACACACAACATCGTGCCAGACCAGCTAGTCAAAACAGGAATAGTGGATCTCGAGTCGACAGGTAGGAAGCAATTAGCAGGGCTCCTGGCCAGACCTGTGGAGCACTGATATGGCCGCTGGATTAAGGTCCTGAGAATGTATTTGCTCATCTTTAATATTTATACAATTTTTATAGTTTTGGGTACTGGCTAATGTGTAAAATATGTAACATTGTCCCTCCTCCTTTAAGGGTCCTTTCACATATAAAGAAGGGAATTTTGTTTACTTACCGTAAATTCCTTTTCTTCTAGCTCCAATTGGGAGACCCAGACAATTGGGTGTATAGCTACTGCCTCCGGAGGCCACACAAAGTATTACACTTAAAAGTGTAAGGCCCCTCCCCTTCTGGCTATACACCCCCCCGTGGGATCACGGGCTCCTCAGTTTTAGTGCAAAAGCAAGAAGGAGGAAAGCCAATAACTGTTTTAAATACAAATTCAACCCGAGAAACAGCCTCGGAGAACTGAACTGTTCAACATGAACAACATGTGCACCCGAAAAAAACAAACTTCCTAAGAAAACAGGGCGGGTGCTGGGTCTCCCAATTGGAGCTAGAAGAAAAGGAATTTACGGTAAGTAAACAAAATTCCCTTCTTCTTTGTCGCTCCTAATTGGGAGACCCAGACAATTGGGACGTCCAAAAGCAGTCCCTGGGTGGGTAAAAGAATACCTCGTGATAGGGCCGTCAAACAGCCCTTTCCTACAGGTGAGCCACCGCCGCCTGAAGGACTTGTCTACCTAGGCCGGCATCCGCCGAAGCGTAGGTATGCACCTGATAATGCTTGGTAAAAGTGTGCAGACTCGACCAGGTAGCCGCCTGGCACACCTGCTGAGCCGTAGCCTGGTGCCGTAATGCCCAGGACGCACCCACGGCTCTGGTAGAATGGGCCTTCAGCCCTGATGGAATCGGAAGCCCAGCCGAACGGTAGGTGTGAAGAATTGGTTCCTTGATCCACCGCGCAAGGGTGGATTTGGAAGCTTGCGACCCTTTACGCTGACCAGCGACAAGGACAAAGAGTGCATCCGAGCGGCGCAGAGACGCCGTGCGGGAAATGTAGATCCTGAGTGCTCTCACCAGATCCAATAAATGCAAACCCTTTTCAAATTGGTGAACTGGATGCGGACACAAAGACGGTAAAGTGATATCTTGATTGAGATGAAAGGAAGATACCACCTTGGGAAGAAATTCTGGAATTGGACGCAGAACTACCTTGTCCTGGTGAAACACCAGGAATGGAGATCTGCATGATAACGCCGCCAGCTCGGACACTCTCCGAAGAGACGTGACCGCCACTAGAAAGGCCACTTTCTGTGAAAGACGAGAAAGGGAAACCTCCTTCATAGGCTCGAAAGGCGGCTTCTGGAGAGCAATTAGAACCTTGTTCAGGTCCCAGGGCTCCAACGGCCGCTTGTAAGGGGGGACGATATGACAAACCCCTTGCAGGAACGTGCGTACCTGAGGAAGTCGCGCCAGGCGTTTCTGAAAAAATACGGATAGCGCGGAGACTTGACCTTTAAGGGAGCCAAGTGACAAACCTTTTTCCAACCCAGACTGCAGGAAGGAAAGAAAAGTAGGCAATGCAAAAGGCCAGGGAGAAACTCCCTGAGCAGAGCACCAAGATAGGAATATCCTCCACGTCCTGTGGTAGATCTTGGCGGAGGATGGCTTCCTAGCCTGTCTCATGGTGGCAACCACTGCATGAGATAAACCTGAGGCCGCTAGGATCCAGGACTCAATGGCCACACAGTCAGGTTCAGGGCCGCAGAATTCAGATGGAAAAACGGCCCTTGAGACAGCAAGTCTGGACGGTCTGGTAGTGCCCACGGATGGCCTACCGTGAGGTGCCACAGATCCGGGTACCACGACCTCCTTGGCCAGTCTGGAGCGACGAGAATGGCGCGGCGGCAGTCGGACCTGATTTTGCGGAGCACTCTGGGCAACAATGCCAGAGGTGGGAACACATACGGTAGCCGGAACTGCGACCAATCTTGAACTAAGGCGTCTGCCGCCAGAGCTCGGTGATCGTGAGACCGTGCCATGAAAACCGGGACTTTGTTGTTGTGCCGTGACGCCATCAGGTCGACGTCCGGCATCCCCCAGCGGCGACAGATCTCCTGAAACACGTCCGGGTGAAGGGACCATGCCCCTGCGTCCATGCCCTGGCGACTGAGAAAGTCTGCTTCCCAGTTTTCTACGCCTGGGATGTGGACTGCGGATATGGTGGATGCCGTGTCTTCCACCCACGTCAGAATCCGCCGGACTTCCTGGAAGGCTTGCCGACTGCGTGTTCCCCCTTGGTGGTCGATGTATGCCACCGCTGTGGAGTTGTCCGACTGAATTCGGATCTGCTTGCCTTCCAGCCACTGTTGGAAGGCTTGTAGGGCAAGATAGACTGCTCTGATTTCCAGAACATTGATCTGAAGGGTGGACTCTTTCCGAGTCCACGTACCTTGAGCCCTGTGGTGGAGAAACACTGCTCCCCACCCTGATAGACTCGCATCTGTCGTGACCACCGCCCAGGATGGGGGTAGGAACGACTTTCCTTTTGACAATGAGGTGGGAAGAAGCCACCACCGGAGAGATTCCTTGGCTGCCTGAGAGAGGGAGACCTCCCTGTCGAGGGACGTCGACTTCCCGTCCCATTGGCGGAGAATGTCCCATTGTAATGGACGCAGATGAAACTGCGCAAAAGGAACTGCTTCCATTGCTGCTACCATCTTCCCTAGGAAGTGCATGAGGCGCCTCAAGGGGTGCGACTGGCCCTGCAGGAGAGATTGCACCCCTGTCTGTAGCGAGCACTGTTTGTCCAGTGGAAGTTTCACTATCGCTGAGAGAGTATGAAACTCCATGCCAAGATATATTAGTGATTGGGTCGGGGTTAGATTTGACTTTGAAAAGTTGATGATCCACCCAAAACTCTGGAGAGTCTTCAGTGCCACGTTCAGGCTGTGTTGGCATGCCTCTTGAGAGGGTGCCTTGATAAGTAGATCGTCTAAATACGGGATCACAGAGTGACCTTGCGAGTGCAGGACTGCTACTACTGCTGCCATGACCTTGGTGAAGACCCGAGGGGCTGTCGCCAGCCCGAAAGGTAGAGCTACGAACTGCAGGTGTTCGCTTCCTATAACGAAGCGTAGAAAACGCTGATGCTCTGGAGCAATCGGCACGTGGAGATAAGCATCCTTGATGTCTATTGATGCTAGGAAATCTCCTTGAGACATTGAGGCGATAACGGAGCGGAGAGATTCCATCCGGAACCTCCTGGTTTTTACGTGTTTGTTGAGCAGCTTTAGATCCAGGACGGGACGGAACGACCCGTCTTTCTTTGGCACCACAAACAAATTGGAGTAAAAACCGTGGCCTTGTTCCTGAAGAGGAACGGAAGTCACCACTCCTTCCGCCTTTAGAGCGGACACCGCTTGCAGCAGAGCATCGGCTCGGTCGGGCGGTGGAGAAGTTCTGAAGAAACGAGTTGGAGGACGAGAGCTGAACTCTATCCTGTACCCGTGAGACAGAATGTCTCTCACCCAACGGTCTTTGACCTGTGACAGCCAAATGTCGCCAAAGCGGGAGAGCCTGCCACCGACCGAGGATGCGGAGAGAGGAGACTGAAAGTCATGAGGAAGCCATCTTGGTAACGGTTCTTCCGGCTGGCTTTTTTGGGCGTGATTGAGTCCGCCAAGAATCTGAGCTCCTCTGATCCTTTTGAGTCCTTTTGGACGAGTAGAATTGGGACCTGCCTGA
This sequence comes from Anomaloglossus baeobatrachus, assembly GCF_048569485.1. NCBI lineage: Eukaryota > Metazoa > Chordata > Amphibia > Anura > Aromobatidae > Anomaloglossus > Anomaloglossus baeobatrachus. The sequence goes on along the minus strand of NC_134356.1, from coordinate 615,894,231 downwards.
GCCTCGAAAGGACCGAAAACCAGACTGTCCCCTCCTCTGTTGGGGTTTGTTTTGTCTGGGTTGCGGTAAGGCTGAATCCTTACCCTTGGAGTGTTTAATGATTTCATCCAAACGCTCACCAAACAATCGGTCACGAGAAAAAGGCAAACTGGTTAAGCACTTCTTGGAAGAAGAATCTGCCTTCCATTCTCTCAACCACAGGGCTCTGCGTAAAACCACGGAGTTGGCTGACGCCACCGCCGTACGGCTCGTAGAGTCTAGGACAGCATTAATCGCGTAAGACGCGAATGCAGACATTTGAGAGGTCAATGGTGCCACCTGCGGAGCAGATGTACGTGTGACCGTGTCGACCTGTGTAAGGCCAGCTGAAATAGCTTGGAGTGCCCATACGGCTGCGAATGCTGGCGCCAACGACGCTCCAATAGCTTCATAGATGGATTTTAACCAGAGCTCCATCTGTCTGTCAGTGGCATCTTTAAGTGCCGCCCCATCTTCCACTGCAACTAGAGATCTGGCTGCAAGCCTGGAGATTGGAGGGTCCACCTTGGGACACTGTGTCCAGCCCTTGACCACGTCAGGGGGAAAAGGATAGCGCGTATCTTTAAGCCGTTTGGAGAAACGCTTATCTGGATAAGCGTGGTGTTTCTGGATTGCGTCTCTAAAGTCAGAGTGGTCCAGAAAAGTGCTTAATTTACGCTTGGGATACCTGAAATGGAATTTCTCCTGCTGTGAAGCTGCCTCCTCCGCAGGAGGAGCTTGTGGAGAAATATCTAACATCTTATTGATGGACGCTATAAGATCATTCACTATGGCGTCACCATCCGGGGTATCTAGATTGAGAGCGGCCCCAGTATCAGAATCCTGATCAGTTACATCCGCCTCATCACACAGAGAGTCGTCCCGCTGGGACCCTGAGCAGTGTGATGAAGTTGAGGGTCGCTCATAGCGAGCCCGCTTAGGTTGTCTGGGACTGTCGTCCGAGTCAGAGCCGTCACCCTGGGGTGCATGTGACACCCCCGGAGCTAGGAAGTGTTCCAGCTGAGGGGGACCAGGGGGCAATGTACCAACAGTGCCCATGGTCTGAGTTACTGGTCTAGACTGCAATGTTTCAAGAATTTTAGACATAGTCATAGACAATCTGTCAGCAAAAGCTGCAAACTCCGTCCCTGTCACCTGGACAGCATTCACAGGTGGTTCTCCCTGGGTCACCTCTAGCAGAGGCCCCGGCTGAGCAATTGCCACAGGGGCCGAGCACTGCACACAATGGGGGTCAGTGGAACCTGCCGGTAGAGCAGCCCCACATGCGGTACAGGCAGCACATAAAGTCCGTGCCTTGGCACTTTTGCTTTTTGCGGACGACATGCTGTTGTCTCCTTGAGAAATCTAAGGAGGGTATATAGCAGAAAATCACCAGCGACCGTACAGTGTAAAGTATTGCCAGCACAAAATACAAAGTACACTATGGCACAAGTGGGGGGAGAGCCCTTGAGGGCTGCTTACCGCCCGCTGAAAAGCGGGTGTGAGGTCGTAGAATCCCTTGTCTGGGTCTCCCAGCCTCGACTCTGCAGCTCAGCGTGCAGGCAGGAATGGCTGCCGGCGTCCTGTGAAGAGGGGCGGACCGTGGGCGTGCCACAAACAAAAGTGCGGGAAACTGCGTCCCACTGTGCCTATGTGAGGGCTGGAGAATGTAAAACAGACTCCAGCTCTTAGCGCTGCTGGTCTGTACAGCTTCCCTCCCTCCTCCTGACTGGCAGGTCTGGGGGCGGGAACGATACAAACTAGGCCGCAAAAGCCGGGGACTGTAGTAATCTAGCGCGGCCGTCATATATGCACGGCCAGCGCGGAAGTCCCCGGCGCACCACAAATCCCAGCCGCGACGCAGTAAACACTGACCCCAGCGGCCGGATCGGCCGATCGTACTAAGTCTCCTCACTCAGCAGAGCTGTAGTGAGTAACGGCACAAGCGCAGCAGCGCTGTTTACCCCGGCGCACTAACACACCCAGCAATGCTGCAGTGTGCGTGCGGTAAGCACGGGGACACGGAGTACCTTAATGAAGCAGGGTCCTGTCCCTGAGGAAACTCCGCTCCGTATCCAGCAGATCCTCCAGGGGCTGTGGATGGAGCACGGTCTCAGTGCCCGGAGACCGGTCAAGTCCCACTTCACCCAGAGCCCTAATGGGGATGGGGAAGGAATCAGCATGTGGGCTCCAGCCTCCGTACCCGCAATGGGTACCTCAACCTTAACAAACACCGCCGACCGCAAGTGGGGTGAGAAGGGAGCATGCTGGGGGCCCCCGTATGGGCCCTCTTTTCTTCCATCCGACATAGTCAGCAGCTGCTGCTGACTAAACAGTGGAGCTATGCGTGCATGTCTGACCTCCTTCGCACAAAGCATAAAACTGAGGAGCCCGTGATCCCACGGGGGGGTGTATAGCCAGAAGGGGAGGGGCCTTACACTTTTAAGTGTAATACTTTGTGTGGCCTCCGGAGGCAGTAGCTATACACCCAATTGTCTGGGTCTCCCAATTAGGAGCGACAAAGAAATACATTTGTAAAACTTCAATAAAGACCTCAATAATTGTAAGTTTTTTGTGATTTTGTTTGTTTTTGAGGTCACTCATCTTCTTTCTCCTCCTTGTCTCTTGTCTGCTTCTTGTCAAATCAATATATGAAAAAAGCCAGAGCTTGGCAGCGTCTCAGGTCTCCAGTAACTATCTGCACTAGTGAAAGCGGCTGGTTATTATTATGTCGCTATGGGCTGCAGTACGGGTTTCACTTCCAGTGTTATATAAAGCAGTCCGTCTGTTACAGCGCACGGCCGGTCACTACGAGAGCGTGTGAACGATCAGTGACTGATGCTGATCCAGCATTTCCTGACACTTCAGTCCCTCTGGAACCGTTGTATCCAGGAAGACAAGGGAGGCGGCGGGGATTAACTCAATCATTTTGGCTCCACGCAGACTGCTCTCTGTTCCCCACCTGTGCTTTACTGGCTGTCCTTCCAGTGCTATTGTATCCGCCTGCGTAATTGCACTGGATGGGCTCTATCGCAATGACGCTGTCTCGGATACAATAGTGGTGTGCACGCCAATGGCGTAATCTGGACTCTTCAATGTGCAAAACCGGATTGCCTTCCCTTCCTATTCCCTGATTATTACACCTGTCATAGAACCCCTTGTGCCAAGTACAACCCCTCCCCCACTAATCCATTTAAGTATCAATCTGTGTAAGTTTCCAGAGTTTCTTCAGAGTCGTGATGTTAGAAAATTCATTAAGGACATTGTTATGGTCGTCTTTTTGCTACAAGAAATGAGTGACAGGTTCTGGGTCTGAGTCTCACTTTTCCTGGTGAGACTCTGCAGATTTAAATGTAGTGTCCTTTCTTTCAGCAGAGGGTTAATGTATGTGTTCCTTGACAGCAAGCATGCCATTACCTTTCCCAGGTATTTCCGCTTTGGGGTCACACCCAGTCCCTTTATTCTCATTGCCATTGGCTTGCTGACCTTGGAGGTGGAAGGAGCTGTTTGAAATCTTCTGCTGAAGTAGCTGGTGTGTCTCCAGTCTTGGTTCAGACTGCAGCAGTGTTTTTTTGTGTTTCCCCCCTGTCTGTCCTCTATCCCTGGTGTGTTGTTTTAGTGCAGTAGTGTGGCTAGCGTCCTTCACCTGCCCACTCACTAGCCAGGACTATTGTAGGGTCTTCTCAGGGTTCCAGGATCCTGCTCAGCAACAGGTGAGGAACCTCTATAGGGACTGATTAGAACTGCAATGTACAGCGGCAAGTAAGTGGAGGAGGTGTCCATCTTCCCTCTCAATAGCGCTAGGGACCACCGTTCTTAAAGTGTCTCCGGTGTTTGCCTTGTTTGTCGTAGTGTGACCTCTGTTGTTGTGTGTGTTTTGGCCCACGCCGGACTCTCCCCAAGTCCACGCTGTGACAGACATTTTTCAACACTTATATTTCTGGACCGGAACCCTGTGACATCCCCAGGGCCTCTGATTCTGATTAGTAGGCATGTTGTGCGTGTGCCATGCCGTGGGTCCTATTATAAGAAGAAGTGCGGGATGTCTCAGGTAGTAGGAGGTTTACAGGGTTCCGGGTTGGTGGCAAAAGATTTCCAATTTGACCGCTGCATAAAGGTACTGCAAAATGTTTCAATTACCTTATGTACTCGAGAATAAACCTGAGTTTTTCAGCCCATTTTTTTGTGCTGAAAATGCCCGACTTGGCTTACACTCGAGTGAGGTTCCCATAAAATATTATTCTCACCTCTCCTCCATTCCTGCGGTGTTCTCTTATCAGTTCGCTGACACATGGACCCCTCCATGATTGCATCCGGTGCATGGATTCGCCGCTGCAGGCTGCCGTCATGGCTTTACTTCAGTTAAATGCTGCAAAGCATTCAACTGCAGTAAAGCACTGACAGCAGCAGCCCTGTGTACCATACACGATCATGGAGAGGTCTATGTGCCTGCGGTTCGCAAGAAGCACTCTTCCATGATCACGTCCAGTACATGGGGCCGCCGCTGCCGTCATGGGTTTACTGCGGCGCAAAGCATTCAACTGAAGTAAGCCATGATGGCGGCCTACCAGAATGAGGACATTACTAAACGATGGGGTACATTACTAGAGGGCTCATTACTAAATGATGGGCACATTACTAAAGGGCTCATTACTAAATGATGGCCACATTACTGCATGGCTCATTACTAAACAATGAGCATATTACTAGAGGGAACATTACTAAATGATGGCCACATTACTGCATGGCTCATTACTAAATGATGGGCACATTACTAGAGGGCACATTACTAAACGATGGGGACATTACTAGAGGGCTCATTACTAAATGATGGGCACATTACTAGAGGGCTCATTACTAAATGATGGGCACATTACTAGAGGGCTCATTACTAAATGATGGCCACATTACTGCATGGCTCATTACTAAATGATGGGCACATTACTAGAGGGCACATTACTAAATAATGGGCACATTACTAGAGGGCTCATTACTAAACGATGGGCACATTACTATGGGTCACAAGGATGGGCACATTAAATTTTATTGGTGTATATTTTTATTTTTGAAATTTTCCAGTAGCTGCTGCATTTCCCACCTTAGGCTTATACTCGAGTCAATAAAGTTTCCTACTTTTTGTGGTAAAATTAGGGCCTGGGCTTATACTCGACTATATACAGTATTTCTTATGGGAAAATTTGCTTTGCTATACGAGTGATTTGGATTACAAACACATTCCCGAAATTATGCTCCTAATTGAAGGTATCACTGTATAAATAAAATATTGAAATTAACTGTAAGGAAGCCTTTGGGGTGGATTTTATAGTCTGTAGGAACATTTTGGAGCTCACGTGGGTGTTGCCACTTTTTGGATCACGAGAAGCTGTAATTTATAAAGATATACTATTTTTTAGCACACCCATCAATTAGATGTGCAGTGTAATTTCGAGATCATGTTTCTATCAAGCAGTGAAATGACATAATAATATACGCTTGTTCTTTCTGCACAATAAAATATATAAAGCAAAACTAATGGAATGGGAAAAAATGATTATTTCATTATGGGAACATAGTTAATAAAAAGTAAACATGGAAAATGCTGACTTATTTTCCATAATGCACTGCTACTAATAAACATTATTTTATTTTTTACTTCATTACTTCTTTTTCTTTCACTCCTATAAAGCTAAAAATAGGTAAACAATGGCGCAAAATTGCACATGGTTCTAATTTAAATATTTCCAACCGTTTTATGTATACAGCTCCATGGCAGATTCATGCAGTTGCTTAAAGGGAAGCTGTCACCAGTTTTATGGCCTATAAGCTCTGGCCACCACCAGTGGGCTCTTATATACAGCATGGCTCTTATATACGGTCACTGCGGTGCTGGTTGGCCCGGTGGGCGGCGCTGTTCTCCGGGACCAGCGCCTCATCTCTCGGCCATCTTGCTCCTGCGTCTTCTGAATCCTGCCTGCATGACGCGTCCACGTTATCCACACTCGCCGGCACTGAGATCCTGCACAGGCGCACTACAATACTTTGATCTGCCCTTTGCTGCTTCAGGGTTACATAAGTATACAGCAACTGAATAGAGGCATATTGGGTCCCGGCAAAGAGATACGCCTAGTTGTTGGCTGTCGGGCTCACATGGTTTGGCCAATCTATAAGCTAAAGGGCACTTTACACACAGCGACATCGCTAGCGATGTCACTGGTGACAGCACCCACCCCCGTCGCTGCCCGTGGCGCAAAACATCGCTAATAATGGTCACACTTACCTGCCTAGCGACGTCGCTGCGGCCGGCGAACCGCCTCCTTTCTAAGGGGGCGGTCCGTGCGGCGTCACAGCGACGTCACTAAGCGGTCGCCCAATAGAAGCGGAGGGGCGGAGATGAACGGCTGTAACATCCCGCCCACCTCCTTCCTTCCTCATTGCCGGTGGCTGCAGGTACGGTGATGTTTCTTGTTCCTGCGGTGTCACACGTAGCGATGTGTGCTGCCACAGGAACGACGAACAACCTGCGTCCTCAAGAGCAACGATAATCGGGAATAGAACGACGCGTCAACGATCAACGATAAGGTAAGTAACTTTGATCGTTAACGGTCGTTTGTGCGTTTCACACGCAACAACATCACTAATGAGGCCAGATGTGTGTCACGAATTCCGAGACCCCAAACGACATGTCGTTGCGTGTAAAGCCACCTTAAGTGTCTTATTTTTTAAACATAGTTCCAATAACAGTAATGCTGTACCAAAATTCCCATTTCAATGTTTGCATATTTTAGCTTTTCAGAGTCCTGCTGTATACTTTTGTATATATATTGCTTCTGTTGCCCCTGTTCACACCTATAGGATGTGCTGGTCAGTCTTTTATATTTGCTTCAGGGCTACAGACTGGATACAAAAAAATATCTGTGTGTGGTCTGATCCTGCAGTCTTGTATTACTTCACTGCTTCTTGATAATTAACTGAGCCCTGAAGTTGCAGCGCCACCAGGTGGCATTTCAGAAAAACAAGTCAGTCAATAACATGGAGTAGTACACCGTTGATGTATGTAAATAAATAAATTCTAAGAAAAATATGAAACATCTTTTGACTATACCTCCAAAGATGCAAACGCCACATCCAGGTGGATCTGTCACTTGATTAAAAAAAAAAGAGCTACTGTAAATACCTTGAAAAAATCCACAAGTTCCACTGATTCCGTCGCTTTTTTCCGTTTTGAGCTGTGCCGCTCCATTGCAGAGATATTCACATTTGTTGCTTCTGGAGCGCAGTATGTGAAATCTCTGCTTGTGGTGCACTTCCAACATTTTCCCCGAGATGCTGCTGAAAAGTGGAAAAAATGGCAAATTCCGAAAAGGTCACAAACTTTCTCCATCTTCTCCTCATCCGAGAAATTCGGTTTACATTCTGATCATACTTTGATCAGAGTTAAATCACAGTGTGAGGCCCCTTTCATACGTCAGTGATTCCTGTACGTATGACGTCCGTTTTCATACATACTGGAGACACAGACATATGCAGACTCATTAAAATCAGTGGGTCTGCACACACATCTCTGTTTTCTCACGGAGTGTGTCCGTGAGTGTGTCCGTGAGTGTGTCCGTGAGTGTGTCCGTGAGTGTGTCTGTGAGTGTGTCTGTGAGTGTGTCTGTGAGTGTGTCTGTGAGTGTGTGTGTGTGTGTGTGTGTGTGTGTGTATCCGCCCGCACGAGGAGGTGTCCGATTTTCCGACAGGACATGCTGAACATGCACACACATACACACCCACACCACCGACCATGAAAAATGTTCATTTTTATCACGGATATGTGAAGGGGGCCTAACTTGTATGGTTGAACTGATTCTCTTGGATGAAAGAATGTATTATGGTTTGACCCTAGCCCAAGCATTATAAATAGCAATCCAAGGGTGGGATTCAGCCGGTTCTGTCCGGTTCAGTAGAACCGGTTGTTGTTAAAATAATAGCCAGTTCGCCGAACCGGTAACAATTGGCATCTGCGACCTGTATTCATTTGTATCAGCGTCTTTAAGACACCAATACAAATGAATCCCCGTACCACAGTGCATGCCGCACTTTCATGTTCAGTGAAGCCAGTTTGCTCTTTGACCCGGCGGCGTGATGACGCTGCAGAGGTCACGGCAGCGTGGTGAGATTACCTCACCATGCTGCCGCCTGTGAACGTCAGTATGCAGAGTGCCGCGGAGGATGGCGGACGAGAGGCCGCCGGCACTTGGAGCAGGTAAGTGTCGCGGGCGGGGAGGAGGGTGTCAGCACACTACGCTCACCCCTTCTGCTCGGGTCTAGCGGTTGCTGCTCAGTGGTGGCTCGAGCTGTGGGCCGGATCCCGGGGGTTTCTCGAGCGGCACTCCTCGCCCGTGAGTGAAAGGGATTGTTGGGTGTGGGGATTGTTTATTGTCCGTAACGCCACCCACGGTTGTGGTGATTGCACCACCGCTGCTCTATATGGGGATCCCGGGGATGGTGATGCGGAGCGGCCAGGTGTTGTGTTGCCCCTCCGTGGGTAGGGGTTGGTGATCCCGGGGCCCGGTGATGGCTTGGGAGGTGCAGGGCCTGGTGGGCGCAGGGACGCGGGGGCAGCGCTGTGCCTTGCGGCACTGTGGTACTCACTCAGCCTGAGACGTTGACACAGTTTTTACGGTAAACCAAACGGCTGGTAAGACGGTCCCACGGACGGCTGCACTTGCTCTCCCGGTAGGTGACGGTGATGTCCCTCTTCCTAGCACCTTTGTGTACTTGTTGGTTGCGATGGGTCCCCACCGGTAACCCGCTCCCCGGCTTCAAGCTGGACTGGGGGAGCTCTACTCTTTGCCCGCAGGCGCTGGCCCTAAGAAACTGGTGCCTTGGCGGTGGCGGTGTCTCTCTTACACTGGCTGGGCTGTTGCCTTCAATCGGGACTTGGTTGTTGGGGGATCTACGCCCCCTTCACTGACGGATTCGGCAAATTATGGCGACTCCAAGCCTTGCCGGGGTCCGAGAGGCCCCTGCCCTGGTGCTGACTGTCCTTCGGAACACTGCTCCAGACCGCCGGGCACACAGCCTACGGGGTCCTTCCAGGAACTTCCAAACGGTCCCCCTCCAGACAGTCACCGCCGTTGCTGACCTTGCTGACCTGTCCTGCACACAGCTGGACTACCTCAGGCTTTTGCACACTCCTTCTGTTCTGTCACCACTCTTGCTTTCCTCCTTTACTACTTTTCTTTCTTCACTTTCACTTAGCTCTTTACTTTAGCCCTGTCTGGGCTACTCCTCCACTCCTTCCACTTCCTCCTCCCTGACTAGACTGCCTGGTACTTCCCGCCTCCAGAGCTGTGAACTCCTCGGTGGGCGGAGCCAACCGCCTGGCCCACCCCCTGGTGTGAATCATCAGTCTCTGGAGGAAGGCAACAAGGATTTTTGGTTAGCTTAGATGTTCCTACCTGGGATGTAGGGTGCGGTGGTGTGTGACCTGTGTCCCCTGGCTTGCCCAGGGCGACACATTCCCCCTTAGCAAAATGCAGACCGTCCGCGGGCTGCCGTCCAACACCGGTTTTATTTTTCTGCAAAAGATAACATGGTAAAATAATAACATATGTACATTTTTAATAAATCTTCCCTTAACGGGAGGCACATTTCTTAAACGTTGCATAACGGTTTACGGTTACGGTTTCCGCTCTCTCCCACCCAAGCAACCTGGCCCTGATGCTGCCCCTAAAGCCCAGGCAGCACCCCTTGACCCAAAGTCCAGCACACGGTACCCGAGCGGGATCTGTCCTTCCCTCCAGAGGGTAGCCACCGGTTCCTTTGGTGGCTGGGCCCTAGCCTGCTCTGCTGAGGGCCCTCCCTCCAATCTGCCTCTCTGGAGGCGGCATTGCGGAAACGGTAACGGCAAACAACATATTTACAAGCCACTTAACGTTTGTGGGTGCCCTGCAAGTTCACGGGCTTGTCCATGGATAGTCCTCCATGCAAAATAACTTTTTAAACGGTCCCCACGGGGACAACGGTGCCGGCTCCAGCCGGTTGCAAATCACAAGGCAAATCAGGTTAAACTTCGGTAATCATCTTCATCATTGCAGAACTTTCAAACTTTCAACAACAAACAACCACTCCTTTGTTTCCCCCTGGGGTGGGGAAGTGCTGGTGGTAGGTGGAAGTGTGGATGGACTGGCTTCATGGATAGTGTGAGGGTCCAGGGTGAGCAGCTTGGCAATGGTGGCATACCGGGGAAGCCTGACTTCTTCCTCTCCACAGTTCAACACCCTCACAGGCACTCTCCCTTTCTTCACATCCACCACCCCTCGGGCGGCCATTACAGTGGGCCAGTGCTCGGAAGGCATGGGCTCCATCATCGCAGGGTAGTCACGCCCCTGAGGCCCTACTGCTGCCCTACACCAGATCATCATCTCACTCCTAGGGGGCACAGTCAATGGAGCAACATCCATCACTCTCACTCCACCAATCTCCCCTCCTGTTGAGCTTACATGCTGGCGGTACATCAGGGCGCGGATCTCACGCTGCACAGCCCTCTGCCGGCTCCCTGCCGCTGTGGCGGCTAGCTGTTGCAATAGGGTCAACACATCAGCCATGCAGTGCTCCATCACATTGGTTCCCAGCACTATTTTCGGGTTATGATCACTGGGTTCATTCATGATCACAATCATACCCTGGTGTTGCAGTTCAGCTTTCCCCACTGTCATAGCCACTTGTTTATACCCCACCTGGGTCAATGGAAGTCCATTAGCGGCTATCAACGTTATACTATTGTCTGGGGGCGCCAGCTCGTCTATGGCCCAATACCGCTGGTACAACGTGTACGGTATGGTAGTTACCTGTGATCCAGTGTCCAAGAGAGCCATCACTGGTATGCCGTCCACAGCCACGGGGATGATGGGGCGGGCCCCGATATATCGGTCCCGCCAGTCCGGGGGGCCACGATGTTCTACTCCTGAGGATTGGCCCGGGGCCCCAGGGTTGCTCGTTTAACGGGCACTGTCGGAAGTAATGACCCGGTTTACGGCACTTGTAGCAGATTGGAGGTCTGCTCCGCGGGTTGTTAGCACTTTTCCGCTGCATCCAGGGAACATCCTCGGGACTGTCAGCAAGCTGTATCTGTGCTGGAGGCTGAGATCTAGTCAGAGGTTGTAGTGCAGCAAGGATTTTGGCAAGGTCTCCGTCCATGCGACGGACCTGGGCTGCCAGTTCTTCCACTGTGCTGCTCGGGGCTGCAGGTATTGGAGAGGTTGGTTTGGCTGAGGCCGCCACAACGGGAGCCGTCTCGGCGGGCCACGGGGCGGGTTCCAGAACTTCTGCAGCTGGGGGCTGTAGTGCTTTAATGGCCCGCTCCTTTAACACAGCAAAGTCCACATCAGGGTGTTCCAGGGCCCACAGCCGGAGTTGTTTACGATCTTCAGGGGACCTCATCCCCTGCGCAAATTGCTCCACTAACATCTTGTTGCTATCCGCCTCATCAATAGGGTTCACCCGCTTCAGCGTGCGGAGGGCGGTCTGCAGACGTAGAGCATAGTCCCGAATGCTATCCCCAGCTCGTTGCCTGCACTGGTAAAACTGCATCCTCAGCTCAGCTTCAGTCCGGGTCTCGAAGGCAGTCTGTAGCTTCTCAAAGATGGTGGCTACAGAGAGCCGGTCCCCCTCGGCCCAGGTCTCCGCTTCCTGCTCCGCCGCACCGGTTAACTGGCCTAGCACTATCGCTGCACGTTGCTTATCAGTCAGGGGGTACAGCTCTAGCAACGGGTTAAGCTTTTTCCGGAAGGTCTGTAGGGCATCCGGTTTCCCGTCATACTGCGGTAGCCAGGCAGCTCCGGGCGCATAGGGCAAGGAGAACGGCATGACCTGAGCAAGCGCGGGGGCCGCGGCACCTCCCGCCGGTACGGCCGGGACCTGGGCAGGCCCATTCCCATCCGCGGGTGCCGCTGCGGCTGCGACCACCGCTCCTCCAGCGGCTCCGTCGGGCGCAGACATCTTGTTTCCGTCCCCCTTAGCTCTTTCCGGCCCCTCCTCTCTCGGGGCGGGGTTTTGGCCTTTGCGCCTCTACTACTCGAGAAGACGCTCGAGCGGGAACTTTTCGCGCCAAAGATGGCGGCTTCTGAAATTTTTCTGCCGGACACCTCCGGCGGTAACAAGGCGCACCTCTACCAGACGGCAGAGCGGTAAGATCCTGTTCGTGACGCCAAGTTGTCGCGGGCGGGGAGGAGGGTGTCAGCACACTACGCTCACCCCTTCTGCTCGGGTCCGGCGGTTGCTGCTCAGTGGTGGCTCGAGCTGTGGGCCGGATCCCGGGGGTTTCTCGAGCGGCACTCCTCGCCCGTGAGTGAAAGGGATTGTTGGGTGTGGGGATTGTTTATTGTCCGTGACGCCACCCACAGTTGTGGTGATTGCACCACCGCTGCTCTATATGGGGATCCCGGGGATGGTGATGCGGAGCGGCCAGGTGTTGTGTTGCCCCTCCGTGGGTAGGGGTTGGTGATCCCGGGGCCCGGTGATGGCTTGGGAGGTGCAGGGCCTGGTGGGCGCAGGGACGCGGGGGCAGCGCTGTGCCTTGCGGCACTGTGGTACTCACTCAGCCTGAGACGTTGACACAGTTTTTACGGTAAACCAAACGGCTGGTAAGACGGTCCCACGGACGGCTGCACTTGCTCTCCCGGTAGGTGACGGTGATGTCCCTCTTCCTAGCACCTTTGTGTACTTGTTGGTTGCAATGGGTCCCCACCGGTAACCCGCTCCCCGGCTTCAAGCTGGACTGGGGGAGCTCTACTCTTTGCCCGCAGGCGCTGGCCCTAAGAAACTGGTGCCTTGGCGGTGGCGGTGTCTCTCTTACACTGGCTGGGCTGTTGCCTTCAATCGGGACTTGGTTGTTGGGGGATCTACATCCCCTTCACTGACGGATTCGGCAAATTATGGCGACTCCAAGCCTTGCCGGGGTCCGAGAGGCCCCTGCCCTGGTGCTGACTGTCCTTCGGAACACTGCTCCAGACCGCCGGGCACACAGCCTACGGGGTCCTTCCAGGAACTTCCAAACGGTCCCCCTCCAGACAGTCACCGCCGTTGCTGACCTTGCTGACCTGTCCTGCACACAGCTGGACTACCTCAGGCTTTTCCACACTCCTTCTGTTCTGTCACCACTCTTGCTTTCCTCCTTTACTACTTTTCTTTCTTCACTTTCACTTAGCTCTTTACTTTAGCCCTGTCTGGGCTACTCCTCCACTCCTTCCACTTCCTCCTCCCTGACTAGACTGCCTGGTACTTCCCGCCTCCAGAGCTGTGAACTCCTCGGTGGGCGGAGCCAACCGTTTGGCCCACCCCCTGGTGTGAATCATCAGTCTCTGGAGGAAGGCAACAAGGATTTTTGGTTAGCTTAGATGTTCCTACCTGGGATGTAGGGTGCGGTGGTGTGTGACCTGTGTCCCCTGGCTTGCCCAGGGCGACACATAAGCGCTCTGTGAGCCGAAGATGAGACACTGCAGGGGAGTGGAGGCCACATGGGATGGGAGCCTGCAGGGGAGTGGAGGCCATATGGGGTGGGAGCCTGCAAGGGAGTGGAGGCCATATGGGGTGAGAGCCTGCTGGGGAGTGGAGGACACATGGGGTGGGAGCCTGTAGGGGAGTGGAGGACACATGGAGTGGGAACCTGCAGGGGAGTGGAGGACACATGAAGTGGGAGCCTGCAGGGGAGTGGGGGCCACATGGAGTGGGAGCCTGCAGGGGAGTGGGGGCCACATGGGGTGGGAGCCTGCAGGGGAGTGGAGGCCACATGGGGTGGGAGCCTGCAGGGGAGTGTAGGCCACATGGGGTGGGAGCCTGCAGGGGAGGGGAGGCCACATGGGGTGGGAGCCTGCAGGGGAGTGGAGGCCACATTGGGTGGGAGCCTGCAGGGGAGTGGAGGTCACATGGGATGGGAGCCTGCAGGGGAGTGGGGGCCACATGGGGTAGGAGCCTGCAGGGGAGTGGAGGCCACATGGGATGGGAGCCTTCAGGGGAGTGGAGGCCACATGGGGTGGGAGCCTGCAGGGGAGTGGAGGTCACATGGGGTGGGAGCCTGCAGGGGAGTGGAGGCCACATGGAATCTGAGCCTGCAGGGGAGTGGAGGCCGCATGGAATCTGAGCCTGCAGGGGAGTGGAGACCACATGGGGTGGGAGCCTGCAGGGGAGTGGAGGCCACATGGAATCTGAGCCTGCAGGGGAATGGAGGCCGCATGGAATCTGCATGGCTAGCGCTAGTGCTGACGAAGGTGAGTGACAGCTCCATTTGTTATTTTATACATCTTCAAGCCTTTGGTTAACTAAAGGTTATTCCAGACAACCCCTTTAAGGATCTATCTTCAGGATCAATTTGAAATTGTTGGGGGCCCGGCCTTCAGGACTCCCAGAGATCACCGGAATAAGGAAACCCTTTCAATGTTCAACCTAGTACAGTGGCATTTAAGTGGAGTTATGCCGGTCAACATGTTATAAAAATTGTAAGAAATGGACACCTACCACTATTTCCTGCTGAATAGTTTAATTCATTTTCCATGCCACTTTATGTAAAGTTTTTTTTTTGTTTTTTTTTTTTTTTACAGATTTGATCCAATTTATAATCACATCTAGGATAATAAAATGTTAATATTGTGATTTGTTGTACCACACTGCCCCCTCCTGGCCACTGTTTAATTCGTTCTTCAACTGCATCTCGATTCATAGTGACTTGATGGTTAAACATTCTGTAGGAAGATGGATCTTGTGCAGCCTAGATACACACGTGGTCAAAATTGTTGGTACCCCTCATTTTTTTAACAAAATAAAACTGAAATCGGCCTGGACAGAAATGATGGCCACCTCCTCCTTAACAATATTTTGTTGCACAACCTTTCGAGGCAATCACTGCAATCAAAGGATTCCTGTAACTGTCAATGAGACTTCAGCACCTCTCGACAGGTATTTTGGCAAACTGCTCCAGTTGTCTCGTGTGTGAAGGTTGCCTTTTCCAGACGGCATGTTTGAGCTCTTTCCAAAAATGCTCAATAGGATTTAGGTCAGGGCTCAGAGAAGCCACTTCCGAATAGTCCAATGTTTTCCTCTTAGCCATTCTTGGGTGTTTTTAGCTGTGTTTTGGGTCATTATCCTATTGCAAGACCATGACCTGTGAATAAGACCAAGCCTTCTGACACTGGCAGCACATTTCTCTCTACAATCCCTTGATGGTCTTGAGACTTCATTGAATCCTGCACAGATTCAAGACACCCTGTGCCAGATGCAGCAAAGCAGCCTCAGAACATAACCGAGCCTCCTCCATGTATCACAGTAGGGACAATGTTCTTTTCTTGATATGCTTCATATTTCCATCTGTGAACATAGAGCTGATGTGCCTTGCCAAAAAGTTCCATTTTTGTCTAATCTGTCCAGAAGACATTCTACGAGAAGCTTTGTAACATGTCAATATATAGTTTGCCAAATTACAATCTGGCTTTTTCATGATTTTTTTTTTTCAACAATGGTGTCCTTGGTCTTATCCCAAGAAGTCCACTTTGGCTCAAACAATAATGGATGGTGCGATCTGACACTAATGTTCCTTGAGCTTGAAGTTCACCTTTAATTTTTTTATACGTTTTTCTGGGCTCTTTTGTTACCGTTCGTATTATCAGTCTCTTTGATTTGTCATCAGTTTTCCTCCTGTGGCCACATCCAGGAAGGTTGGCTCCAGTCCCATGGATCTTGAATTTCTGAATAATATGTGCAACTGTAGTCACAGGAACATCAAGCTGCTTGGAGATGGTCTTATAACCTTTACCTTTAACATGCTTGCCTATCATTTTCTTTCTAATCTCCTGAGACAAGTCTTTCCTTCGCTTCCTCTAGTCCATGTTGAGTGTGGTACACACCATGTCACCAAACAGTACAGTGAGTATCTGTAGTCCTAAATACAGGCTCACTGACTGATTACAAACTGTAGACACCTGTAATGCTAATTAGTGGACACACCTTGATTTAACATGTCCCTTTTGTCACATTATTTTCAGACACCATCATTTCTGTCCAGGTGTGTTTCCTGAGAAGTTTTTTTTAAAAAAATTGTGTGGAAGCGTGGTTGAAAAGCAATGTCTGACCTTCATTTGTTCATTTTCATAGACTTTTTTATTTATTATTACTTTTGTCAGATTCAAGTTATTTCTGTGACCATTGTGGGTTTTTCTTTCATTAAACGAGGGGTAACAACAATTTTGACCACATGTGTAGATTCCCCAGGGTCTTCTCCACCGTTATCTTGATAGTATCAAACCATTGTGTTGCTGGTCTTCCGCTTCACCTTGTCCTTCTCCAGTGATTGCTCTCTTTGTACGATGTATCCAAAGTAGGGAAGTCATAGTTTCAGACAGGTAGTAGAACATGAAGATGGGTTAGCAGGCACAGATGACAGGGAACGGGAAATGGGACCTGACAACGAGCAGCCTGTTTCTAGCAGTAAGGCCATGTTGCTCAGGCACATCCCATAGTAAGAGGATGCCTTAAAGGGAATCTGTCACCAGGTTTTTCATACCTCATCTGAGAGCAGCATAATTTAGAGACAGTGTAAGATGGGGGGATACTGTAACGCAATCGACAGTGTTCTTGCACAGTCCCGCCTCTTCCTTCTGGCATAGACGCCAGTGCACTCAACCTGCCATCGGCTCAGCAGTGGCATCTGCTCCTGTCCCTCCTGTTGGTTCCCGGGAGCAAGCTTAGGGCACGTGTCCCTGCTCTCAAAATGCCAGCGTGACTAACCCAGAAGTGCCTGTCAGCTTTTCACTGAGAGACACTAGGTACTTAAAGGGAATATGTCACCAGGTTTTTGCCACCTAATCTGAGAGCAACATAATGTAGGGGCAGAGATCCTGATTCCAGCGATGTGTCATTTACTGTGTTGCTTAGTGTAGTTTTGATAAAATCACTCTTTAATCAGCAGTAGACTATCATTACAGGCCTACTTGGCGTGCTGCAGGTAGTTCAGCATATTAATGAGCTCTATATAACTGCTAGATCTGCAGCCGAGAAATCAGTGATTTTATCAAAATGACTGCAAACAGCTCAGTAAATGACACATCGCTGGAATCAGGGTCTCTGTCTCTATATTATGCTGCTCTGAGATGGGGTAGCAAAAACCTGTTGACAGATTCCCTTTAACCCTCTCAGCCTTGTCACTATACCTGAGGCCTAATCTTTCCCTTCCGACTAGGGAACCCAGGACTGGTGACATCTAATGGTGGCTGATAGCACTGCGCTCATAGACACACACACGGGAAACTTAAATACAGTATCTTACTGCCAGGCCACTGTAAACATAAATACACATTACATTCATTCATTGCCAAAGGCAATGATGTTTTCAAGGGATTGCAGATCAGAGGTCGGTCTCTTCCAGGATCAACAAAGTGGGACCCGACTTGTAGGAATCCATTCCCGTTGGTTTTGCTGATGGTCCTGACCTGCCTCCATGCACTGATGTTTAGACGTTTCTGAGTGACCCCTCGGCCTGAAGCTGTCCGGGGTCCCGCTCCCTACGATTAAATAGAGGAGCTGTGCTCTCGATGGCTGACACTTGGGATTTCAGTGGGCCGCATAAGCTGGAAAGCCCTATCCCCCTCGTTGTGTTGGTGCCTTCGATCTCTGAGCTCTTGGAGAAAGTTCATAAAGAGACTATCCTCCACAGGTTAATTATCAGGTTGCATGAAGCTACTCCCTGATCTAGGGTCCAGTACCCTGCCGTGCTCGGTACCGGTCCGGTTACTAGATTTTCCAGTGCCAACCGTTCTCCAAAACTAAGTCTGGGCACTCTTCTCCAATACCCTGCGACCGGGTCTCCGACTCCTCCGGTCCCAGACCACCGTCTACGACCTAGCCAAAGTCTCCCAGGGAGCTACAACTCCCTCAGCTCCATAAGAAAAAGGAGTGCAGTTCCCTGTGACACCCTGACTAGTTCAGGGGCGTCACACATACAGTATCTGTCCTTGTCTTCAGGCTACAATGAAGGAGGATCCAGGCATCTCTAATCCACATACCTTTTCATCCATACTGAGAACTTCTCCAGAGAGACGTTGATCTCCCCTCAGATTTCGAAGAAGCTCTTGAAGAGACAGAATCGGCCGCAGGGTTGCCGGAGGTGGTAGCTAAAAGGAATAGAATTTTTGGCTGCTTTCCATTTGCAGTGTAGAATGGAGAGTTAGCGGAGGACTCACTGACATGATTAGTAGAATTAGGTTTATGGCACATTTGGAATTATAGGTGCTTAAGAAGAGTTCAAACCCGTCATTAGATACAAAAGAACTTGGCACACCAAAATTGAATATAAGGACTTTATTAATCCCCGAAAAATTTAAAATGTTATTTTTCGACGGATATATTTGGGTCTTCACATCCATACAGCACAGCAATCCGGTGAGTATTGCTGTATTTCTGCTTTCATATTATCTAGCACATCTAGTGTGATCATATGTGACATTTTTCATACTTTGTATATTTTATTTCTTGACTAGCTCCATTACTCTTTTAGTTCACTAAACTTAGAGGTGACTTACTCTAAATCAGGGGTCTCAAACTCGTCTGAGTATATGGGCCGCACATAGAAAAAAAAATAATTTGGGGGAGCCGCATTCTTTTCAGGAGAAAGTGACATTTTTATTGGTACCATATTACCATATTTTTCGGATTATAAGATGCACTTTTCCTCCCAAAAATTTGGGAGGAAAATGAGGGGTGCGTCTTAAAATCCGAATATAGCTTTACCTGGGGGGCCTGTCTGTGCGGCGATCTGGTGCGTTCGGGCGGCCGAGTGCCTGTGGCTGCGTGTGGGTGGCAGCCGGGTGCCTGTGTGCGGGCGGCAGTCAGGTACCTGCGTGCGGGCGGCAGTCGGGTGCCCATGGCTGCGTGCGGGCGGTAGCCGGGTGAATGTCAGTGCCAGCTGCCTCTCTGTGCGGGTGGGCGGCTGTGCGGCAGGTTTCCCAGTGCGTCCGCGGTCCCAGTTTCAAATGATGACGCCGGGAGACAGCGCGTGCGCAGATGGAGCTCTTGGATGAGATTGCTAGCTAGCGATTGCTAGCGATGTCGAGCGCGATAGCACCCGCCCCCGTCGTTCGTGCGACATTTGGTGCTCGCTGCCGTAGTGAACATCGCTACATTAGTGTCACACGAACATACCTTGTCAGCGACATCCCTGTGACCACCTAACAATCCCTCCCTCAAGGGGAGGTGCGTTCGGCGTCATAGCGACGTCACTAAGCGAACGGCCAATAGAAGCGGAGGGGCGGAGATGAGCGGGACGTAACATCCCGCCCACTTCCTTCCTTCCGCATTGCCGGTGGACGCAGGTAAGAAGATGTTCGTCGTTCCTGCAGTGTCATACATAGCGATGTGTGATGCCGCAGGAACGACAAACAACATCGTGCCTGTGGCAGCAGCGATATTAAGGAAAGAAGCGATGTGTCAACGATCACCATTTTTGAATGATGATCGTTGATCGTCGCTCCTTGGTGTCACACGCTGCGATGTTGCTACCGGCGCCGGAAGTGCGTCACTAACGACGTGACCCCAACGATATATCGGTAGCGATGTCGCAGCGTGTAAAGCACCCTTAAGACAACACTGGAGTATAAGATTTTATTTTTTTTTACCTTTTTTATCTCTAAATTGGGGGGCGCCTTATAAAACGAAAAATACAGTATATTTTCTATACACCTTTTGGATCACATTTTTGAACATTTGTCATTCATTTATTATAAAAATATGTGTATTTTTTTTGTTTAAATATAAAAACCCACATTTTTTTTATGGTAAAAAAATTAATTATTTATTTTGATTTTTTTACATTTTATCCCCTTTTTGTAAGTAATATAGTTTTACAATTAGCACCATATAGTAATTTTGGAGAACATCTTCTAGTAATGTTCCAATCCTGGTCCTCATCTTTTAGTAATGTCCTCCATTCTGTTCTCCTTCTTGAAGTAATGTGCCCATCCTGGTCCCCATTCTGTAGTAATGTGCCCAATCCTTGCCCCCTTGTAGTAATGTGCCCCATCCTTGTCCGCATCCTGTACTAATGTGCCCATTCTTGTCCCATTCTTGTACTAATGTGCCCATCTTTCTCCCCATCCTGAAGTAATATGCACATTTTTGTCCCCATCCTTTAGTAATGTGCCCATCCTTGTCCCCTTCTAGTAGCAATGTGCCCATTCATCTCCCCATCCAGAAGTACTATGCCCATCCTTGTTCCCATCCTTCTCCCCACCCTGTAGTAATGTACCCATACTTGTCTCCATCCTGTAGTAATATGCCCATTCTTGTGCCTATCGTCTAGTAATGTGCCCATTCTTGTCCTAATGTGCCCATCCTGTAGTAATGTGCCCATCTTTCTCCCCATCCTGAAGTAATATGCCCATCCTTGTCCCCATCCTGTAGTAATGTCCCCATCTTGTAGTAATGTGCCCATCCTGTAGTAATATGTCCATCCTTCTCCCCATTGTGTAGTAATATGCCCAACCTTGTCCCCATCCTGTAGTAATGTGCCCATCCTTGTCCTTATCATGTAGTAATGTGCCCATCCTTGTCACGTTCTAGTAGCAATGTGCCCATCTTCTCTCCGTCGAAAAGTAATATGCCCATCCTTGTACACATCCATCTCCCCACCCGGAAGTAATGTGCCCATCCCTATCCTCATCCTATAGTAACGGGCCCATCCTTGTCCTTATCCTGTAGTAATGTTGCCATCCTTGTCCCCTTGTAGTAGCAATGTGCCCATCCTGTAGTAATGTGCCCATTTTTCTCTCCATCCTCAAGTATTATGCCCATCCTTGTGCCCATCCTTCTCCCCAGCCTGTAGTAATGTGCCCATCCTTGTCTCCATCCTGTAGTAATGTGCCCATCCTTGTCCCCATTCTGTAGTAATGTGCCCATCATTGTCTTCTTTAACTAATGCACCCATGCAGGTTCTCTTCTTGTAGTAATGTCCCCTTTACTGGTCTTCTTCTTTTAACAATGTCCCAACCTGGTACCCTATTGTGCCATTCTTCATACACACACACACACACACACACACAAGCCGAAACATTCTTCTCACCTGTTCTACGTTCTATCGGCATCCTCTTCCCTGCTTCTTGTGGCCCTCAGGCACATGGACTCAGTGCAGGGGCCACCGCTGTTAGCGTTTCATCTGAAATTCAGATGAACATTTTGCTGGTGCTACGCAGAGTCAAGCTTTCTCTCTGTACAACTATTTCAATGGCAGTGGCTGGCCAATTAGAGGCAAGCAACTGAGGTCATACGTGTCAGATGCCTGCCTCTGATTGGCCCGCGGCTGCCATTGGAATAATTGTACAGATAGAGCTTGACTTTGCACAGTGCCAGCAAAACATTCATCTGAAATAAATCACTAAGGCTCCTGCACCGGCTGCGATCGATACCGGGTCCATGGGCCTGAGGGCCGCAAGAAGCAGCCTGAGGGACCGCAATTATCCCACATGCCGTGTGTTTGAGACCCCTGCTCTAAATTATATGGTGTTTTCTCTTGAGCTGTGATACACATTCAACATAATAACTATGGTTCTGTTCATTTGAATTAACAATAATTTGTGTATGTATATATAATTTCCTGAAATAAGTTCACATTTTAAGTCATCTCATTCTCTTTTATAGGTTTATCTATAGATCTCACGGTGATTTTCACACTATCACTATTTTTAAGGCATATCTGCACAGAAAAATTTATTTGTTGGTTGGTTGGTTGATTTATTTATTTTTTATTAAAAATACAATGTGACCATGTTGTCTGTATTAAGAAGTAAACAATATTGGATATGATATTCATATGATAATAATTAATATGAAATATAGTTTTTTGTTATAATCTACCCATGGAGGTCACACATATATTTATTTGTTTTCTTTTCTGTATTTGTCTAATTTCAGTGTCTGATGAAGAAAAAAACATAGGGGTCGAAACGTTACATATTACATTTTTTGGGATTGGCTGTATAATAAAGTCCTTATATTAAATTTTGGTGTGCCAAGTTCTCTTGTATCACTCACGTGATTGCTATAGGAGAACTAAGCCGAAGGTAAAAGTTTGACCCAATCACTGTGGTGTGCGTTGACTAAATGCTGCAGGAAATTTGTCAAAATTTCATTGATCCGCTCCATTTGACCATTGGTCTGAGGATGACAAGCTAACAAGAAGTCCAAGGTGACATTCAACAGCTTGCAGGTGGCTCTCCAGAATCTGGATGTGAACTGGATGCCTTTATGAGACCCTATGTGAAAGGATAGGCTGTGCAGGCAGAAGACATGCTGGAAGAACTGCTCAGCGAGCACAAGAGCAGAAGGAAGACCGGACAAACAAGTGAAGCGCGCCATTTTGGAGAATCAGTCCACTACTACCCAGATGACTGAGCAACCAGAGGACACCGGGAGGTCAGAGATGAAGTCCATCAAGATGTGCTGCTAGTAGGTAGAAGGTGCAGATAGAGGTAGTAGACAACCAGAGGGAAGCTTCTTAGGGGTGTAGCACCTCTGAGGTATCAGGTGCCACAAAATGTAACCTGTGGAAACCCAAACCCCGGAATATCTGTGCCAGTCAATACACCAGCACCCTCAGGCCACATACAGTCATATGAAAAAGTTTGGGCACCCCTATTAATGTTAACCTTTTTTCTTTATAACAATTTGGGTTTTTGCAACAGCTATTTCAGTTTCATATATCTAATAGCTGATGGACTGAGTAATATTTCTGGATTGAAATGAGGTTTATTGTACTAACAGAAAATGTGCAATCCGCATTTAAACAAAATTTGACAGGTGCATAAGTATGGGCACCCTTATCAATTTCTTGATTTGAACACTCCTAACTACTTTTTACTGACTTACTAAAGCAGTAAATTGGTTTTGTAACCCCATTGAGCTTTGAACTTCATAGGCAGGTGTATCCAATCATGAGAAAAGGTATTTAAGATGGCCACTTGCAAGTTGTTCTCCTATTTGAATCTCCTATGAAGAGTGGCATCATGGGCTTTTCAAAACAACTCTCAAATGATCTGAAAACAAAGATTATTCAACATATTTGTTCAGGGGAAGGATACAAAAAGTTATCTCAGAGATTTAAACTGTCAGTTTCCACTGTGAGGAACATAGTAAGGAAATGGAAGAGCACAGGTACAGTTCTTGTTAAGCCCAGAAGTGGCAGGCCAAGAAAAATATCAGAAAGGCAGAGAAGAAGAATGGTGAGAACAGTGAAGGACAATCCACAGACCACCTCGAAAGACCTGCAGCTTCATCTTGCTGCAGATGGTGTCAATGTGCATCGGTCAACAATACAGCACACGTTGCACAAGGAGAAGCTGTATGGTAGAGTGATGCGAAAGAAGCAGTTTCTGCAAGCACACCACAAACAGAGTCGCCTGAGGTATGCAAAAGCACATTTGGACAAGCCAGTTACATTTTGGAAGAAGGTCCTGTGGACTGATGAAACAAAGATTGAGTTGTTTGGTCATACAAAAAGGCGTTATGCATGGAGGCAAAAAACACGACATTCCAAGAAAAGCTCTTGCTACCCACAGTAAAATTTGGTGGAGGTTCCATCATGCTTTGGGGCTGTGTGGCCAATGCCGGTATCGGGAATCCTGTTAAAGTTGAGGGTCGCATGGATTCAACTCAGTATTAGCAGATTCTTGACAATAATGTGCAAGAATCATTGACGAAGTTGAAGTTACGCAGGGGATGGATATTTCAGCAAGACAATGATCCAAAACACCGCTTCAAATCTACTCAGGCATTCATGCAGATGAACAATTACAATGTTCTGGAATGGCCATCCCAGTCCCCAGACCTGAATATCATTGAACATCTGTGGGATGATTTGAAGCGTGCTGTCCATGCTCAGCGACCATCAAACTTAACTGAACTGGAATTGCTTTGTAAACAGGAATGGTCAAATATACCTTCATCCAGGATCCAGGAACTCATTAACAGCTACAGGAAGCGACTAGAGGCTGTTATTTTTGCAAAAGGAGGATCTACAAAATATTAATGTCACTTTTATGTTTAGGTGCCCATAGTTTTGCACCGGTCAAATTTTGTTTAGATGCGGATTGCACATTTTCTGTTAGTACAATAAACCTCATTTCAATCCAGAAATATTACTGAGTCCATCAGTTATTAGATATATGAAACTGAAATAGCTGTTGCAAAAACCCAAATTGTTATAAAGAAAAAAGGTTAACATTAATAGGGGTACCCAAACTTTTTCATATGACTGTACATAACCCCAATTTCAGACCAGGAGACTGCCTAGCAACAGGTAAAAGGAATGGGCACTTATTGGCTAATTGCTACCCAATCTGTAGGGAGAGACACAGCAAGGGGAGGGGCCAGTGGTCAGCTGGGAAGTTGGCGGGAGGAAGTGTTTAGTTGGGAGTAGAGAAGAGTAGTAGTGGGAGTTGAGAGAGTGAGGAGTGAAGTAAAGAAAGGAAAAGTGTAAAGACCTGAAGTAACAACGGAACGCTGTAACAGGAGTGGGGGACTGTGGAGTAAGGAACCAGAACTCCAGGAACTGTGGGTTACCTGTGGAAGTGTAATACTCCAGGAACCGCGGAGCGCCTGTGGAAGTCTGGAACCTATGCTCACAGGACTCAGTACGAGACTGGGTGCAGACCCTAGGACAGCGGGACACTTTAAGGTCAACTGTTAAATCTGCCAGGTGAGGGGATCTCCAGGGTCCCTCACCAACCAAAGAGTTTGAAGTATCAGCAGCAAAGAGGGGACTGGGGATTGAACCCCTTAAATAGTCCAAGCTGCCTGCAATAGGACTAAGACTGAAACAGAGGGGCTCCCCCAGAAGCTCTAAGCCACGGGAGCCCAATACCAACAAGAGTGCATGAAGGACAGCTACCCCAGGTCACA
Organism: Anomaloglossus baeobatrachus; assembly: GCF_048569485.1. NCBI lineage: Eukaryota > Metazoa > Chordata > Amphibia > Anura > Aromobatidae > Anomaloglossus > Anomaloglossus baeobatrachus. Next base: position 615,869,295 of record NC_134356.1, on the reverse strand, counting down.
GCTGGCACAGAGAACAAGGGAAGCGGGATCACCTGAAACCGGCTCCAGCGGGTCCAGGTACAAAGCCCAAAGTAAAAAAAGCAAGTTGAAATTGCAATACCGGTGTGGACTGTTTCCTTCTCGCCTCCGTACACATACACTGACTGTTCCCTACTATACCCCCTCATCATCCACTGCTGGGGCCTAGCCCTGCTTGCGGAGGGCCCGAAACACCTAAGCTGCACTACTCCACCAGCCCCAGAAGGACCCTGTTGTGGCAGCTTCAATAACCCGCACAACGCAAGTGGCGTAGTCGAAAAACTCTATTATTTAGTTTCTTTAATTTTACTATTTTTCACGCCTTTTATCAGACCGACCCCCGGGGTCACAGAATCGGGCAACGGCCGCGACCACGACTGTCCCCCACTGCGCACCACGCGCCCGGGACCGAGTACCCCACAGCGCTGGGGCGCCACAGGGGCCTTATCGCGGGCACACAAAGACAGGCAGAAACAAATTCTACATTGTCCTTGCACAGGCCTCGCCACAAGTAAAGCCGCATGAGAAGAAGAGTCGTATTTTTATGCCCAGTCTGACATGCAAGCTTAGAGGAGTGATCCCACTGCAGCACTAGCTTCCTGTCTGCTTCAGAGATCTGCTTCTTGATCAGCAGATAAAAAGGACCTGGAGAGTGCATTTGCCTTGATGTTTTTTTTCAGCCAGCTGGAAGTGTAAAAAAAAGTCAAAGCGGGCGAAGCACAGCGACTACCAGGCTTGGAGAGGATTCAGCCTTTGAGCTGACTGCAGGTCAAGTTCTTTTGGTAGACGTAGATGACAACGGTATGTACAGCCCCCTTCAGTAGATATTGCAACTCCTCCAAAGCCATCTTAATTACAAACAATTCTCGGTCGCCAACTGAGTACTTGTGCTCAGGAGCAGAGATGACCTTGGAAAAAAAAGCCGCAGGTTACCATTCGACTGGTAGCAGATTTCTGCGTAAGAAGCGCACCAGCCCCAGAAGAAGAAACATCCACTTCTAAGAATAACTGTTAACCTCCAGTCTATGCAGCGCCAGAGCCATTGAGAAGGCCTGTTTAAGGGAGATAAGCACACTCTCAGCTTTTGGAGTCCGCATCTTAGGATTCACCTTCTTATGGATCAGGGCAGTGATAGGGATGATTCAGCAAGACAAATGATGAATAAATTGGCGGTAGTAATTGACGAACCCCAAAAACCGCTGAATTACCTTCATACTGTTAGGATGAGGCCACTTCAGAACCGCCAACTCCTTCTTCAGAGCCATTTTCAATTCGGTGTCAGAGACTATGTAGCCCAGGTTCGGAAGGGAAGTGTGTTCAATGATGCACTTCTCGAACTTGACATACAGATGGTTCTTGCTTGGTCTCTGGAAGACCTGATGAACATGTCTCCTATGTGTTGGCAGGTCGGAGGAGAACAGCAGGATGTCGCCCAGGTACACGACCACACAAAAATAGAGAAGGTCCCAGAAAATATAATTTATGAATTCTTGGAAGAGCCTTGCTGAGCCCAAATTTCATTAATCGATACTCATAGTGGTCATGGAGGGTGTTAAAGGCAGTCTTCCATTTGTTCCCCGCCATATACAGACAAGATTATATACACCATGGAGGTCAAGTTTTAAGAAGATTTTGGAACCTCGGAGGCAGTTAAACAATTCCAGTATAAGTGGCAGGAGATATTTATTTTTGACCGCAATTTAATTGAGATCTCTATAGTCTATATATGGCTGAAGGGAGCCATCTTTTTTCTTAACGAAGAAGAACCTGGCAAAAAGGAGGACTTCTAGATAAATCCCCTTGCCAGATTCTCCTTCATGTTCTCAGACATGGACTGGGTCTCCGCCTGGAACAGAGGGTAGATTCGACCACGAGGAGGTAAGTAACCCAGAAGTAGGTTGATCGTCTGGCCTATGTAGTGGTTTTGTCTCAGCCTCCTTTTTGTCGAAGACATCTGTGTAGGGCCAGTAGGTGGCTTGCAGACCCAGAAGATTTGTTGGTATGGCTAATGGTCGGGCAGGATAGAAAGGAACAAGACATTTCTTGTGACAGGACTGACGTCACCTGAGCATGCACAAACAGCCATATGCCTCATATGTAACTTGTAGTACAGTATATTGGAAGCACCATTCGGAAATTTAGTCAGGTTTTCAAAGCATATCAATGACGTCAGAAGCAATCCTAGCATTAACAAGCGCTCATTGTCTGGTTTATCACATCATTTTAGTGCGGCGCACCTGTTAAGGGGGCCATAATTTACAGTGATGTAATCTAAGTTTTACATCTACACCTTAACCCCCTCTGCATCCAAATCATATGAGTCATTTGTTGATAGCATGCATACTATTCTTCCATACAGACCAGAGAAATGTACACCGATCTGCATAGAAAATATGACTGACTTTATTGTGGAAGGTAAAATACAGTTAAAGGAATCAGTTGGCTAGGAGCCAAGAATACGTAACACGTCTCCTATTGGGTAAACCGTAAAATAGCTTATTCTGGGAAACACGTATACTGTATACTGGAGCACCACAGTCTGTGTGTGTTGTCAGAGTCCCAAAATAGGGGCCTATGGTCCTGCCCCCTGGGCAGGAAATTGTGCTGTCCCAACCAGTGGGGACCTGTTGCAACCTGGAAGGCATATGACATTTCCAGGAGGGATTTTCCGGTCGTTGATTCCTATATTATTCCCAATTACCATTACCCGGTATCAATAATACACGGACACTGCTTGCGACTTGGTAAAAATGGCCACAGCAGCCCTTTATTGCCTATTGTTTACACACTAACACAAGGGGGCGCCGTCCAACGGGCGTCCCCAACATTTAACAATAGGTAATACCATAATAATAATAATAATACAGTACGTAATACAATACGTAACCCTGGGTAGGCCTGGTCCAGAAACCACCTTCCACCACCAAAACATGATCCCTGGCCGCAACACACACCGGGCCGGAGATGAGGTATGAATCACCTACGGATCAATACCCCCCACCTTGCAGGACCCATGCCTGCAAGATCCTTGTAACCGGAGCCACTATATCCTACAGTGACTCTCCAATCAATTAACATTATCCGTTAAACCGCCTCTGGACCAGACCTACCCCCGCCATAAGTCCGGTACAGAAGCCATACTCCACCACCAGAACACAATCCCTGGCCGCAACACACCGACCCAGAGATACGAGACATTAATCACTTACGGATCAATACCCCAACCTTGCAGGACCCCATGCCTGCAAGATCCCTGTAACCAAAGCCACAGTATTCCGCAAGTGACCCTTCAATCACACAAATCTTCAGAAACACGATCCCTGGCCGCAACACACCGACCCAGAGATACGAGGCATTAATCACCTAGAGGAGGTAATTGACTCCCACCTCCTATTATTTACACCATGAAGCTCCCTCCTTTCCTACCACCACACTCCACCCCCTAACCAATCACCTTCTTTTCCTCATTCCTAAACGAACCAACACTGTTTAACCCTATCAACTCCCTACCCTCCGGGCTGTCATGTCACCCCTACACCCTATGGGTTCCATGGCTTTCTGAAGTGCTTGTCGAGCTGGTAATTCCTGGAAGAGTGGGCTAAGAAGTGATGATAGCCCACATATTGGCTGTGGTCCAACAAGGATGAGTGCCTGTAAGGTGATTCCCTGCATGGTATATAATAAAAAACAAACACGCGGCACCAATCTCAGCGCGTTATCAAAGCGGCTCTCTGGTGCCCTTTTTACTGAAGTAATATGCACTCACCTTTGACAGATACCTATGGAAACTATCAATAGAAATTCTTTGCTCAATCGCAAAGAAACATATTGGATTTACCGCCTTCAAACATTGCATCCCAATGGCCTTAATGATATTGTGGAAAGAATATAGTATACATCTGTCGCGGGCGGAGGAGGGGACGCTGCGCTCTCCCACTGCTCGGGTCCGGCTGCCGCTGCTGCTGCGGCCTCTGCTGCTCGGTGGCTCGAGCGATGGGTCGGATCCCGGGGACTCGAGCGGCGCTCCTCGCCCGTGAGTGAAAAGGGGATTGGTTTTGGGGATTTATTGTCCGTGACGCCACCCACGGTTGTGGTGATTGTGTGGACACCACCGCTGCTCTGTATGGGGATCCCGGGAGCGGTGACAGGGAGCAGCTTTGTTGTTATTTCTCCCCTCCGTGGGTAGGGGGTTGGTTGTCCCGGGGCCCGGTGATGGGGTAGGGGTGGATGGCAGGCCAGGTGCGGGGCCTGGTGAGGTGCAGGGTCGCGGGGGCATACGGCACAGTGGTACTCACTCAGCCTGAGACGTTGACACAGTTCTCGGTAAAACACACGGCTGGAAAGACGGTTCCCACGGACGGCTGCTGTTGCTTTTCCCCGGTAGTTAACGGTGACTGTCTCTTTCCCTGCACCTTGTGTAATGTTGGTAGCGATGGGTTCCCACCGGTAACCCGCTCCCCGACTTGGATATGGGCCGGAGGAGCCCCTCTTTGCCCGCAGGCGCTGGCCCTGAGAAACTGGTGCCTTGGCGGTCGCGGTGTCTCTCTCCTACAGTTGGACTGTTGCCTTCAATCGGGACTTAGCTGTTTGGAGACCCGGAGGTCCCCTTCACTGACGGATTTGGCAAATTCACGGCGACTCCTAGCCTTGGATCCGAAAGGCCCCTGCCAATGGTGCTGGCTTCTCTTCGTATACCGGTCTGGTACCGCTGGGCCACCACCCGTCCACGGTCCTTTCGGCAACCTCCGATCAGCCTCCACTGCAGACGGTCACCGCCGTCTGCTAACCTTGCTGTCTCAGTCCGGGGCACACACCCGGACCAACTTCAGGCTCTACTTCTGTCACTTTCCTCCTCACACTTGCTCCTTTACCACTCAACTCCTAAACTCATCTGCCTGGTTTTCCCGCCTCCAGGACTGTGAACTCCTCGGTGGGCGGAGCCAACCGCCTGGCCCACCCCCTTGTGTGGACATCAGCCCCTGGAGGAAGGCAACAAGGATTTCTGGTCTAGCTTTGGTGTACCTATCCGGGGTGTAGAGTGTGGTGGTGTCATTACCTGTGACCCCTGGCTTGCCCAGGGCGTCACACATCCCTGTCTAAATATAAAGGAAAAAAGGGAAAGAAAAAAAAATGTTTATTTTGTTTTTCAAAGAATTTTTATTTGTTTATTTTTTTTTTCTTTGTACTACCTTTTTTTTTTATAAATCTTAGTGATAGTAATTTTATTGATAAATGCTCACAGTGCTTTAAGTTTTATGATTTTTTAAATGATTTGTTGTTTGTGGATTTGTTTTTAATGAACCACTAGAGTTGAAGTGAACTAAGCGACTGATTATACAGCTGTGGTTATATCCGCACCCTTATTTGAATACCAGGTAAATTGTATTTATTTTTTTATCTATAAAGTAGAGTGAGATGCATTTTTATTTAGATACCTGAGGAAGGTGGTTTTTCCCGCCGAAATGCGTTGTATCCGTTTTTTATTTCCGTATATTTGAGTAGTAAATTCCATTTGTGGACAAGAGGTTTTAAAATCATTACTACGGGGAGCACGGCCACTACAGAATTGGTTTACTTCATTTTTAAGGATGAGTGTCTTTCAGAGAGGTGAATGTTATACCCAGAGAAGTCTCCTTGCCACGGAGAACGGAACTTGCCCATGTATACCTCCATAGAAGCAAAGTAGTAAGTCAGAAGGAGTGTGGACTTTGGTGGTTACTGCTGGGGCAGAAGAGACTCCAACTCTGGGATGAAATGGACGAGCCATCTTAGTGCAAAATTCAGTTCCAGACAGACAACAACCCTCTGGCCCACCTAAAGAATGCCAATCTGGGAGCCCTGGAACAACGGTGGATCGCTCGCCTGGCAAACATTTACTTTACCCTTCGCTATCACTCCACTACTGAGAACACCAATACAGATGGGCTGTCAAGAGTGACATTGGAGACTCTGGTGGGGGGTGGGGGACCTTGACAATTGTCTAGAAGAGGAGGAGTCCGCGGTCTTCCGCAAGTTCACACCTCCTGTGGTAGCAGCACAATCAAGTTAAGAGGCCTGCATGTTGCTACAGTCCCTGGGAAAAAAACAAATGAAGAATTGCTATTTGGTCAGCTAGGGTAAACTTTTATAAAAATTTGAATTATGTCGGGAGGTATCCCCTAGACATTACTAGTAGCTGATAGACCGAAATGTGCTAGATTGTAACTTTAAGTGTTATGTATTATGTGCACGGGTGCCTATGGCTTCCCTTGCGGCAGTACAGCATGCTTCCTTTTCTAAGCCTGGATTATGAAATAGACTCTAAATTCATCTTTCAACTTGACTGAAGAAGTAGAAATAAAATCAAATTTTATCATCCTTTGTGGATAATTTGATACGAGAGGCAGCAGCGGTGGGAAGCTCAGCACAGACTGGTTTGAGTGAATGTTTACTTTGCTGATTCCTGGAAATACATATGGCCCCGCAGCACCACATGAGGTTTGTGTATAGGGATCCAAATTCAATTATCCCCAGTTAACTAAAAAAAATGCATTGGCTCAATGAAAAATTCAGGTTTATTTTAATTCCTTGTTGCAAAAGTACAACTCCAGGCATGACCAGGCAGACTATGGCCTTGCTAAGAGTTGTAGTTATCTCAGAAGCAACTATTCTCTTGCTGGAACTTTTCTGGACAATGAGGTCCTCTGCTCCACTATTTGGCAATTCAAAGAAATTGAGACAAGGTGGCCACACAAAAGCGGGGCTGTTCCATCGTGGATCTTAGGAGATACAATCCAAGGAATATTGTGTACATCTTCGGCAGTCAACTGATCAAAAGAAAACAAGGGTCAAAAACCTACACGTTTCAGCTTTGACCTTCATCATGGTCAGTAAGTGAAGTTGAAGAAGTAAAGAGATTGTGTGTAGAAATGTTCTGTGTTTAAGAGGAACCTTCAAGAAATTATGCACCCCCTATATACTGTATGTAGTTGTCATCAAGGGTCTGATGAGTAAATCACTGTTTATTAAAGACTGGTGGTCTCATTCATTGAAGAGGAATCTCTCATGTCTGTGTGTGCAGTGTATGGGAGATATCATAACAACTAGTCTCCACCCACTAGCTCAGCGAGAACTAGAAACAGAGCCTGCAGAGGGAAAAGCTGATCAAAATGCAGGATTCATGTTATATTATGGCCAGAAATAGTGTTATTCCTCATGTACTAAAAAGTCACCTGAAATGCTAGGAAGGTACCCTTTAAATAATGAGTAAGTTATTTTCATATGAGACTAGAAACCCTCTTTCAAAGTCTATGTCATTATTACTGTTTTCTGCATTGCTAATTAAATAATGTCTGTAAATTCACTTCTTCTAAGAAACATTTTTTTTTTATAAAATAAAATAGATGCATAATGCTGTTTTCTGGAAGAAAATAATATTGTAGTTCCATATGTGACCACCAGATGGTGGAGCAGAGGTTACAGTTGATGTTTGAACCCCCAGACAATAATATTAAGGCTGTGTGCGCACGTTGCGTCGTGTCACTGCAGAAATTTCTGCAGTGATTTGACAGCTCATGTGCGGTTCAAATCGCTGCAGAAACACTGCAGAATAGATGCAGTGTTTCTGCAAAAAAATGGCAATTTCATGCGCTCGGGATGCTGCCTCTCCCATAGACAGAGTGGGAGCTGCATCCAAAGCGCAAGAAATAATTGACATGTTGCTTTTTTTGAACGCAGAGATTTGGAACCAAATTTTGGCACCCAAATCGCTGCACTCTCAAATGCAACGTGCGCATGGATTATGCACAATCTTCATAGATTGTGCAGGGGACGCAGGACGCATTCATTTACGCTGCGGTGCAATACGCAGCGTAAATGCATGAAATTTGGCAATGTACGCATGAGCCCTAAGGGATATTCCTAAAATGGACATTTATAGCAAATCACCACGGTATGTTATGTCTTAAAGATTCAGGTCCAACATTTATGACCAGTAAGGAAAAGAAAAAGCCACACACTTGCTTGGCCGCCTCTCCATTTCTTTTCCACCTACAGTACATGTAGTAGCCACAGCAGTTCAAGGACCCTCATTTTTCTTATACACCATATGGCCAAAAATATTGGTACGCCACATATTTATGTTCCCACAAACTGCTGTACATGTAAGGTGGTACAATCATATCGGCTCACAAGCAGTGTTTGAGAGATCATCAGCTATGTATCCTAGTTGACTGCTGTGTAATGCCCACGATCAATCGCAGGCATTTACCCTCTGATGCTACGGTCAATAGTGATCTGCTTGTAGAGGGAGGTGGCTCCCTCTCTGCTCCAATCGGCACAACACAATAGCCAAATACTGGCCACAGGGTCATTGGTACGGTGGCCTGCAGGGTCCTGCCTTGAGCAGGACCTGATATGCCTTCTGCCTGTGTGCCAGTCGCTGATCTGATACCCTGCAATATAAAAGCATTGCAAACTATTAGACCAGCGATCCAAGGCAGGTCTCCAAGTTGATGTGGCATTCTGGGACTAGGTAAAAAGTAAAAAAAGTTTTAAAAAATTAAAAAAATGTCACGGAAAAACGAGATTTTCGAATTTTCACGGATCAACGTTGTGAAATTCTGTGAAATATCTGGGAGTTTAAGGTGATCAACACAAAGATAAATTCCTTGAGGGGTCTAGTTTCCAAAATGAGGTCACTTGTTGGGGAGCTCCAATGTTTAGGCACATCAGGGGCTTTCCAAACATGATATGGCGTCAATTCCAGACGATTTTGCTCTCCAAAAGTCAAATGGCGCTCCTTCCCTTTCCGAGCCCTTCGGTGCACCCAAATAATAGCTTTCCACCACATATGAAGTATCGACGTACTAAGAAGACCTTTCACAACAAATTGTATGGTACATTTTATCTTATTACACTTGTTAAAATAACAAATTTGTGACTAAAATAACATTTTTGAGTAAAAGAGTAACATTTTCATTTTATCCTTCCACATTGCTTCAATTCCTGTGAAGCACCTAAATAGTTAATAAACTTCTTGGAAGTGGTTTTGGGTACTTTGAGGGGTGCAGTTTTTAGAATGGTATCACTTTTGGGTATTTTCTGTCATCTAGGCCCCTCAAACTAATCTCACATGTGATGTGGTCCATAAAAAAATAGTTTTTTTAAATGTTGTTGTCAAAATGAGAAATTGCTGATACATTTGTAACCCTTCTAACTTACTAACAAAAAAATGTGTTTTAAAAATGATGCTAATGTAAAGTAGACATATGGGAAATGTTATTGTTAACTTTTTTGTGTGACATGACTCTCCGGATTAGGGGCAAAAAATTAAATGTTTAAAAATTGTGAAATTTTCAACATTTTTGCCAAATTTCTGATATTTTCACAAATAAATGCAAAAAATATTGTCCTAAGTTTATCACTAACATAAAGTATAATACGTCACGAAAAAGCAAATTTGGAATCACCGGAATCCGTTAAAGAGTTCCAGAGTTATTACCGCATAATGTGACAATGGTCAGAATGGAAAAAATTGGCCTTTTCAGGATGGTGAAAACAGGCTGGGGGGGGGGGGTGAAGGGGTTAATGTCACTTATTAACTGTGGGGTCTGAAGATAATTGTAATAGATTAAAAATGAAAAATAATACTTATACTCATCTCACCGTTTCCATCTCTGATTTCTCCGCTCTTCATTGTCACTTGTCTGGTTCTTGCGACATCTCTTGATCCCCTGCCTCTCGCCTTGGAATCTTCAGATCTCACATTGTGCCAGACTTCTGACTGTCATGGTGACTAGAAAGGTTCTGCACAAGTGAGCCGGAGATCAATGATGTCATGAAGTCACAATGTGTGGGGTGACCTACCTACTCAAATGTGCAGAACCCTTCCGGGCATCATAACAGCTGGAAATTGCATGAAGATTCCAGCATGGGCGGTGTAAGTTGCGGCGAGGGCATGACGAGAGGCGGTGAGTAGAGGAGGGACTAGAGAGGTGAGTGTTAGGCTAGGGTCACATGGTGTAATATCCCACAATGTCCACATTGTAATATCCAACAATATCAATCCAATTCTATGGAGCCTCGTTCTGAGAACGTTCTCAGAACGAGGCTCCATAGGTCACTTGCGACATTGGCAGGTACAGAATTTCTCACGTTCGTAAGCAAAAGCAAACATCTGCAAATAAAGTTATGCCAAGTATATTTCTGCTTCTGGGAAATACATTTAATGGCATAATTTCTATGATGAAACAATTAACCCTTTTGTATCCCGAAGATTATCCCTTATATGTTTGATTATAATTTTCTCCAGAGCACCTAATTCTGTCCAGTGATCAAGCATATTCTATTACTGCAGAGTTATTGACACATAAAGTGACACGTCAGATTTGAAAAATTTCGCCTGGTCAGTAAGGGGTTAATCGGGTCTTATGTGTTGAATGGAGTGCAGATGGGAGGCTGCTTTAACGCCAGGTGCTCGCTAATCTATATATATAATTGCCTTATTCTGTCTGTCTGTCTGTCTATCTGTCTGTCTGTCTGTCTTGCTCCAAAATTGTGTCCTTACGGTGACACAAAGCTGATTGGCCGCTGGCCTCGCCATGGCCCCGCCCCCCCCACACGGATTGGCCGCTCGCCTAGGCTGCACCCCCACACGGATTGGCCGGCCGCTCGCCCAGGCTTCGCCCCCCCACAGATTGGCCTCTTGCCCCGGCACCCTGCAGGCATTGGCAACTCGGCCACGCCCCGCCCCCCTCACGTAATGCACGCTAGCTACGCCGCCAAACCAGCCGACACATACCCTCGCATGCATTGCTGGGGCTGGCCGGCGTATGCTGGTGTGGGCTCCCGTGCGAGCGGGGGACGAGATACGCTGATAACCATGCTAGCATAGTTACCAGCGCATCAAGGTCCTGCAGCGGCGTAACATACACACACGCACGCACATAACAGCACACACACACACACATACACACACAAAAATCAGATCACACTCACTCTCACACACACCTCACACACACACATCACATCGCATCCACACACTCACAACATCCTGGGATATCACTTGCTTCTCGGCGGCGATACTGTGCTGTGAGCTTCCAGGACCTGTCGGAGGATCACATGGCCAGAAGCATGTGGTATCTCCGGATGTTGTGAGTGTGAGCGCGTATGTGCAATATCGTCAATGTGTGTGTGCGTGAGTGTATGCGATCGGGTGTGTGTGAGTGTACGCGATCTGGTGTGTGTGTGTGTGAGTGTATGCGATCTGGTGTGTGTGAGTGTATGCGATCGGGTGTGTGTGTGTGTGTGTGTGTGAGTGTATGCGATCGGGTGTGTGAGCGTCGGCAGAGGAGCACGGCGTGCTGGAGGAGGCTGGGAGGAGAGAGGCTGATCCTGGGGAAGGCTGGGATGGGGAGGCTGAGAGAAGAGAGGCTGATGCTGGGGAAGGCTGAGGCTGGGGTAGGCTGGGAGGAGAGAGGCTGATGCTGGGGACCGAAAAGGCTGATGCTGGGAGGAGAGAGGCTGATGCTGGGGGAGGCTGAGGCTGGGGTAGGCTGGGAGGAGAGAGGCTGATGCTGGGAGGAGAGAGGCTGATGCTGGGAGGAGAGAGGCTGATGCTGGGGGAGGCTGAGGCTGGGGTAAGCTGGGAGGAGAGAGGCTGATGCTGGGAGGAGAGAGGCTGATGCTGGGAGGAGAGAGGCTGATGCTGGGGTAGGCTGAGGCTGGGGTAGGCTGGGAGGAGAGAGGCTGATGCTGGGGACAGAGAGGCTGATGCTGGGAGGAGAGAGGCTGATGCTGCGGGTAGAGAGGCTGATCCTGGGAGGAGAGAGGCTGATGCTGCGGGCAGAGAGGCTGATGCTGCGGGTAGAGAGGCTGATGCTGGTGCAGCATGGGGGATGGAGCACGTTTGGGAGTGCGCAGCATGGCGAATGGAGCACGTTTGGGAGTGCGCAGCATGGCGGATGGACCACGTTTGGGAGTGCGCAGCATGCCGGATGGAGCACGTTTGGGAGTGCGCAGCATGGCGGATGGACCACGTTTGGGAGTGCGCAGCATGGCGGATGGACCACGTTTGGGAGTGCCCAGCATGGCGGATGGAGCACGTTTGGGAGTGCGCAGCATGGCGGATGGAGCACGTTTGGGAGTGTGCAGCATGGCGGATGGACCACGTTTGGGAGTACGCAGCATGGCAGATGGAGCACGTTTGGGAGTGCGCAGCATGGCGGATGGAGCACGTTTGGGAGTGCGCAGCATGGCGGATGGAGCACGATGGGGAGTGCGGAGTATGGCGGATGGAGCACGTTTGGGAGTGCGCAGCATGGTGGATGGACCACGTTTGGGAGTGCGCAGCATGGCGGATGGAGCACGTTTGGGAGTGCGCAGCATGGCGGATGGAGCACGTTTGGGAGTGCGCAGCATGGGAGATGGAGCACGATGGGGGGTGCGCAGCATAGGGGATGGAGCACGATGGGGAGTGCGCAGCATGGCGGATGGACCACGTTTGGGAGTGCGCAGCATCGTGGATGGAGCACGTTTGGGATGCGCAGCATGGCGGATGGAGCACATTTGGGAGTGCGCTGCATGGGGGATGGAGCACGATGGGAAGTGCACACCTCCCCCCAACACACACACACACACGCGCGCGCACTGCACAACACACCACACACACACACTGGGAACCACAAACAACTGCCCTACACAGACACCCACACACACAGACAACACTGCACACACACAACACCCAACACACAAACACCGCGGCACACACAAATATACGCACATACCGCGCAACACACACACATTGCACAAAACATACCTCCCCCAAAACACACCACACACACACAAACCGCGCAACACACACACACACAACGCTACAGACACACAGCGCTCCACAAACAACGCAACACACGCAACACACATACAACACCGCTCTCACCCCCCGTCACACCCAGACAACACCCAGAACATGTACAGCGCCCTACACAAACACTTGGTAACTACACACAACAACATCTATATATAACAAAAATCATACATGAACTACACAATACGTAAATTCTAGAATACCCGATGCGTAGAATCGGGCCACCTTCTAGTACTTCTATAATCTTTTGACTGGTGGAATCTATTCAACCTCAAAAACAGCAAGTAGGGCTAGGGGGCTGCAAAAGGAAGCAAAAAGGGAGTAAGAGCAGGACAATACTTCACACTCGCCCATCACCTATTATATAAATATATACAGTTCTGTGCAAATGTTTTAGGCAAATGTAGAACAAATGTTGCAAAGAATGCTTGAAAAGAAATATAAGTGTTAATAGTTTATTTTTATCAATTAACAAAAGGCAAAGAAAATAAAAATCAAATCAATATTTGCTGTGACCGCCATTTGCACTCAAAATAACATCAGTTCTTCTAGGTACACTTACACATAGTTTTTCTAGGAACTCAGCAAGGAGGTTGGAGGTTGTTCCAAACATCTTGGAGAAGTAACCACAGATCTTTTGTAATGTAGAGTTAGCTATCCAACATGTTTGGAGCAGCCTAAATTGTGTAACATTCCTACTTTGCAGCTTTTTTTTCCACATCTGCCTTCAGCTTTTGCATTGTACTCTCTATGGGTATGTGCGCACTAGGCGTTTTTTTCACGCTGCGTTTTTATGTGCGTTTTTGTCTCAAAAAACGCACCCGCGGCTAAAAAACGCAACAAAAACGCATGCGTTTTTACCGCGATTTGGTGCGTTTTTTGCTGCGTTTTTGCTCACTGCGTTTTTAATCAGTGCACAATGCCATTAAAGATTGTTGATGAAAAAAAAAAAAGGTCTGACGTCATTTCCTTCTTCAAAATGTTCATTGTATGCAGGAGAGCAGACAGCTGCAGAACTAGTGTATGCAGGAGAGCAGACAGCAGCTGCAGAACTACAAGGCTCAGCATCCTCCATCCAGGACTGTATGCAGGAGTTTTTTGCCCAAAAAGAAAAAAAAAATGACATGGGCTTCGCTATATTTTTGTATGCTAGCCAGGTACAGCAGGCAGGTACAGGCTGCCTCCAATCCCCAGCTGCCTATTTGTACCCGGCTGGGAATCAAAAATATAGGGAAACCCCTTTTTTTTTTTATTTCATGAATTTCAAGAAACAATTAAAAAAAAAAAATGACAGGCTTCGCCCAATTTTTGAGTCCAGCCAGGTACAACTAGGCAGCTGGGGATTGGAATCTGCAGTGGAGAGTGCCCATGCTTTCTGGGCACCCCCACTGCGAATTGCAGTCCGCACCCACCACAGAAAATGGCGCTTTCATAGAAGCGCCATCTTCTGGCGCTGTATTCAACTCTTCCAGCTACCCTGGTGACTGTGGCTCGCTGGGTAATAATGGAGTTAGGGCTAGCTGTATATTATCAGCTGGCCCTAAGCCCGAAATTCATGGTGTCACGCCAATATTAGACATGGCCACCATGAATTTCTAGTAATGATAAAAAAAAAACACAACACACAGAAAAATATTTTTATTAGAAATAACACACAACACAATTAGTGACTCTATCTTTATTGAAATAAAGAACCCCCCTCCACAGTAATCCTGGGTCAAGGGTCCCGCGCCGTCCAATCCGGATCCAATATCATCTGATCGGTTTGCTGGAAGTAACGTTTCCTGACCTCGGCTCTGTTTCGCCTGTTTGGCTTTTGACGTGACTTCTTTGCTCCTGACCCTTTTGCTTCCACCTGTTTATGGCTTTCTCGTTCCCCCCTGTATTAACGTGACACACCAGTTTACACTTAGGCTTGCTGACTACTCTTTCTGGTGCTTGCGCCCTCTTGTGGGCTTTTGTCTAACTGCACTTTGGAGTTCCATCTACATTCAGCCTCTGCGCCCCATTGTGAAAGCCTGACACAAGGTAAGTACAACTTATAACTGGAAGCATAGAGTGAGGGGTTTCTAAAGTGTGTAGTCCCAGGTTAAGGCTCATAGAAGGGAGTTTCGGAATGAACTCCTCAAGCTTCCTGCCAAAATAACACCACAAGTCCCAGAATATTAAACAGATCTGCTGCATTGTTGCCCCTTGTCATCACCAATGAAGGTGCAGGATGGGCTTATGGCAGAACTGAAAACAAAAGGAACAAGTACAGATATGGATGTTTCAAGTGGATAAAGAACTTCTGTTAATATCACACTGTAGACATGTCATGGTGGGAGGATATAAGTCATATGAAATAACAGTCAGACATATGTGTGGATACAAAGGATAGAGACTAACAGATAATAAAACTCTGTCATTACAATTACTGAATGTATCATGAGAATTCAAAGGAGCAGACAACAATGAAACCCCGCAATGTGCTAATATTCTGCAGATGTGCAGAAAGTGCTAACATGGAGCAATGTAAGAGGAGAAGGACACTTTCATTGTCATAAACCATATCCACAAGAGAATGACTTATTTAAAGGGAACTAATCACCAGTATTTTCCTATATAACCTAAAGCCAGTGCTATACTGGCACTATCAGGCTGATTCTCTACATACCTGTAGTGGTCAGCTCGAATGTATAGGTTTTGAAATCCAAGAAAGTAAAGTTTATAAAATCAGCAGCTTCTTGAGTGACAGCAGCTGAGGATCAGATAATATTTGGGGGCAGTATTCATAGTTATCCCCTCCACCTGTTAGAATTAGCATAAGTATTATACAATCAACCTAGCAGGACCTGTGGTGAGGTCATACCCATGTGACCAGAAGGTGCGGGCCCTCAGCCAACAAAAAAATTGTTGCTTTCTGGTATCAGCTTTGTTGGCTGAGGCCCTTTCTGTTCACATGGGTATGACCTCACCACAGGTCCTGCTAGGTCGATTGTATAATGCTTATGCTAATTCTAATAGGGGGAGGGGATAACTATGAATACCCCCCCCCAGATATTATTTGATCCTCAGCTGCTGTCACTCAAGAAGCTGCTGATTTTAAAAACTTTACTTTCTTGGATTTCAAAACCTATACATCCCAGTTGACCACTACAGGTATGTATAGAATCAGCCTGATAGTGCCAGTATAGCACTGGCTTTAGGTTATATATGAAAATCCTGGTGATTGGTTCCCTTTAATGACAAGAAAAAGATATAAAGGGGACGATTCTTCCTTTCTTTTGCACTTTTTTCTGAATTAAAAATTCTTATAATAGTAAAAGAGAGTGGGGGGGGGTAGCCGTCTGTCAGACATAGTTGTGATTCTGAGGAAAAGACAGAAATGGTTTATTACTGCTTCAGTCTTCTCCTTCACAAGCTACATAGTGTTCAGTGAGCACTATACAGTAAACAGAAGCATCAGCATTACATTGCTGTTGCCTCTGTAAGACCTTGTGATCAAATTATCACCAGGTCTCTGCCAGCATAGTAGAGCTGCCGGGGCCCAGCAGACTCAAGTTATGCCTGGTAAAGCAGAAGGCTGTTTTCCCCTGTAACTAGGCCTCTTATGGATGCCCACGTTAAAGTGGGACAAAATGAGGCAAAAGAAAATGTTACAGAGATCTTTTATAATCGCTTGGTGAATAAATTATGTAAAAAATATTAATAAATATAAAACATCTGAAAAAAAGAATAATAAAATTAAAAAAGTCCCCACTGCAAACATAGGGAGGGGAAACTTTTTTTTTTTAATATAAACTACATTTTACTACATATATACAGTTGAAACCATAAGTTTACATACACTATCCAAAAAGACACATCTGCAGTTTTTTTTCTCACTTTCTGACATGAAATCAGAATAAACCTTTCCTGTATTAGGTCAATTAAGAACCAAAATTGTTTGTATTTGCCAAATGCCAGTATAATGGCAGAGAGAATGATTTAAGGCATTTTTATTACTTTCTGCAAAGTCAAACGTTTCCCTACATTTCATTAGTATTTGGTACCATTGCCCTTAAACTATATGACTTGGGTCAAACGCTTCAGATATCCTTCCACAAGCTTCTCACAATAGTTGGTAGGAATTTGGGCCCATTCCTCCTGACAGAACTGGTGTAACTGAGCCATGTTTGCAGGTCTCCTTGCTTCAGCTTTGCCCATAAATTTTCAATAGGATTGAGATCAGGGCTATGTGATGGCCACTCCAAAACATTGACTTTGTTATCCTTAAGCTACTTTGTACCCAGTTTGGCAGTATGCTTTGGGTTATTGTCCATTTGGAAGACTCATTTCCGCCAAAGCGTTAACTTCCTGACTGATGTCTTGAGATGTTGCTTCAGTATTGCCACATAATCTTCTTTCCCCATGATGCCATCTATTTTGTGAAGTGTACCAGTCCCTCCGGCAGCAAAGCAACACCACTACATGATGCTGCCACCCCCCGTGTTTCACAGTTGTGATAGTGTTCTTAGTGTACTTAGTGTAACGAACTACCACTAGGTGTCACCGGGAGCCAGGAGGTCACATATGGAACAGAGGGATAAAGCAAAGCCAAGGTCAGAGCATAAGCCAGAGGTCAGAAGCCAGGAAGTCATATAAGGTACACTGGGGGGGAAGTGTAGGACTTTGAATAAGGAAGCATATTCCGAAACGCATCCCTCGTCCAGGTTTTTAACCTTTTTAACATGTATTAATACAGAACAAGTTTTATATTTTGGATGTCGTGCTGGACTATTTTGTTTTTCCTAGTGTTATGACCAAGATTTTTTTCTGTGCACCATCTGACCGGACTTCCATCTAACTGGTGAGCTGGAATTGAGTGTTCACTCTCCTTTGTTTTGTGATATTGGGGGGAAGTGTAGCCGAGGTCAGAGTACAAGCCGGAGGTCAGAAGCCAGGAAGTCACGTAAGTTACCCTGGGGGAAAGTGGAGCCAAGGTCAGGGTACAAGCCAGAGGTCAGGAGCTGTGGAACAATGTCAGAGTCAGGGACACAGGAGGAGAGGGGTAACAACAGGTCCAAGATCAAAGCACAAAAGGGAGCCAGAGCACTTACTGCAGACAGGAACTATGACTGTCGGTGTTCAGGGGAAGGTTGCTCCCTAATGAAGCAAAGCAATCACCCGGAACAAGGCTCCTGGAGAGAGGCCACTCCCAACAACAGCGCAGAAGCCGAGTGTCACGCTGGTCTCACTCCAGCGAGACGCGTCCACATTAAATGGACATTTTTCCTTTTAGCACCTGAGGGGTTAATGCTTCTCTAGCAAGTCTGCTTGGCTGCATTCCCTCAGGTGCTGCACATTACTAATTTGACTGGGCCTTTAAGAAGTCCCAGAATCCTCCACACAATGCTGGTTATTCGCATTCTCTGGTGACAGCCTGTGTGGAAGGACGTTACCCTTTTCATTCCCTCTGTTATTCTCCTGCAGACAAGGAGTCGTGTCTGCAGGGGTGTTGTTGCCGATAGCAACTTCTTTTTGTTATTTTTTTCCTTTGTTTTAATTTTTTGTGCTGTTCCCTAGAGACGTCCCGTGTCTCGGTAGGGAGTCTTTAGACCAGGGTCCTAGTTGGAGGCAGGATCAGGTCGGAGGGTCACGCCTCGCTACCATTGAGCGTACCCGTGGCTTGAGGGCAAGTCAGGGTTCACTAGTGTACAGGGTCAGAGGAGCCCCTGTCCCTGGGTAGCGGTCCCTCCGTGCGTGACACTGAGAACGGGAAACCACCTGTGCACCGGCGCAAAATACAAAACAGAACACCGGCTCTGCTGGAGAGCAGAACACTATGGATCAGAACCATTAAACTTAGGCTTCAAAGCTTCTCCCTTTTTCCTCCAAACGTAATGATGATCATTATGGCCAAACTGTTCAATTTCAGTTTCGTCAGACCACAGGACATGTCTCCAAATATTAAGTCTTTATTCTAGTGTGCATTTACAAACATTAGTCTGGCTTTTTTATGTATCTTTTAGAGTAATGGCTTCTTCCTGCAAGAGCGGCCTTTCAGTCCATGTTGATACAGTACTCATTTCACTATGAATAAAGACACAATCTTACCAGCTTCCGCCAGCATCTTCATAAGGTCTTTTGCTTTTGTTCTTGGGTTCATATGCACATGTCTGATCAAAGCACGATCATCTATGGTACACAGAACCTGTATCCTTCATGTGCAAGTCCACAATTCTCTTTCTGAAATCTTTGCTGATTTCTTTTGACTTTCCCATGATGCCACACAGAGAAGCAGTGTGTTTCAGTTGTGCATTAAAATACATCCACAGGTGTGTCTCTAATTAACTCAGATGTTGCCAATAAACCTATTAGAAGCTTCCAAAGACATGACATCATCATATAGACTGTCCCATATTGTTTAAAGGCATAGTACTCTTAAGGCTGTTTTACACGCAGCGACATCGCTAGCGATGTCGCTCATGAAAGCACCCACCCCTGTTGTTTGTGCGTCATGGGCAAATTACTGCCCATGGCGCAAAATATCGTTAGTCCCCGTAACATGGACTTACCTGCCTAGTGACGTCGCTGTGGCCGGCGATCAACCTATTTATTAAGGGGGAGGTTTCTGCGGCGTCACAGCGACGTCACACAGCGGCCGACTAATAGAAGCGGAGGGGTGGAGACCAGCCACATTAACGACACGCCCACCTCGTTGCCGAAGGACATTGTTCGTTGTTAAGCTGTTGTTCGTCGTTCCCGGGATGTCACACGTAGCGATGTGTGCTGCC
Organism: Anomaloglossus baeobatrachus; assembly: GCF_048569485.1. NCBI lineage: Eukaryota > Metazoa > Chordata > Amphibia > Anura > Aromobatidae > Anomaloglossus > Anomaloglossus baeobatrachus. Next base: position 615,849,675 of record NC_134356.1, on the reverse strand, counting down.
TCAGGAACGACGATCAACCTACGTCCACAATGACCAACGAGATTTTGAAAATGAACGACGTGTCAACGATCAATGATTAGGTGAGTATTTTTGATCGTTAACACTCGCTCATATGTGTCACACGCAACGATGTCGCTAACAACGCCGGATGTGCGTCATGCATTCTGTGACCCCGACGACATATCGTCAGCGATATCGTTGTGTGTAAATGGGCTTTCAGTGTATGTAAATTTTTGACTTTGCAGAAAGTAATAACCATGCCTTAAATCATTCTCTTTCTCTCATTATTCTGACATTTGGCAAATCTAAATAATTTTTGGTTCCTAATTGACCTAAAACAGGAAAGGATTATTCTGATTTCATGTCAGATAGTGAGAAAAACCTGCAGATGTGTCTTTTTACATAGTGGATGGAAACTTATGGTTTCAACTGTATAACAAAAAACCTATGCATATTATGCATATGTCACGGGCAGAGGGGCCGCGCTCGCTACGCTCGGGTCCGGGGCTGCTGCTGCTCGGTGGCTCGAGCGGTGGGCCGGAACCGGGGACTCGAAGCGCTCCTCGCCCACGAGTAAAAAGGGGGGTGGTTTGTTTGGGGAGATAGTCCGTGACGCCACCCACTGGTCGTGGTGATAATGGGCACCACCGCTGCTGGTGACGGGGATCCCGGGAGCGATGGCAGGGAGCAGCTAGGATGTTGGTTCCCCCTCTGTGGGTAGGGGTTGGTGATGCCGGGGCCCGGTGGTAGTACAGGGAGGCAGGGTAGCTGGGGTGCAGGGTTGCGGAGGCAGCGCGGTGCGGTGCCGGATGGCACTGTTGTACTCACTCAGGCACAGATTCACAGAGTCTCTGGTAAACCAAACGGCTGGATGGACGGGTCCTGCAGCCGGCTGCAGTGTCTTGGCTCTCCCCGGACAGGTTGGTGGTGGCTGTCTTTCCCTGCACCTTTGTAGAATGTCTTGACTCCGATGGTTTCCCAACAGTAGTCCGCTCCCCAGCGTGTATGCACCGAAGGAGCCCATTTTGCCCGCAGGCGCTGGGCCTTGGATCTCTAGCCTATGGCGGTGGCTTTTTATCCTCACTGTGTGGACGGTTGCCTTCTGTTGGGACTTGGGTGTTAGGGAACCCCTGGGGTTCTGGTCACTCTCGGATTTGACCGTTGTCGGCGGCTTCTAGCCTGGTTGGGGTCTGATGGCCCTGCCTTTGTGCTTGGTACAAATCTGCTCCCCGACTCGGTACCGGCAGGCCACCGCCCGTCCCCGGTCCTACGGTTCCGCTGACTTGCACCACCTCCTGCAGACAGCCACCACCGTCTGCCGACCTTGCTGACAGTGCCTGGGCTCCAACCCAGACACTAGCAGTTTCTGTCCTCTCACTTTCAACTCCAAACTTAACTAACTGCTTTTTCCCGCCTCCAGGCCTGTGAACTCCTCGGTGGGTGGGGCCAACCGCCTGTCTCGGCCCCACCTCGTGTGGATATCAGACCCTGGAGGAGGCAACAAGGATTTTGTTTGACTGATGTAGACTATCCAGGGGAGGGGGTGTGTGTGTGATGTTGTGTTTGTGACTACCTGGCTAGTCCAGGGCGTCACACATACATTTAACTGGTGTGGAATGTGAGCGATAAAAAAAAAACCTTTTTTTTATTTATGTTGAAAAACAAAGTATAAAATACACCGTAATTAATAACACTTTTATGGACCTGTGTACCAAGTTTCAGGGACAACCTGAAGCAAAACTGAAGGAAGACATTTTTGTGGATCCTGATTTTCGTAAACTCATGAAGGATGAGGTGTTTGAAACAAAAATGAAAGCGGATGAGAAAAAAAAGGCTTGGGTTTCTTTGAAAGAAGTGGTTAAGAAATTTCTAGGTAACAAACAAAGATCTAACATTTAGGTCCATCGTGGAGAACATGCGGAAATGTTTCAAGGCCTTGGGTCTCATGAATTTGAAGTGACATTCCCATTTTGACGACTTTAATGAAAACCTTGGTGCTGTTCACGAAGAACAAGGAGAAAGATTTCATCAGGATATGAAGATGATGGCACGAAGATACCAAGGTGGATGGAGCGTGAACATGATGGGGATGACTGCTGGAGGCTTCACACAGAAGATCCACAGCCTCCATAACAGAAAAGGGATCAAGAGGAGATCTGAAGAGAAAAAGAAAAAGGCGCAAGAATTAATTTCCAATAAAGTTACTGATTTAAGTTAATTTATAATTAACAAAAATCATATTTATTTTCCATTTTCTTTACATGTAATGTAGTACTTAATTACAGCCTCTAGATGTCACTGTTGTAGTGGTGTGTATGGAATAAATTGGTCTGACCTCGGCATCCTCTGCGCCAGTCTCCATATACCGAGGCGGCTGGAGCTGTCACACCCTGTATTATATGGCATGCTTCTTTCTAATGATATTTTCCCCACTTACATAATGTTTTATAACATGAAGGATTTAGATTTTTCCTAATGCACAACTGTTGTAAATTATATTGTCACGACACTGAAAATCTGCAGCCGGTGTTTGTATTAAAGGCGCAGATACATTTTGTTGTTGGTCTGGAGGCCACGCTATCAGATTAACCCCTTACAGACATGGCCAGTTTTAGGGGGGTTTTTTGCGCTTTCATTGGTTTCTCCTCGTCTTCCCAGAACTATCATTTTGTTATTTTGCTGTCATCGTACTCGTATGAGGGTTTTTTGTTTTTCAAGGACGAGTGTCACGCTAGGTACAGGGAAATACCAAGCACACGGCAAAAGGGAAGGGCAGGGGAATCCTGCGTCTAGGGTAAAGGAAGATGATGACCCTTGATCAAAACTTCTGTTGGTCCCTGGGGTCCCTCACCACCCTAGATAGGTTCCGCACCTATGCCCTGAGCCGGATACCTGACCATGGGTATCCCTAGTGCTGGGCCCTAAATAGGGAATGGATGGGATCAGTTCTTCATCAACCCCACTAAACAACTATAGAAGACGCAAGAAGGACACACAGGGAGTAAAGCATAAACTACTTATCTACAGATGACTCAGGTAGAAGTTCAGCAGTGCTTTTAGAAATGAAATCACAGAGGAGTACAAGCCACCTGCTTGCAACCAAGGCTTGAAGGAACTGAAAATATCACCAGCACCAGTGCAAAGGAAGGAAGGGGTATTTAAACACCAGGGGAATACTGACAGTCAAAAGCTGGGTAGAAGTCGAGCTCATGCTGGGTGCAAAAGGGGGAGAGATGAATCCAGAAGGAAAGCTACCTACGGTATATCAATGAATACTATCAGCAGGAACAATAGAAAGTCAGGGAGCATTCTGTGCAGCCAAACGCTGTGGCCTTCTATGGCCAGAAACCACATGACTGACAGTGACATTGGACACACCCGTCACAAAAAGTTGCAGTTTTGAATTACATCATCTCATTTTATCATGTAATGCACTGATATTTGAAAACGAAAATTCAAGTTAGGTGATGTGGTGAAAAAATTCTGGTTTTTTTGGGCGGTGGGGGGAGGGTTTGTTTTTATGGTGTTGATTAAATGGTAAAAATGAACCAGCAGAATGATTCTCCAGATCAGTACAGGAGATGCAGCAACCAAAAAATTAAAATTTTGGTGTTTGGATTTTTTTTTCTCACCACGTCGTTTACCAATCAGATTAATTGATTTTATCTTTTGATAGATTGGGCACTTCTGAACGATACCAAATATGTGTATATTTTTTATTTTTTTAACTTTTATTTTTATTTTCAATGGGGCAAATGGCAGTTGATTTGAACTTTTAGGGTTTTTTATTTTTTCATATTTTTAAAACCTTTTTTTAAATTTTTTAATTTATTTTACTAGTCCCCCTAGGAGACTTTATGGATCCTCTGTCTAATCGCTTATTCATTTCTGTTGATCAGAGCTGCACAGCTCTGATCAGCATAAATGCAGCATTCCTGTGAGAGCCGGTAGTCTGTCGTCTCTTACAGGAAATACGTCATAGTCGCAACAGGGGTCATCAGATGACCCCAAGCTAACATAGCAGCTATCGGCTTCCCATGATTACATCACAAGGCCTCCGATGGAAACGGCGTGATTCCCGCCGCAACCATTTAAATCGTGCAGTCACATTTTGACAGCACAAAATAAGTGGCAAGCAGGAGCGGGTGGATCATGGATCCACACACACCTGTTAGCCCCACATTTCTGCTGTTCAAATCAGCAGACATGTGCAGTCATCACTGCCGGCTCACCGCACCAGCTGGCAGTGATTACAGCGACATGACCAATGATGTACCAGTACGTCATTGTCATGAAGGGATTAAAGGGGTTATCCACTACTTTTATATTAAATTTAATTTATAAAAGAAAAAAGCCACAACATCGTAAAAAAAATTTCTCCGAAAAGCTTTTGAAATTTCTAGTGCTTATGATTTTTTTTCAAAGTGAAAAACAAAAAATTGCAACTAGATCTAGGGGTAATTGCAGAAAGCCACTATGAAAATAGAATAACCAAAGAAAGAAATTCCCTGCCCTTGTACCCCACAGCAGGGCCAGCCGTGCCTCTAATATTTTAGCCAAGTCCCTCTATGGAAATGTTAAGATGATAAGTAAAGGCGGCACTATTAACGAACAGCAGGAGCCATATTAAGCGCGACTCTCTTCTGGATCGCTGCCAGTGCCCATTATTACCAATGAATGCCCACTGAATTTTAATAAGCGATGGTTAATTGGTTCATTTTCTCAAGCTGATAAGAGTAAGGGGGTCTCAGCAATCCCCCTAACTCATGATGTGCTTTACCGTATAGATTTTGTCATGACTACACATCCCCTCCAATTACTAAGCCATAATGTTAGTACCTTTCAATAAGAACACGGTAATGATACGGCTCTACTTCTATGTAACATGATGTAGAAACGTCTTACCATTTCCTTCTTTAACATCAAATATTTAAACCAGGACGGGGTAAATCATTTGGAAAATCAGTAGGAAAACAGGAAGCAGAACATTATGTCCTGGGGAAAATGGGTCATGTTGCAAGGTCTGAGATTACTGAATACAGTAGTCCATTTATTATCGAGCGCTCGCAGCCAGGATATTACTAACGTAATGAAAAAGAAAAGTTTTGCAATACCGCTCCTTAATCTGTCCTCATGAATTACAAATCCTCTCACAATTTAATGGAGCAGAAACGACATTTCCAAAACCATAGAAAAAAGTGTTATTAAAGGGACATAGCCATAAAGTATGTTAAAGAGTTCTTCACAAAATATTGTTATCCTTAATCCACAGACTATGAAATACCCTACTGATCACTGGTGGCTCTGACCACGAGGGACCCCTCTACTTGCGATGCTGTGACTGGGGCTATGGGACCTGAGAACTGGACTGTGCAGAGACCTTCTTATTTGGAGCATACGTGCACATTCTCATTGTCTACGGGACTTCCAGAAATAGCGGAGCACTTACCTATCTCTGGTCCATCAGTGGTGTAAGTAGAGTTCGATGGGCCCCGGTGCAAAATGTCGACCTGAGCCCCACCTGGTCAGATGTATGTACATTTAGCATCCTAAATCCTATAAAGACATACGAGGTTGCCCTCCCATTATGTAGTAATGTCCCCCACACTGTTCTAATGTCCCCCATCCTGGGTTCCTTCCTCATAAATATGTCCCTCATCCTGGTATATATGGCCCCAATCCTGGTAAGTGTGTCCCCCATCCTGGCATATATGTTCCCCATCCTATTATATATGTTCCCCATTCTAGCCCACATCCTGTTGTATATAAAACCCCATCCAGGTAAAAATGGCCCCATCCTGGTATAAATGTCACCATCCTGCTATATATCCCCCATCCTGGGCCCCTCTTGGTATATACTGTCCCCCTCCTGGTATCTACTGTCCCCTTCCTGGGGTTCTCCTGGTATATTCTGTCCCCCTCATGGTATTTACTGTCCCCCTCCTGGTATATATGTCCCCATCCTGGTATAAATGTCACCATGCTGGTACAGTGCCTACAAGTAGTATTCAACCCCCTGCAGATTTAGCAGGTTTACACATTCGGAATTAACTTGGCATTGTGACATTTGGACTGTAGATAAGCCTGGAAGTGTGAAATGCACTGCAGCAAAAAAAAATGTTATTTCTTTTTTTATTTTTTTTTTTAAATTGTGAAAAGTTTATTCAGAGGGTCATTTATTATTCAACCCCTCAAACCACAAGAATTCTGTTTGGTTCCCCTAAAGTATTAAGAAGTATTTCAGGCACAAAGAACAATGAGCTTCACATGTTTGGATTAATTATCTCTTTTTCCAGCCTTTTCTGACTAATTAAGACCCTCCCCAAACTTGTGAACAGCACTCATACTTGGTCAACATGGGAAAGACAAAGGAGCATTCCAAGGCCATCAGAGACAAGATCGTGGAGGGTCACAAGGCTGGCAAGGGGTACAAAACCCTTTCCAAGAAGTTGGGCCTACCTGTCTCCACTGTTGGGAGCATCATCCGGAAGTGGAAGGCTTATGGAACTACTGTTAGCCTTCCACGGCCTGGACAGCCTTTGAAAGTTTCCACCCGTGCCGAGGCCAGGCTTGTCTGAAGAGTCAAGGCTAACCCAAGGACAACAAGGAAGGAGCTCTGGGAAGATCTCATGGCAGTGGGGACATTGGTTTCAGTCAATACCATAAGTAACGTACTCCACCGCAATGGTCTCCGTTCCAGACGAGCCCGTAAGGTACCTTTACTTTAAAAGCGTCATGTCAAGGCTCGTCTACAGTTTGCTCATGATCACTTGGAGGACTCTGAGACAGACTGGTTCAAGGTTCTCTGGTCTGATGAGACCAAGATCGAGATCTTTGGTGCCAACCACACACGTGACGTTTGGAGACTGGATGGCACTGCATACGACCCCAAGAATACCATCCCTACAGTCAAGCATGGTGGTGGCAGCATCATGCTGTGGGGCTGTTTCTCAGCCAAGGGGCCTGGCCATCTGGTCCGCATCCATGGGAAGATGGATAGCACGGCCTACCTGGAGATTTTGGCCAAGAACCTCCGCTCCTCCACCAAGGATCTTAAGATGGGTCGTCATTTCATCTTCCAACAAGACAACGACCCAAAGCACACAGCCAAGAAAACCAAGGCCTGGTTCAAGAGGGAAAAAATCAAGGTGTTGCGGTGGCCTAGTCAGTCTCCTGACCTTAACCCAATTGAAAACTTGTGGAAGGAGCTCAAGATTAAAGTCCACATGAGACACCCAAAGAACCTAGATAACTTGGAGAAGATCTGCATGGAGGAGTGGGCCAAGATAACTCCAGAGACCTGTGCCGGCCTGATCAGGTCTTATAAAAGACGATTATTAGCTGTAATTGCAAACAAGGGTTATTCCACAAAATATTAAACCTAGGGGTTGAATAATAATTGACCCACACTTTTATGTTAAAAATTTATTAAAATTTAACTGAGCAACATAACTTGTTGATTTGTAAGATTTATGCATCTGTTAATAAATCCTGCTCTTGTTTGAAGTTTGCAGGCTCTAACTTATTTGCATCTTATCAAACCTGCTAAATCTGCAGGGGGTTGAATACTACTTGTAGGCACTGTATATATCTCCCATCCTGGGCTCCTCCTGGTATCTACTGTCCCCTTCCTGGTATATATGTCCCCATCCTGGTAAATATATCTCCATTCTGTCTAATACAAAAAAACAACAACATTTTATGCACCCTACATGGCTCCCATGTCCGCAGCATCCTCTTGTGTAAGCAGTGCACAGTGGCAGGCAGCATTCATCGGTGTCGGTGCTATTACAACGCATGATGTCATTGCCATCCGCCGCCCTGAGTCACTGGGACACAGATGAAAGCTGCCGGCTTCTGTTTGGCCTGCAGGTGTATCGCAGTGCAGGGACTTGACGGGCCTCTGCACCGCGATGCATTTTCTGTTGTAATGGAGTACATTTTCTGTGATCATTTTTGCCAGGTTTGTGAGGTAAACCATGTCTAATTTGTCAGCCCTCCCTTACCTCTCTCATTATTCTGGCATTTGGCAAATATAAATAATTTTGGCGATCCAAATTGACCTAAAATGAGAAAGGTTTATTCTGATTTCAGATAGTGAGAAAAATCTGGATATGTGTCCTTTTAGATAGTGTATGTAACCTTCTGTTTCAACTGTATGTCTTCCACTTGGTATATATGTCCCCTTCCTGGTATATATGTCCCCGCCCTGGCCCCTCCTTGCATGTATGTCTCCCTCTTGGTATAAATGTCCCTCTCTTGGGCCCATCCTGGTATATATGTCCTCATCCTGGTTTATTTGTCCATTTCCTGGTATATACGTCCTCCTCCTGGTATATACGCCCCCTTTCTGGGCCTCTCGTAGTATATATGTCCCCATCATGGTCTATTTGTTTCCATCCTGGTGTATATGTCCCATCCTGGATCCCTCCTGGTATATATTTCCCCCTTCTGGGCCCATTCTGGTATATATATATATATATATTTGCTGTAGTACCCGGGCGTTGCCCGGGATAGTAACTGTCTCTCTGTCTCTCTCCCAGTCTCTGTCTGTGTGTCGCTGTCTGTCTGTCTCTCTGTCTGTCTCTTTCCTTGTCTGTCTGTGTCTATGTCTTTGTCTAACTATTTCGATCTCTGTCTGTATTTGTATCAGTCTATCGGTCTCCATCTCTGTGTCTGTCTGTCTCTATCTCTGTGTCTGTCTCTATGTGTGTGTCTGTCTGTCTCTTTCCCCGGCTGTCTCTTTTCTGTCTGTCTTGGTCTGTCTCTTTCCAGGTCTGTCTCTTTCCAGGTCTGTCTCTTTCCCGATCTGTCTCCTTGCCGATCTGTCTCTTTCCAGGACTGTCTCTTTCCCCGGCTGTCTCTTTCCCCGGCTGTCTCTTTCCACGTCTGTCTCTGTCCACGTCTGTCTCTTTCCACATCTGTCTCTTTGCCCAGCTGACTCTTTCCAGGATTGTCTCTTTTCAGGCCTCTCTCTTTCCCCATCTGTCTCTTTCCCCGTCTGTCTCTTTCCCCGTCTGTCTCTTTCCCCATCTGTCTCTTTCCCCATCTGTCTCTTTCCCCGTCTGTCTCTTTCCCCGTCTGTCTCTTTCCCCGTCTGTCTCTTTCCAGGTCTGTCTCTTTGACCGTCTGTCGCTTTCCCCATCTGTCACTTTCCCAGTCTGTCTCTTTCCCCGTCTGTCTCTTTCCCCGTCTGTCTCTTTCCCCGTCTGTCTCCTTTCCTGTCTGTCTCTTTGACCATCTGTCTCTTTGACCGTTTGTCCCTTTCCAGGTCTGTCTCTTTCCAGGTCTGTCTCTTTGCCCGTCTGTGTCTTTGCCCGTCTGTCTCTTTGCCCGTCTGTCTCTTTGCCCTTCTGTCTCTTTCCAGGGCTGTCTCTTTCCAGGTCTGTCTCTTTCCAGGTCTGTCTCTTTGCCCGTCTGTGTCTTTGCCCGTCTGTCTCTTTGCCCGTCTGTCTCTTTCCAGGGCTGTCTCTTTCCAGGGCTGTCTCTTTCCAGGTCTGTCTCTTTCCAGGTCTGTCTCTTTGCCCGTCTGTGTCTTTGGCCATCTGTCTCTTTGCCCATCTGTCTCTTTCCAGGTCTGTCTCTTTCCCCGTCTGTCTGTCTGTCTCTTTCCCCATCTGTCTCTGTCTGTGTCTCTGTCTGTCTGTCTCTCTCTGTCTCTCTCTATCCATCTCTCCACCGACATCATATAACCTCACACATAAGCTTCAACTAACAGTTTATTTTGTTCCTATAGCAACCACTGACAGTTGCTATTAATAACCTATAGCTCCCACCTCCATTCAGTTTAATGGTGGCAGGATTTTAGAGACTAACTGTAAAGCACGGGGTTAAATTTTTCTGTCAAAACATAGTCTACGATGCTCCCTGGGTCACATGAGGCGTCTGTGCAAAATTTCGTGATTGTAAATGCGATGGTGCGGATTCCTTTAGCGGACATACATGCACATACACACACACACACACACACACACACATACACACACACATACACACACACATAAATATACACATACACACACACATACACACACACACATACATACACACACATACACTACACTCAGCTTCATATAATATATATATATATAATATATAAAGCTGAATGTGTGGTATGTGTGTATGTGTGTATGTATGTCCGCTAAAGTTATTCGCCAAAAAACCTGCCTCCATTAAAGTGAATAGAGCTGGGAGCCACAGTGCAGCCAGAACTTCAGAAGAATGCGCAGCCACGCCCTTATATGGAATGTTGGCGTGTCACAATGCAGCCAGGGAAAGAGACAGACACAGACAGGGAAAGAGGCAGACACAGACAGGGAAAGAAACAGACATAGACAGGGTAAGAGACAGACACAAAGAGACAGACACAGACAAAGAGACAGACTGACAGGGAAAGAGACAGTCAGGGAAAGAGAGAGATAGGTTAAGAGACAGACACAGACAGGTAAAGAGATAAAGACAGAGACAGACACAGGGAAACAGACAGACAGGGAAAGAGAGGGAAAGAGACAGACAAAGACAGGTAAAAAGACAGACAAAAAGACAGACACAGGGAAAGAGACAGACAGGGAAAGAGACAAACAGGGAAAGAGAAGGAAAGAGACAGACAGGGAAAGAGAGGGAAAGAGACAGACAGGGAAAGAGATAGATAGACAGACAGGGAAAGAGAAAGACAGGGAAAGAGACAGACAGACAAAGAGAGAGAGAGACAGAGATATATACAGAGGGGGAGACAGACAGAGAATGGGAGAGAAACAGAGACAGTTACTATCCCGGGCAGCACCGGGTGCTATGTTGTGAGGCGAAATTTTAACCCCGCGCGTTCCAATTTACAAATCAATTTTGCCTCTATCTACATAATGAGGAAAAAGTGAAACGAAAAGTGTTGGGGGCAAATTGACAGCTGCCAGATGTGAACAAGGGGGACTTAAAGAATGAGAGCGATGGCGCCAAAGAGTATATACCGTACAGTTGCTAAGGTGGGGCCCCGACATGGGATACTCACCACACTCGGGGATATGAACACACACACACAAAATGCACCACACACTACCACGCACTTGAACACATATACCACCCTCAGCACACATCTCACCACACATACGCCAACCTCGCCACATAATCGCCCTAAACACACACAAGTCTGGTATTATCCTTCAAAAATAAAAATCTGATTAATAAGCAGCCAAACTACAAGCACAACAAATGTACCACATAGGAAATACGGCAGCCGTCAGTCACATGACCTGTCTATATGTGTATGTGTGAGCTAATATATACTGTCAGGGGGGGAGGGAGTTCTGTTGCCTGGAGATTTATCAGGCTGCCAATAGCAACCAATCACAGCTTAGCTTTTATTTTGCTACAGTTAATTAATCTGAGCTCTGATTGGTTAATATAGGCAACAATTTAATAATTATATTTCTATCTATTTGTTTTGTGTTTTTTGTGTGCAGAATACATTTTTGTTAATACATTCTATTTTGTTAACAGCAGTTATTAACCCGAGCGAAGCTGGGTAGTACAGCTAGTATATATACAGTTAGGTCCAGAAATATTTGGACAGTGACACAATTTTCGCGAGTTGGGCTCTGCATGCCACCACATTGGATTTGAAATGAAACCTCTACAACAGAATTCAAGTGCAGATTGTAACGTTTAATTTGAAGGTTTGAACAAAAATATCTGATAGAAATTGTAGGAATTGTACACATTTCTTTACAAACACTCCACATTTTAGGAGGTCAAAAGTAATTGGACAAATAAACCAAACCCAAACAAAATATTTTTATTTTCAATATTTTGTTGCAAATCCTTTGGAGGCAATCACTGCCTTAAAGTCTGGAACCCATGGACATCACCAAACGCTGGGTTTCCTCCTTCTTAATGCTTTGCCAGGCCTTTACAGCCGCAGTCTTCAGGTCTTGCTTGTTTGTGGGTCTTTCCGTCTTAAGTCTGGATTTGAGCAAGTGAAATGCATGCTCAATTGGGTTAAGATCTGGTGATTGACTTGGCCATTGCAGAAGGTTCCACTTTTTTGCACTCATGAACTCCTGGGTAGCTTTGGCTGTATGCTTGGGGTCATTGTCCATCTGTACTATGAAGCGCCGTCCGATCAACTTTGCGGCATTTGGCTGAATCTGGGCTGAAAGTATATCCCGGTACACTTCAGAATTCATCCGGCTACTCTTGTCTGCTGTTATGTCATCAATAAACACAAGTGACCCAGTGCCATTGAAAGCCATGCATGCCCATGCCATCACGTTGCCTCCACCATGTTTTACAAAGGATGTGGTGTGCCTTGGATCATGTGCCGTTCCCTTTCTTCTCCAAACTTTTTTCTTCCCATCATTCTGGTACAGGTTGATCTTTGTCTCATCTGTCCATAGAATACTTTTCCAGAACTGAGCTGGCTTCATGAGGTGTTTTTCAGCAAATTTAACTCTGGCCTGTCTATTTTTGGAATTGATGAATGGTTTGCATCTAGATGTGAACCCTTTGTATTTACTTTCATGGAGTCTTCTCTTTACTGTTGACTTAGAGACAGATACACCTACTTCACTGAGAGTGTTCTGGACTTCAGTTGATGTTGTGAACGGGTTCTTCTTCACCAAAGAAAGTATGCGGCGATCATCCACCACTGTTGTCATCCGTGGACGCCCAGGGCTTTTTGAGTTCCCAAGCTCACCAGTCAATTCCTTTTTTCTCAGAATGTACCCGACTGTTGATTTTGCTACTCCAAGCATGTCTGCTATCTCTTTGATGGATTTTTTCTTTTTTTTCAGCCTCAGGATGTTCTGCTTCACCTCAATTGAGAGTTCCTTAGACCGCATGTTGTCTGGTCACAGTAACAGCTTCCAAATGCAAAACCACACACCTGTAATCAACCCCAGACCTTTTAACTACTTCATTGATTACAGGTTAACGAGGGAGACACCTTCAGAGTTAATTGCAGCCCTTAGAGTCCCTTGTCCAATTACTTTTGGTCCCTTGAAAAAGAGGAGGCTATGCATTACAGAGCTATGATTCCTAAACCCTTTCTCCGATTTGGATGTGAAAACTCTCATATTGCAGCTGGGAGTGTGCACTTTCAGCCCATATTATATATATAATTGTATTTCTGAACATGTTTTTGTAAACAGCTAAAATAACAAAACTTGTGTCACTGTCCAAATATTTCTGGCCCTGACTGTATATATATATATATATATATATATATATATATATATAAAGCTGAATGTGTGTATGTGTGTGTGTGTGTGTGTGTATGTCCGGGATTGGCATCTGCACCGTTGCAGCTACAGCCACAAAATTTTGCACACTCACACTTCTGGACCCCGAGAGCGTCATAAGCTAAGTTTTGAGGGGAAATTTTAACCCTGCGCTTTACAGCTTTTCACCAAAAAACCTGCCTCCATTAAAATTAAAGCGAATGGAGCTGGAGGCCACAGTGCAGCCAGAACTTCAGAAGAATGCGCAGCCACGCCCTTAAATGGAATGTTGGCGTGTCACCATGCAGCCAGGGAAAGAGACAGACACAGACAGGGAAAGAGGCAGACACAGACAGGGTAAGAAACAGACATAGACAGGGTAAGAGACAGACACAAAGAGACAGACACAGACAAAGAGACAGACTGACAGGGAAAGAGACAGACAGGGAAAGAGAGGAAAAGAGAGAGACAGGTTGAGACAGACAGGTAAAGAGACAGACACAGGGAAACAGACAGACAGGGAAAGAGAGAGAGGGAAAGAGACAGACAGGGTAAGAGACCGACAAAGACAGGTAAAGAGACAGACAAACAGACAGACACAGGCAAAGAGACAGAGGGAAAGAGGGAAAGAGACAGACAGGGAAAGAGAGGGAAAGAGACAGACAGGGAAAGAGAGGGAAAGAGAGGGAAAGATACAGACAGGGAAAGAGACAGAGATAGACAGACAGGGAAAGAGATAGATAGACAGACAGGGAAAGAGATTGAGACAGACGGAGAAAGAGACAGAGACAGTCAGAGACAGACAGGGAAAGAGACAGACAGACAAAGAGATAGAGAGAGAGACAGAGAAATATATACAGAGGAGAAGACAGACAGAGAATGGGAGAGAAACAGAGAGACAGTTGCTATCCCGGGCGTTAATACATTCTATTTATACATTCTATCCCGGGAATGTTAATACATTCTATTTTGTTAACAACAGTTATTAACCCGGGCGAAGCCGGGTAGTACAGCTAGTGTATATATATATATATATATATATATATATATACAGTCATATGAAAAAGTTTGGGCACCCCTATTAATGTTAACCTTTTTTGTTTATAACAATTTGGGTTTTTGCAGCAGCTATTTCAGTTTCATATATCTAATAACTGATGGACTCAGTAATATTTCTGGATTGAAATGAGGTTTATTGTACTAACAGAAAATGTGCAATCCGCATTTAAACAAAATTTGACCGATGCAAAAGTATGGGCACCCTTATCAATTTCTTGATTTGAACACTATTAACTATTTTTTACTGACTTACTAAAGCACTAAATTGGTTTTGCAACCTCATTGAGCTTTGAACTTCATAGGCAGGTGTATCCAATCATGAGAAAAGGTATTTAAGGTGGCCACTTGCAAGTTGTTCTCCTATTTGAATCTCCTATGAAGAGTGGCATCATGGGCTCCTCAAAACAACTCACAAATGATCTGAAAACAAAGATTATTCAACATAGTTGTTAAGGGGAAGGATACAAAAAGTTGTCTCAGAGATTTAAACTGTCAGTTTCCACTGTGAGGAACATAGTAAGGAAATCGAAGAACACAGGTACAGTTCTTGTTAAGCCCAGAAGTGGCAGGCCAAGAAAAATATCAGAAAGGCAGAAAAGAAGAATGGTGAGAACAGTGAAGGACAATCCACAGATCACCTCCAAGACCTGCAGCATCATCTTGCTGCAGATGGTGTCAATGTGCATCGGTCAACAATACAGTGCACGTTGCACAAGGAGAAGCTGTATGGGAGAGTGATGCGAAAGAAGCCGTTTCTGCAAGCACGCCACAAACAGAGTCGCCTGAGGTATGCAAAAGCACATTTGGACAAGCCAGTTACATTTTGGAAGAAGGTCCTGTGGACTGATGAAACAAAGATTGAGTTGTTTGGTCATACAAAAAGACGTTATGCATGGAGGCAAAAAAACACGGCATTCCAAGAAAGGCACTTGCTACCCACAGTAAAATTTGGTGGAGGTTGCATCATGCTTTGGGGCTGTATGGCCAATGCCAGCACCGGGAATCTTGTTAAGGTTGACGGTCGCATGGATTCAACTCAGTATCAGCAGATTCTTGACAATAATGTGCAAGAATCAGTGACAAAGTTGAAGTTACGCAGGGGATGGATATTTCAGCAAGACAATGATCCAAAACACCGCTCCAAATCTACTCAGGCATTCATGCAGAGGAACAATTACAATGTTCTGGAATGGCCACCCCAGTCCCCAGACCTGAATATCATTGAAAATCTGTGGGATGATTTGAAGCGTGCTGTCCATGCTCGGCGACCATCAAACTTAACTGAACTGGAATTGTTTTGTAAACAGGAATGGTCAAATATACCTTCATCCAGGATCCAGGAACTCATTAAAAGCTACAGGAAGCGACTAGAGGCTGTTATTTTTGCAAAAGGAGGATCTACAAAATATTAATGCCACTTTTATGTTGAGGTGCCCATACTTTTGTACCTGTTAAATTTTGTTTAAATGTGGATTGCACATTTTCTGTTAGTACAATAAACCTCATTTCAATCCAGAAATATTACTCAGTCCATCAGTTATTAGATATATGAAACTGAAATAGCTGTTGCAAAAACCCAAATTGTTATAAAGAAAAAAGGTTAACATTAATAGGGGTACCCAAACTTTTTCATATGACTGTATATATATATATGTCACCATCCTAGTTTTTGCCCCCTTCCTTATATATATGTCCTCCTTCTTGTATATACAGTGCTGGCCAAAAGTATTGGCACCCCTGCAATTCTGTCAGATAATACTTAGTTTCTTCTTGACAATGATGGCAATCACAATTTTTTTGGTATTATTATCTTCATTTAATTTGTCTTCAATGAAAAAAAAAATTGTCATAATGACAAATTGGATATAATTCCACACCAAACATAAAAAAGGGGGTGGACAAAAGTATTGGCACTGTTTGAAAAATCATGTGATGCTTCTCTAATTTGTGTAATTAACAGCACCTGTAACTTACCTGTGGCACCTAACAGGTGTTCGCAATAACTAAATCACACTTGCAGCAGGTGACATGGATTAAAGTTGACTCAACCTCTGTCCTGTGTCCTTGTGTGTACCACATTGAGCATGGAGAAAAGAAAGAAGACCAAAGAACTGTCTGAGGACTTGAGAATCCAAATTGTGAGGAAGCATGAGCAATCTCAAGGCTACAAGTCCATCTCCAAAAACCTGAAAGTTCTTGTATCTACGATGCGCAGTGTCATCAAGAAGTGTAAAGCCCATGGCACTGTGGCTAACCTCCCTAGATGTGGAAGGAAAAGAAAAATTGACGAGAGATTTCAACACAAGATTGTGCGGATGGTGGATAAAGAACCTCGACTAACATCCAAACAAGTTCAAGCTGCCCTGCAGTCCGAGGGTACAACAGTGTCAGCCCGTACTATCCATCGGCGTCTGAATGAAAAGGGACTGTATGGTAGGATACCCAGGAAAACCCCACTTCTTACCCCGAGACATAAAAAAGCCAGGCTGGAGTTTGCCAAAACTTACCTGAGAAAGCCTAAAACGTTTTGAAAAAATGTTCTCTGGTCAGATGAGACAAAAGTAGAGCTTTTTGGGAAAAGCCATCAACATAGATTTTACAGGAAAAAAAAGAGGCGTTCAAAGAAAAGAACACGGTCCCTACGGTCAAACATGGCGGAGGTTCCCTGATGTTTTGGGGTTGCTTTGCTGCCTCTGGCACTGGACTGCTTGACCGTGTGCATGGCATTATGAAGTCTGAAGACTACCAACAAATTTTGCAGCATAATGTAGGGCCCAGTGTGAGAAAGCTGGGTCTTCCTCAGAGGTCATGGGTCTTCCAGCTGGACAATGACCCAAAACACACGTCAAAAAGCACTAGAAAATGGTTTGATAGAAAGCACTGGAGACTACTAAAGTGGCCAGCATTGAGTCCAGACCTGAATCCCATAGAACACCTGTGGAGAGATCTCAAAATGGCAGTTTGGAGAAGGCCCCCTTCAAATCTCAGGGACCTGGAGCAGTTTGCCAAAGAAGAATGGTCTAAAATTCCAGCAGAGCATTGTAAGAAACTCATTGATGGTTACCGGAAGCGGTTGTTCGCAGTTATTTTGGCTAAAGGTTGTGCAACCAAGTATTAGGCTAAGGGTGCCAATACTTTTGTCTAGCCCATTTTTGGAGTTTTCTGTGAAATGATCAATGATTTGATTTTTGTTTAATTCTCTTTTGGGTTTTTTCATTGCAAGCAAAATAAATGAAGATAATAATACCAAAGAATTTGTGATTGCAATCATTTTCAAGAAGAAACTGAGTATTATCTGACAGAATTTCAGGGGTGCCAATACTTTTGGCCAGCACTGTACAGGTGTACCTCAATAAACTAGAATATCATCAAAAAGTTAATATATTGCAGTAATTCAATACAAAAAGGGAAACATATATTATATAGAGTCATTACAAACAGAGTGATCTATTTCAAGTGTTTAAAATGGTCCCTTAGTCTGGTTCAGTAGGCTACATAATCATGGGAAAGACTGCTGACTTGACAGATGTCCAGAAAGCAGTCATTGACACACTCCACAAGGAGGGTAAGCTGTAAAAGGTCATTGCTAAAGAAGCTGGCTGTTCACAGAGTGATATATCCAACCAGAGTGGAATGAAAAAGTTTGCACAACCGGGATAACCACAGCCTTGATAGGATTATTAAGAAAAAGCCATTCAAAAATTTGGAGGAGACTCAAAAGGAGTGCACTGCTGCTTGAGTCAGTGCTTCAAGAGCCACCACACACAGACGTATCCAGGACATGGGCTACAAGTGTCACATTCCTTGCGTCAAGCCACTCATGACCAATAGACAACGCCAGAAGCGTCTTACCTGGGCCTTGTAAGGCCACATCAGGAATATGGGATCCAGTTTTGGGCTCCACATTTTAAAAAGGATATTCAGAAGTTAGAGTCAGTTCAAAGGCGGTTAACTAGACTACTACAAGGAATGGAGGCCTCCCATATGACGATAGGATGGAAAAGGTGGATTTGTTTAGCTTAGATAAAAAGACGTCTCAGAGGAGATCTCATTTATATGTATAAATACATGTGTGGTCAATATAAAGGACTGGCACATGACTTATTTCTTCCAAAGACAATACTAATGACCAGGGGGCACTCACTGCGAGTGGAAGAAATGCGATTCCGACACCTAAATAGGAAAGGGTTCTTTACAGTTAGAGCAGTCAGACTGTGGAATGCCGACCACAAGAGGTAGTAATGGCAGATACTATAACAGCTTGTAAAAAAGGGCTGGATGATTTCCTCACTACACAAAACATTATTGGTTATAAATGACTTAGTGACAAAATGTAGAATTGGTGGAGGAAGGTGGAACTAGATGGACCTAGGTCTTTTTTCAACCTAAGTAACTATGTAACTGGACTGTTTCTCAGTGGTCCAAGATGTTGTTTTCAGATGAAAGTAGATTTTGCATTTCATTTGGAAATCGCGGTCCCAAAGTCTGGAGGAAGAGTGGAGAGGCCACAATCCAAGCTGCTGAGGTCTAGTGTGAAGTTTCCACAATCAGTGATGGTTTGGGGAGCCATGTCATCTGCTGGTGTAGGTCCACTGTCTGTATTTATGCAGTAATTTATGCAAAAGGAGCCCCAACCAAGTATTGAGGCATTTACTCTACAGACTTTTCAGTAGGCGCCAACATTTCTGAGTGTAAAATCATTTTTTCAGTTGGTCTTATATAATATTCTAATTTTCTGAGATAATGACTTTTGGGTTTCATTGTCTGCAAGTCGTAATCATCAACATTAACAGAAATAAACATTTGAAATAGATCCCTCTGTGTGTAATGACTCTATATAATATATAGGAATAGATCCCTCTGTGTGTAATGACTCTATATAATATATAGGAATAGATCCCTCTGTGTGTAATGACTATATATAATATATAGGAATAGATCCCTCTGTGTGTAATGACTATATAATATATAGGAATAGATCCCTCTGTGTGTAATGACTATATATAATACATAGGAATAGATCCCTCTGTGTGTAATGACTCTATATAATATATAGGAATAGATCCCTCTGTGTGTAATGACTATATTATATATAGGAATAGATCACTCTGTGTGTAATGACTCTATATAATATATGCATTTCCCTTTTTTGTACTGAATTACTGAAATAAATTAACTTTGTGATGATATTCTAATTTATTGAGATGCATCTGTATGTCCCCTTCCTGGGGCCCCTCCTGGTATATATGTACACCTCCTAGCATATTTGTCTGTCACAAAAAGAAAAAACCCAAACAGCATTCTCTCTGAGCTACAATACATTTCAGCTGGATATGCGCCCACCGATGCACATCCAGCTGAAGCAAGGCAGGGATTGGGGTCGGCGGGCCCCCTCGCCACCCCTGGCGATTGTGCCCGCTAATGTCTTCAGTTCACGGAGCGCTTACCTTTCCCTGCCGGCTGCCACATCCTCTCCACATCCACAGCTCTGCGTTGCATGCAGCAGTGTGATGAGGTTGCAGAATGATGACCTCATCATGCTGCTGTACGCTGGGCCACAGGTCGATGTGCCGGCGCCTTGCTCTACCCTACTGACTCTGGCTCTACCACATGGCTAATTTGCATGTTTAGTGCCTGAAGTGCTTCACATGCAAATTAGCCATGTAAAGTGGCCGAAGCAACACGGCTGGCCCTCTGTACTGTGGCTGTGATTGTGATTCCTCCTCTGAGGAAGACGGCAACGAAACGTGCGCGCGTCAGGGTGTGGGCGTCCCTCTTCTAACTAAGAAGCAGTACCTGACCATCAGCTGGGTAAATTATTTACTATCATGTGTATCTTGATGTTGATTCTGACATCTTGAAGGCCTTTTTTTAATTTGTGCTGCCTCTTGAATGTATTGAAACCTTGTTGTGGTCTGGGTGAATCATACTGGTCATCACGGAGATGGGCATTTGTGTCGCTGTAGCCTTAATCCTAGCTACAGTTCCCTAGTGCCTGCTACCTACATGTTTATATGCATATATGTATGTGGTAACACATCTATATATGCATGTTTGCATTTCTTTATATACGACTGGATTGATCTCCTGCTAATTCACCCACACCACTCTAGAATTGACTTTTGGCTGGTAAATTATTTACTATTATGTATACCTTGATGTTGATTCTGATACCTTGAAGGTCCTTTCTTATTTAGTGCTGCCTCTTGAATGTATTATAACCTTGTTGTGGCCTGGGTGAATTACATTGGTTAGTACGGAGATGGGCATTTGTGTTGCTGTAGCTTTTACTTTAGCTGCAGTTCCCTAGTGCCTACTACCTACATAATTATACGTGTATATATATATATATATGTGGTTATACATCTATATGTGCACGCCTGTATTTACATTGTATATACTGCATATGATTGAATTTATCTCCTGCAAATTCACCCACACCACTTTGTGATATTATGTGAATTGGTGACGCCCCCTTTTTTCAGTTATGGTGTGTCTTTTGAAAACGTACATGCATTATTTATAGCTTTTTAATTGATACCAATAAAATTATTGAATTTTATGACCTCTTGTTCGGTTCCTTTCTTCTTTGGTGATTTATATTGAATCCGAATGGTCCCATTGGTCCTTCATATACCTTCACACGCTGTATAATCCTATGATCTTCATTTAAGATTATTGATAATATTAATTATTCTCTGATGTGATATGGGTATTATTCTCTAACTGTTGGTGTTTATAACCACTTAGATGCCTTGACCATTTTTGATTACTGCATCTAGGAAGTTAATTATGTATCATTAATCCAATAATGTTGCAGACACAGCCCTGCGATTGCTGTACAGTACAGTATAATCACAGGAATCTGGAGCTCTACTCTTTACCGGAAAATAAATAATGATAGATCACTAATAACAATGTATATCATCATGTGGCAATAGGGAAGTGGTTAAAGCACCACTTAAGGTTTTTTTTTTCTTCAGCGCTGGAGTGGTGCTCTAAATCTAACCTCTGCCCCTTCTTATACATACATTTTGACGTTTTCATCCTTTTTTGGTGCTGATCCATCTTGTGCTCGTAATTTCCAACTGGTCAAAAGATAGGTCAAAAGCACTCAATGCAACTTTATGAAAGCCATAATGATGCTCTCATAGACTTGTATTAATTTGTGACCTCCAGCGTGCTCCATGAAACACTGGGCCTGCTGGCTGGTTACAAACTGTAGATGAAGCTGGAAACAAATAAAGATTATGGCAGGTGAGTATAAGACCAGGATCATCAGTGGTCCGTAAGAATAAAAAAATAGCCAGAACTCCAAAAAATTGTTTTTCTGAAACAACCCCAATGAGGTCCCGGCTCGGGTGGTCGGTGGCACGAGCACCTCCGGACCGGGGGCCACGTCGCTCTGTTAAGGGAGAGGCAGTGGGGGGTGGTGGTGGTGATGGGACGAGGCGCGCAGCCGAGGAGGGCCGCGCTGTCGTCCTCACGGGTCGTGACGCCACCCACGGGTCGTGGTGACGGGATGCACCACCGCTGCGGCTGAAGTGATGGCGGGCTCGTCCGGGATCGGTGTTGCGGCCGCAGCTGAGATGTTAGCCCCTCCGTGGGTAGGGGCGGTGTGTCCCGGGGCCCGGTTCCGGTAAGGGGACTGGAAGCGATGATTTTGTTGTCGGGGTGCAGGGTGCCGTGCCGCGGTGTAGTGTCGTGCCTGTGTGGCACTGGTGTAATCACGATTAATTCACACTCAGAGTCACTGGTAAACCAAAGTTCAGATGTGTTCGGTTCCCGTGGCCGGCTGCTGATGTCCCCTGTGGGGTTGATGGTGGCCCCTTTCCCGTGCACCTCTGGTGGTTGTGTTTCGGCTCCCCTGCCTGGGCAGTGGTAGCCCGCTCCCCGGCGTTGAGCTGCCGGAGGAGCCCTCGGTTGCCTGCAGGCGCTGGCCCGTCAGGTGCTTGGCCCTTGGCGGTGGTGCTCACCCGGTCTCGGTGGGCTTTTGCCTTGTTTCGGGACTTTGGGTGTGGATGAACCCGTGAGGCCCAGCCAGCAAACAGTCAATTTGCCTATACTCAGTGGCTTCTAAGCTAGGACGGGGTCTGAGTACCCGGTTTCTGGTGCTCCGGTACACGGTTGACTCCCTGGTTCAGGACCGGCGGGCTACAACCCAGGCCCGGTCCGTACGGTTCCGCCGGTTGCTGTACCGGTACTCCTGCAGACGGCCACCACCGTCTGCCTGCCTGACGTTTCCAAGGGGCCCAGGCTCCTACTCGGGTCCTTGACAGCTGCTCCACTACCACTCACTGTCAACTCAAAAACTGTTCTTCTTGTGTTTCCTGCCTCAGGGCAGTAGTCTCCTCGGTGGGCTTGCCTTTCCGCCTGACTCCGCCCACCTGGTGTGCCCTACTGGCCCTGAGGAAGGCATCAGGTCTCCCTTTCGGGTGACTGGTGTGTGACCTCACAGGGGGTGGGGGTGTGTGTGTATGTGGTAGGTGTTATTACCTGTGACCCCTGGGGTCCAGGGTGTCACATTAGCATGTGTCTTCCAGCTGAAATTACTACATTTTCAGATACAGCCAATGGGAAGGCATCACACCCTTCTTATTCTCCCTCCTGTCTGCTGCTAGATATAGTCTTGTAGTACTGCTTGTCTATGGTTTCCGCCCTGCTCTGTATGTATATTGATCCCTGCGTTTTGACCACTGCCTGCTCTCTGACAACTCTCCTACCTGCTGTTTTCTACCTCGCTGCCATCTCCGGTTTTGACCTTAGCCTGATTTCCTGACTATGCTCGTCTGCCGATTTTGTCCCTTTTCTGTATCTCCTGGTTTGACCCTGCCTAAAGACTACTCTTCTTGGGATTGCAGCCTTCCACAGGTAGTGATTTCCGGGGCCCTGTAGTAATTCCAAATCGCTGTATGGGGTTAAAGGGTTTCAGGGTTCTCGGAATCCTGCTTAATGGGGGGCTATCCTCTAGCTTGTTTGTGACAGCGATCCTGAGACTGTGGTTCCAAGCAGGCATTACATTAGTTATATAACCAGTGTGTTCAATAGAAACAAGTAGATATATGCAAGTTCTGTATTGGGGGGACAGTGGCCTTCAAAATTTATTTCACTGTTAGGCTTGATACTGCTAATATGTAAGTGAATGAATATGACCCATGCTGTTCTTATGGGAATATCTAAATATCTAATATATAAAGCTGATTGTGTGTGTGTGTGTGTGTGTGTGTGTGTGTGTGTGTGTGTCCGCTAAAGGAATCCGCACTGTCACATTTACAATCACGAAATTTTGCACAGACGCCTCATGTGACCTAGGGAGCATCGTAGACTATGTTTTGACAGAAAAATTTAACCTCGTGCTTTACAGTTAGGGGTACTTTACACATTGCGACATCGCTAGCATCGGCTAACGATGCCGAGCGCGATAGTACCCGCCCCCGTCGCACATGCGATATGTGGTGATTTCTGCCGTAGCGAACATTATCGCTACGGCAGCTTCACACGCACATACCTGCTCGGCGACGTCGCTGTGACTGGCGAACTATCCCTCTTTCAAGGGGGAGGTGAGTTCGGCATCACAGCGACGTCACCGCGACGTCACTAATCGGCTGGCCAATAGAAGCGGAGGGGCGGAGATGAGTGGGACATAACATCCCGCCCACCTTCTCCCTTCCGCATTGCCGTCGGGATGCAGGTAAGGAGATGTTTGTCACTCCTGCGGGTTTACACACAGCGATGTGTGCTGCCACAGGAGCAACAAACAACATCGTACCTGCGGTCGACCCGACATTATGAAAATGAACGACGCTACACAGATCACCGATTTTCGACGCTTTTGCAATCGTTTATCGGCGCATCTAGGATTTACACGTTGCAATGTCGTTCCCGGCGCAGGATGTGCGTCACTAACGACTTGACCCCGACGATATTTCGGAAGCGATGTCACAACGTGTAAAGCCCCCCTAAGTCTCTAAAATCATGCCGCCATTAAACTGAATGGAGGTGGAAGCTATAGGTTATTAATAGCAACTGTCAGTGGTTGCTATAGGAACAAAATAAACTGTTAGTTGAAGCTTATGCGTGAGGTTATATGATGTCGGTGGAGAGATGGATAGAGAGACAGAAAAAGACACACAGAGACAGAGAGACAGACGGCCGGGGAAGGAGACGGCCGGGGAAGGAGACGGCCGGGGAAGGAGACGGCCGGGGAAGGAGACGGCCGGGGAAGGAGACGGCCGGGGAAGGAGACGGCCGGGGAAGGAGACGGCCGGGGAAGGAGACGGCCCTGAAAAGAGTCAGCCGGGCAAAGAGAAAGCCCTGGAAAGAGACAGAGACAGACGGGGAAAGAGACAGTTGGGGAAAGAGACAGACGGGAAAAGAGACAGACGGGAAAAGAGACAGACGGGGAAAGAGACAGACGGGGAAAGAGACAGACGGGGAAAGAGACAGACGGGGAAAGAGACAGACGGGGAAAGAGACAGACGGGGAAAGAGACAGACCTGGAAAGAGACAGACCTGGAAAGAGACAGACGGGGAAAGAGACAGACCTGGAAAGAGACAGACCTGGAAAGAGACAGACCTGGAAAGAGACAGACCTGGAAAGAGACAGACCAAGACAGACGGAAAAGAGACAGACGGAGAAAGAGACAGGCAGACACACACACAGAGACAGACACAGAGAAAGAGACAGACAGACACAGAGATGGAGACAGATAGACACAAAGATACAAATACAGACAGAGATAGAAATAGTCAAACAGAAACATAGACACAGACAGACAAGGAAAGAGACAGACAGAGAAACAGACAGACAGCGACATACAGACAGAGACTGGGAGAGAGACAGAGAGACAGTTACTATCCCGGGCAACGCCGGGTACTACAGCTAGTTATCTATAAAAATGATCTTCAATTAAAAAAAAGAGAGACTAAAACATGTTTAGAATGAATGGGAGCAAGGCAGTGGATAAAATGAATTAATATGACCCCTGTGGTTATTATGGGATTAGTGACTGAAATAAAGATCTTTAATGAGAAATAAAAAATTAAACATAACATTTTTGGAATGAATGAAAGCAATGCAGCTATAACAAAAAAAACAGTGAATAAACTGAATGAATATTCTCCGTGTAGTTGATAATAGATTCGAAATCGGATCAGAAGGAGTAAATGACCTCAGTAATTTTTAGCTTGGAAATTCAGAATTCATTAAATTCACCTTCAGGTGAATGACTCGGTTAATTAATATCACGGTGTAGTCCCAAAGTCTATCATTGATTCTCTCTCCCCAATGTCTGTAGGCTTTAAAGAGAGGGTGAAATTCTTCTCCCCTCCCCCCACCACCGCCATTCCATCACTCTGATCTGCTGTGGAGTCCTCTCAGTAGAGACGGTGATGAGGCAGATCTTGTGTCTTTGAAGGGGTAGCCTCCTCACATGAACGCAGAGTGAGGTTTTGGGCACTTGCTCTTTTTCACTTTGCGCATGAATCGGTTAAACTCTCTGTTTCCTTTATCCCACTTGTGGATAGCAGTGAGAATGTACTGATTCTTCACCTTCCGACCAAGGACCAAGAACTGACCACTCAGCTGCTCCAGCTGTGGACATGGACAATTAGCCCCATTCTTCAGGAAGAGGACAAGCTCTCCCCAGTCCTTCCTCTGGATGGGCCCTTTCTTCAGCGCTTTCTTCTTACGTAGGATCAGCTTGCGGTCTCCGTTGTCCTTCTTGACCTCCCGGATGGAAACTTTCAAAGCTGAAACAAAAAAAGGCATAAAAAAAATATTTAGACTTTATTATATTTATTTTTATTTTGCTATTCACTATATGTGATCTTTCTGCTGTCATATTTGATATAGTCAAAAAATGGCACCTTCTGTTCTTTAATAAGTTCAACCAATAAACTATATTATTGAGAGCAGGTTATTTTACGCTAAATGCTCCTTAAAGGGGTGCTCCACTACAAAGTATAGTGGCCACATCGATGTAAAGCTGTGACAGAAGGCTTTTTCTAAATACCTTCTGTTGTCAATTATGCCTGTGAGTGGCGCTATCGCTGTCCGCCCATCCCCCATTACGTGACCTGGGCTGCAGTGACCTCTGATGTCCGGTGATGTCACGTCAACTTTCGGAATAGGAAATTGACCCGGCATCACCGAGGCGGGACCCAGTCTGTGTGAGTGACTGGGCTGTGGGCAGAGTTTCATCACAAGTCACAGCCCAGCATGGCCAAGAGTCAGAATGTGGCTGGGAATTAGAATGTGGCCGAGAGTCAGAATGTGGCTGGGAATTGGAACGTGGCCGGGAATTAGAATGTGGCTGGGAGTCTTAATGTGGTCTCGAATTGGAATGTGGCTGGGAGTTGGAATGTGGCTGGGAGTTGGAATGTGGCCAGGAGTCGGAATATGGCCGGGAGTCGGAATATGGCCGGGAGTCGGAATATGGCCGGGAGTCGGAATGTGACCTCCAATTGGAATGTGGCTTGGAGTTGGATTGTGGCCAAGAGTCGGAATGTAGCCAGAAGTCGGAATGTGGCTAGGAGTCAGAATGTGGCCTGGAGTTGGAATGTGGCTAGGAGTCGGAATGTGGCCTCAAATTGGAATGTGGTTGGGAGCTGGAATGTGGCCGGGAGTCTGAATGTGGCCAGGAGTCGGAATGTGGTCTCGAATTGAAATGTGGCCAGAAGTCAGAATGTGGCCTCGAGTCGGAATGTGGCAGGGAGTCGGAATTTGGCTCGGAATTGGAACGTGGCCGGGAATTAGAATGTAGCCGGGAGTCGGAATGTGGCCGGGAGTTGGAATGTGGCCTGAAATTGGAATGTGGCTTGGAGTCGGAATGTGGCCGGGAGTCGGAATGTGGCTAGGAGTCGGAATGTAGCCTCGAATTGGAATGTGGTTGGGAGTTGGAATGTGTCCAGGAGTCTGAATGTGGCAGGAGTTGGAATGTGGCTAGGAGTCGGAATACGGCTAGGAGTCGGAATGTGGCCTCGAATTGGAATGTGGCTGGTAGTCGGAATATGGCTGGGAATTGGAATGTGACCGGGAGTCAGGATATGGCTGGGAATCGGGAATGAGCTAGGAGTGACCGCCGTTCCTGGCTATGACACTGGCGAATCTTCACAGTGCACAGTGCATGCGATGTGAGGATTCACACGTCTGCAGTCACATAGAGTGACACGTAGCATGCCTGCAGACTTGTCATTTTAGACCCTTGAACTCTTGATAGAAGTTTGTACCTCAAAAAAACAAATCCACTAAGTATTGTGAATAAGGCTAGGTTCACATTTCCTTGTTTTGCATCAGTCACATGCGTTGCTTGACGCTTGTGACTGATGTGTTGTACAACGGATAACAAGAATTAGAATTCATTGTCATGAGAATGCGGATTCCGTTGTAAAACGAGAGAGAGAGAACGATCAGCTGATCGTTCACAATAGCCGGCCGCCAGCTTTTGAGAGCGATCAGATGATCTTCCGGCGGCCGGCTATTGTGAACGATCACCTGATCGCTCTCATAAGCTGGCGGCCGGGAGATCAGCTGATCGCTCACAGAAGCCAACCGCCGGGTGATCAGCTGATTGCTCACAGAAGGCGGCTGCCGAGAGATCAGCTGATCGTTCGGCCACCGAGAGAGAGCATGCGCAGCGAAATCAAAAGGATTCCGCTGCTCAAAAAGTGTTACATGCTGCGTTCCTGCCGCCCGACGGTCAGTCGTTCCACAACTGATCTGTCGGGCGGCGGATGCAACGCAAGGGCATCAGTCACAATCAGCCGCTCATACAAGTCTATGGGAAACAACGGAATCCGCCAAACGGATTGCGTTGTTTATCAGAGCCACGGATTGTGACTGATCATAAACAACGGAAAAGTGAACCTAGCCTAAGGCCTCTTTCACACGTTCGTGAAAAACCACGCACGTTTTTCACGGATGTGTCAGAGGTGCGTTTTGCCCTCCGTGAGCCGTGTTTATGGGCTACGTTTGTTCTCCGTGTGTTATCCGTGATAACACACGGAGAACGGGAACTTTCTGCTCACCTGTCCCTGGCGTCACTGTCCGTGGTGCTGATCTTCGGTCTCCGGTCCTGCCGACTCCCCACTGCTGCTGCTTCCGGCCGCAGGGAAGTGAATATTCAATTAGCATAATGAGCGGTGGTCGGCAGCAAGTGACAGCAGCGGCAGAGACTGCAGGGCTGGAGAAGGTGAGTAAAGTTTTGGTTTTTTTTCTCAAAGACACATGCCTTCTCTCCGGTGCGTTTCACATGGAACACATCCGTGTGGTCCCTTTGCATTACGTATGACACGTTTGCGTTCCGTGTGACACCCGTGATGCCGGAGAGAAAACGGACATTTTGGCGTGAGAAACACACAGACACACGTAAGTACGGAACGGACACACGTTTCGTGCGCAAATACTTACGTGTGTCCAAAACCATAGGAATACCTAGGTCTACGTGTATAGGTGTCTCCGGTACGTGAGAAAACTGCCAAACACGTACCAGAGGCACGTACGTGTGAAAGAGGCCTAAGACTGTGACCACTATGCTCGCCTTTCTATGGAATAGTTCTTGATTGTTGCTTGGCAGCCTGTGTGTTCATATGTTGCTGCCCCATTCCTCTGCTGGGGTAAAGCAACCTACACCCTTATTCCTTACCATTCCTGTCTTTGTATAATATGCGGTAGGTAGACAGAAGATAAGCCATCCATTATATATGTGCAGACTTTCATTATTCTAGGAAATACAATGACAGTGCCTTGTATGTCCCCATCAGCCAACTATATGGCCCACAAATGCTGAGTTTCACAAACGGCTCATGATATTACAGCTGATGATTAGGCATATGTGGGGCCCTGAGGCTCGGTGTCGGTGCAGCGGTGCATTACCTTCAGGGACTCCACGCGGCTGGATCTTGTCACAGGTAGGAAATCCTCTATTTTGATTGTCGTGACGCCACTCTCAGAATTGCGGTCAGTGGAGACCGCCACTGCAGGTTAGGGGTGCCTGGGGCTGATAGGTGCAGTCAGTTGTAATAGCCTCCTGAGAGTGAGGCATGCCCCAGGGTCCCGTGTAGGTGTGTGGAACTACAAGTCGCAGAATGACTCACACGCACAAGCAGGATGTCTTTCAGGGGTTTTTACTCACTGATGGTGGCAGAGTGAGTAACCCGGGCGTAGCTGGGATGAACCAGGCTGGAACCAGGTGTCCTTCAGGCTGACTGGTGAGGGTGGCTACCAACTCGCCTTCCTTAGCCCGTTGTGTTTTGGGGTAACCCCTGCTTGAAGCCCTGCTGGGGTCGCCCAGGGAAGTTGCTGGTGCCTCTCTCCCCTTCTTTTTGGCCCGTTTGCTTGTAGCCTGGACCAGGTCACTCCGGCTGCTTGCCTCCTGTGAGCTATGGGCCCTCACTTTGCTACGTGGCTGCGGACTCTGTGGTGTTGTCTTGGGGGTGTAAAGTGCCCCCTCATGCAGGTTTGGCAAAGGACAGGTGGATCTATCCCTGCACCGGGACCTGTTACCCGTTTGGGCCTGGTATCTCCCTGACAGTCTCCTTACTCTCCACTCCGTTGCTCTCTCTTTAGTCGTGGGTGGATTTCGGGCAGCACTACCAGGTGACCGATCTCCCCCGTCGGTAGTCACTGCGCGTACGTTGTCAGAATTGTGTAGAGCTACAGGGTCTGCTTCTGCCCTCCCTGAACTTCACCACTCAACTGTCTTCGGCTCACTCTTCCCTCCTCTCCTGTTGTTGCCTACGTCACCTAGCAACTAGGCTCTCTACCACACCCCTCGAGTGGAGATGGAGGCTTCGCCCCCTCCTGGGATCCCCAGGGGTCCTCTCAAAGGTAAATGTGTGAGACCTGGTCACTATGCGCCTGTGTAGTCACACCTCGGTCAGCCTTCTGGATTACCTGTTTTGTACTGTCCCCAGCATGGGTGCAGTACTCAGTGGTGCCTGACCAGGTCAGGGGCGCCACACATACACTTGCAATAGGGATATTTTTATCTTAAAGGCAGATCACGCCATCAATATCAATTTGGCCTGCAAACAAATGGAACAGCTAAAATCCGGGTATGAGACATTTCTGTACTTTTCTGCTGAGAGCTAAAGTGACATTGCAGTCTATCCATCTGAAACCAGGAACACTATATTCTCTTTATGACTGAAAACTTGTATTATGGCCTCATGCACTTTTCTATATCAGCAATCTGTCTTGTATGGATTCATAATACAGCAGCATAGTCTGCTATGTTCCTATATACTGTATATATTTCTGTTTGTGCCTCCAATTACATAAGGAGGTATATAAATATATTTTTTCTTGCTAAATCTTTTTGCAAAGGTGTTACTGTGGGGTCCTAAGACCGTGAAATGGCTTCAATATGATCTGGTAGCCACTGGACTTAAGGCCCCGTTACACGTAACGACGTATCTAACGATATATCGCCGGGGTCACGGATTCCATGACGCACATCCGGCATCGTTAGCGACATTCTTGCGTGTGACACCAACAAGCGTCCGTTAACGATGGAAAATACTCACCAAATCGCCCATCGTTGACACGTTGTTCGTTTTCAAAAAATCGTTGGTTGTTGAGGACGCAGATTGTTCGTCGTTCCTGAGGCAGTACACATCGCTACGTGTGACACCGCAGGAACGAGGAACAACATCGTACCTGCGGCCGCCCACAATGAGGAAGGAAGGAGGTGGGCGGGATATTCCACCCGCTCATCTCCGCCCCTCTGCTTCTATTGGGTGGCCAATTAGTGACGCTGCTGTGACGCCGAACGAACCTCACCCTTAGAAAGCAGCCACAGCGACGTCACTAGGCAGGTAAGTAGTGTGACGGGTCATAACGATGTTGTGCGCCACGGGCAACGATTTGCCCGTGACGCACAACCGACAGGGGCAGCTGCTTTCACCAGCGACATCGCTAGCGTGTAAAGCCCCCTTTATACATGCGAATACCAGGGATTTCAATGAATAAAAGACACGTGATACTAAATCTTTTCCAACAAAGCTGTATGTAGACTGTAAGCCTTCGCGGGCAGGGACCTCTATCCTCCTGTACCAGTCTGTGTATTGTATTGTTTATGATTATTGTACTTGTCCCTATTATGTATACCCCTTTCACATGTAAGGCACCATGGAATTGATAGCGCTATGATAATAAATAATAATAATAATAATTAGTCTGCTAAGCTACTTCTCTATACCATGCTATCTACAGATCGGACTATATGTACAACGTGGTAGGATCCTTCTAAGGCCATAGGCGTTGATGTAATGTGGCATTGCTTCACATCACAACTGGGCGTATCACTAAATTAAGAAAGGGTGGTCTAAAAACAGAAGTTCCTCTGTAGGACTCAATTAGAGCTTTACTCAAGCAATACAGGGTCAGCTTTATTTTAGGAGCTTCTCTTACCGAATTCACTGGCACACATGTGTTCATAGAGAGAGTCGGCTTTAATCTCGCTGTCACACTGTGGGCACACCTCCGTCTCTGCATAAGACACAAAAAAAACCATTAAGACATACATCAAGTAATTAAATGTCCAGCCTCATTTGGGTAAGCGTTCCTTTGCTGTTCTCTACTTTTTGGAGCATTCATGTCAGTAGTTTTAGCTACATTTCCAAAGGCCCCCATATGCGTTAGATGAAAGTTGGCCTGTTCAAGCCAATTTGGGAGGAATCAGCTGATGTGCATGGGAGCCGCCAGACTTTTCCCCAATAGATGATCTCACAGTAAAGAAATACTGGGCAAATGGAATTTCCAAAGCCGATCCTTTTGTTTTCAGAGGAGATATACAAAGGTTCCTGGCTAGTGTTGAGCGAACCCGGATCGGCAAAATCCGGATCGGCGCGGATTAACTCTATTCCTGGCATCAGCTTTTTACTCTCTCCTCGTTGAAAAAACAAATACTTCGCCAGGCGCTCATGTGTATGAGGTATCGGAGAGATAGCTCCCTACTAAATGAATGTTTGCCCTACAGTGTTTGAGGCGTCAGGTGAGGAAGCGGTTGGCCGAATGAATGTCCAACAATTCTCATCAATATGTCCAGTTTTAGTATTCAAAACACTATCTATCCCACCTCCCCTTTACCTATGTTGCTCAACATAGCTTATGTCCCTCTCTCACACGCCAGATCACTGTAGCCGGAAACCATAGTAATACTTTGCAGGCATGAGAATTGCCGCGGAGCAAGCGAAATAGCTCTGTTTTTAGTCTTACCACATTTTTTGGAATCTTTCACATTTAGACACATAAGAAGATAATATTATTAGGACACAAACAAATTATACCAAAGTGTCACCGGAGTGACAGGAATTGGGGGGTGACTGGATGGAAGTCCCTATTCTGACCCTCAAACTAAGCTTACCCTAGGCTTTAACTCAGCCCAGTGGTACGCTTAAAGGTAATGAGGTCTAAGCCCCCAATGTCTCCCTGTCTCCTGTCCTTGCCCATGATGATAAGAGGCACACACAACCCCCCACCCGGGAGCAGGGCAAGGACAGAAGGAGAAAACCCCACAAACAATACTGACAGACAGGGGTACAAAAAAACTTCACTCACACCTAATACCAACAGTAGGGAACAACAAAAGGTTTACAGGGAGGGGAAACATAGAAAGGAGAAAGTAAGGCTAGTTTCACACTTGCGTTGAGTGAAATCCGCTGGGTCCGTTGCTGCGTCGTTTTGACGCATCCGTTATTTTTGTGGTGTCAACGGATGCAACAGATCCATTATTTCACAGTAATCCGTTAGCTGATTCCTGTGAAATAACGGACCTTTGCATCCGTTTGGCGTCCGTTAGGCGTCCGTCTAACGAAATGCGTTGGCTCTGTTTTTTTTTCTTTTTTCACTTCTTTAATTTTGGGCATGCTCATTAGAAATTAGCGGAATCCAGCAGCGGATTCTGTTGTTAAGCACTTAGCAACGGAATCCGCTACCATAGGGAACCATTATAAATTTTAACGGAAGCAACGGAATCCGCTGGTCTGCGTCATTTTGACGCAAGCATTTAACGTTACATTCAGTGTTGCTTCTGCTCGGCGGAAGCAACGGAGCGTCGGCCAACGGAAGCAACGCAGGTACTTTTGGCACAATCCGTCATCAATGCAAGTCTATGGGAAACAGCGGAATCCGTTAACGGATTCTGCTGTTTCCCAAGACAGCGGATTGCGGCAAAAAAAAATAACGCAAGTGTGAAAGTACCCTTACAAAACAAGATACCTTCACACACCAACACAACAGGCAGCAGCATGCACCTCCTCACGGCTTCAGGCCTGGCTCCAGACTGAACTGAATAACCAGCATCCTCTGCAGGAAGCAGAGGTTTTTTATCCAGGCCAAAAGTGGTCAGCAGAGAAGTCGCATAGACAGAGTTAATGAGCTTGCAGATATGGTAGCTAGGAAAGATGACATTATATCTGCACTGTGTAAGGCCTCTGATGAAAAAAGAGATCCTGAGCCTATCACTAACCTCACCAAGAAATGACTGACACAAAGTTGGTCAAACTCCCCATAGTTTGTGAGATCAACCTGCAGTCTAATGTTTGTGGGGGCCTTCCCAAACAACCCCAATGGATGAGGTGGGGAAGAGATGGAACAGACCTGTAGAAGTTTAATCATCCAAGTGTTCCTCAAAATAGGGGAGTCAGAAGAAATATCTGCCAGGCGAATGATAGCTGTCTGGCTGACCGCTATCTCATGTGTATGGGGTTTATGGTACTGGTGAGACCAAATCAGAGACCTCAATGTGCTGGAAACTTTCTGCCAGTTGTCTGTAATAAGCTTTACTTCCTCAGAAGCTCTACTATAAAGCTCCCCTGGAAATGCTATAGTTCACAACTGAAACGTTTGAAGCCTAAAGGGCGCTTTACACACTGCGATATCGGTACCAATATCGCCAGCATGCGTACCCGCCCCATCGGTTGTGTGACACGGGCCAATCGCTGCCCGTGTCACACAACATCACCCGGACCCGTCACACGGACTTACCTTCCCTGCGACGTCGCTGTGACCGGCGAACCACCTCCTTTCTAAGGGGGCGGTTCGTTCAGCGTCACAGCGACGTCACAGCAGCGTCACTGAACTGCCGCCCAATAGAAGCGGAGGGGCGGAGATGAGAGGGACGTAACATCCCGCCCACCTCCTTCCTTCCGCATTGTGGCCGGGACGCAGGTAAGGTGAGGTTCCTCACTCCTGCGGTGTCACACGGAGCGATGTAGGCTGCCACAGGAACGAGGAACAACTTCGTTACTGCTGCAGTAACGATATTTGAGAATGGACCCCCATGTCACCGATGAGCGATTTTGCACGTTTTTGCGATGATGCAAAATCGCTCATAGGTGTCACACGCAACGGCATCGCTAAAGCATCCGGATGTGCGTCACAAAATCTGTGATCCCAACGAGATCACTTGAGCGATGTCGTAGCGTGTAAAGCCCGCTTAAGTGTGATCGAGGGCCTTTACACTGCAAGATAAGCGTGAATATGAAATGCTCACTTTACGATTATCTTACCATGTAAACAGACTGTCGACCACTACATGAATGAGCAAATTATTTGATCATTGGGTGAAATTATCTTTTATGCTGCATAATTGATCATCGTTCTTGGAGGTGCACCATCCTTTGTAAACAGGATAGGCATTCAAACCACCTCAGATCGGTAAAAGTTTACCGATCGGTGGTTGTATCGTGCCACCAGTTGGTCCGTCTAAACGGACTCTAATTCTAAAGTGTGCAGAAGTTGCCCTCTACCAAATTAGAGATTAGAGGGCATCACTATTATAAATAGGGTATAGTACTGATACAAGTTTGATATTAAGGATCAGGAGTTTCAAACTGTACAAATCATCTATTGATTGCCTAAAAATCTATAAAACACCCCGATAACTAAATATACGATGATTTATAATGACCCCACCAATAATGCTCGGAAATTTCACCTATAGGTTTGGTAAATTTGCCACTTTAGCTCTTCTATCCTTACGTGATCTGGTTGTAACTCATTCACTGGATGTTCTGGTGTAAGAATCACATTCACACTCCAGGTGACACGTTGAGTTGACGCCGAGTTGACGGGCTCCCTGAGACTCTGATGTGCAAATGGAATACATTTACGTTTCCTGCTCCACGTTACAATCCCTAAGACTGAGCGCAGCTGTCTGCGAGGTGCGAAAAGCAAATCTGGTCACAAATAGGAAATATCAAAGCCAAGGTAGCTAGCCGATACATAGAGTATAGTAGATAGACAGTAATAAAAAAAAAAAAATGACACCACTTTTTTTCCTTTTACATTTTCTAACATAACGTAGTACGAGCAATACCGAAATTTACAGTTTTTTGTTTTAGTTTCCTCTTGCACAATAAAAGCTGTTTTTGTGTCCCCATGATCTGCAAGCCATGCTTTTTTATTTTTCCGTGTACGGTATGTGAATGATTACCTTTCAGATTACCAGATTAACCCATAGTTTTCAATGTTACAATTTTTAGATCACTTTTTCTTCCATTTTTTAAGAAGTGAAATACAAAAAAAGAAAATTATATTTTTAAAGACACATTTTTATTTGTAAATGGCATCTGTCATTTTAAAAAAAAAAGAAAACCAACACGCTATGAACCTGCAGATATGGCACTAATATAAAGATAAATTGCATTCTTGCTCAACATCTTTTATTACTACACTAGAAGGTGTTTTGTTTTTGTTTTAATTTTTTGCACTTTACAACATTTTGAGAGACTTTTTTTTACATTACCATGTTTCCCTGAATATAAGACTTACCTTGAAAATAAGCCCTAGTTGTGATTCAATAATGAAGTGTCCCTGCAGCTAAAAAAGTTAAAGAATGCAGCAGGACACTTCATTATAGAAAGCAGACACCCCCAAAAGAGAGAAGAAAGAAGTCAGATCCTGTGCACACCCACACACATCAGATCGCACACCCACACACATCAGATCGCATACACACCTCAGATTGCACACACACCTCAGATTGCACACACACCTCAGATTGCACACACACACCTCAGATTGCACACACCTCAGATTGCACACACATCAGATCGCACACACACATCAGATCGCACACACACATCAGATCGCACACACACATCAGATCGCACACACACATCAGATCGCACACACACATCAGATCGCATACCCACACACATCAGATCGCACACCTATACACATCGGATCGCACACCTATACACATCAGATCGCACACCCACACACATCAGATCGCACACCTACACACATCAGATCACACACCCACACACATCGGATCGCACACCCACACACATCGGATCGCACACCCACAGACATCAGATAGCACACACAATCATACATCAGATCGCACACATACTCACCACATCCAGTGATAAGTCCTCCATGCATTCCACCACAGGTCCTCACTCTCCACTGCACTGCACCCCAGGTTTCTCTGCCAGCCAGAAGCAATCGGTATCACCGAATGTGGTGAGTGTTTGTGTGCAATTGTGATGTATGTGAGTGTCGGCCAGAAGCAGGGGAGGATCACGTGGAGCATGTCTGCTGGGAGCGGTCACCGAAGATCACAGGTTAGTTTCAAACAGCAGGAGAAAAGCAGGTTTTGAATACCGCGCCAAACCACAGGAGTCCAGGTGGAGATAGTAAAACGCTTTTCTTTATTTTCACAGGTCTACTCGTTTCAAGGACATATCTGTCCTCTTCCTCAGGACAAATGTGCAGATAATACTATAGGCTATAGTATTACTATCTCTACCTGGACTCCTGTGGTTTGGCGCAGTATTCAAAACCTGCTTTTCTCCTGCTGTTTGAAACTACTCTTTGCTGCGGGACCGCTGCCTTCCACGTTATTTACATGCTTTCAAAGGGGTTGTGACTGACACAACCCTACCAGGTGAGTGTTCCTTCTGACATTCACCATCTTTTGTCATACCGGGTAAGACCCTATTGCGCCTTATCTTTCCACAGCTTTTTCGTGCCTTCCGAAGATCACAGGGGGACCTGGGAGCCACGCAGACGTCCGGGTCTCTTAAGTATGATTTTCCTGGGAAGCGGGATCTGCATTTTTTGGGGGGTAAACTTTCCCTCATCCGTGTTTCCCAGGGAATAAGCCCAACCCCTAAAATAAACCCTAGCGCAAAACAACAAGGGGACTAGAACATAAAATCTCTTTGTCGTTCACATAATCCACTATACTGTACTTCTATACAGGGCAGCACATTATGTCTGTATTATGCCTAGTCTATTGACAGGCAGAGTATTAGGCTCTTATTCAGGGCCAAAGCAACTCATCAAAACCATGAAATCACAACAGAATGGCATCAATGGATTGACAGAAGAAGCCTGTTCCTCTCAAACTGTTCAGATGCACTGTGGCATCTAAGGGGTTATAATGCATGTGCTTTTTTACCATTATGTTCAATGGTCTAGACTAGGTCAGAAAAACGAGAAGACAAACATATTCAACAAACTCTCTTACCTCATATAGAGAATATACACTAAGTCAATCACAAACTAGGATGAAAGACAGCAATTAATGGACAGTCTAGTTTGTAGAGTAATTCCAGGGCAGATGCACCGTTACTGAACTGACCTTTGTGGCTGACAACTGCTCTCTCTTAATGAGTCTTGCCATTAAAACTTCATCTGATGTCAGTGTAGCACCCCACGGGGCCTCAGGGGTTACTCGTCACCGGGCTAATGGTTTTGTAGGGTTGCTGTGACTGGCCTGACTCGGCTCCGTATCCCCTTCGGCTACATGTAAATGACAAACAAACAGGTGCAAGTGTGATGCCCTGGACCCCAGGGGTCACAGGTAACAAAACCCACCACACCACACACACACCAACCATTCCTTGTGAGGAAACACCCGTCACCCGAAAGGGAGACCTATGCCTCCCTCAGGGCCAGTAGGGCACACCAGGTGGGCGGAGTCAGGTGGAAAGGCACGCCCACCGAGGAGACTACTGTCCTGAGGTAGGAAATACAAACAGTGAGTGAGTTGTTAGTTAGTGAGTAGTGGTGAGTGGAGGTTGGAGAGTGACAGGAGGAGGAAGGAGAGAAGCTGTCAGGGACCCGGGTTGGAGCCTGGGATTCCCGAAACGTCAGGCAGGCGACCATCTGGTGGTGGCCGCCTGCAGGAGTACCGGTATAGCGACTGGCGGAACCGTAGGGACCGGACCAGGGTTGGAGCCCGCCGGACCTGAACCGGGGAGTCAACAGCTAATTGGAGCACCAGTAACCGGGTACTCAGACCCCGTCCTAGCTTAGAAGCCACTGAGTTTAGGCAAATTCACTGATTGCAGTCTGGACCTCACGGGTTCATCCACACCCAAAGTCCCGAAAGAAGGCAACAGCCCACCGATACCGGGTGAGAGCCACCGCCAAGGGCCAAACATCTGACGGGCCAGCGCCTGCAGGCAACCGAGCGCTCTTCCGACAGCTAAACGCCGGGGAGCGGGCTACCACTGCCCAGGCAGGGGAGCCAAAAGTCAAAACAAAAGGTGCAAGGGAAAGGGGCCACCATCAGCCCCACAAGGGACAGAAGCAGCTGGCTGTGGGACCCGACCATACCCGAACTTTGGTTTACCAGTGACTCTGAGTGTGAATTAAAAGTGAGTACACCAGTACCAGTGCCATCCGGGCACGACATCGCACCGCAGCACGGCACCTTGCACCCCGACATCATCGCCCGTCCCACCGGGCCCCGGGACACACCGCCCCTACCCACGGAGGGGCTAACATCAAGGCTGCGCCCTCAACACCGATCCCGGGAGCCCCCTTCACTCCCGCCACAGCGTTGGTGCATCCCGTCACCACGACCTGTGGGTGGCGTCACGACCCATCCAACGACAACGCGGACTCCGGCTGCGAACCTCGTCCCACACCACCACCCCACTGCCTCCCCTTAACAGAGCAACGTGGCCCCGTGTCCGGAGGCGCTCGAGCCACTGACAACCCGAGCCCGGACCTCGAGCAGCTCGGCCCGGCAAGGGAGCAGCCGAGCCCTCTCAGGGCGGTACACAAGGTGTAGAGGGGATGGAAGGAGGGCGAAGGGTCCCTGGGGAGCATGTCACCGGTTGCAGTGGTGACTGGGGTCTCGGCCTCCTCCGCCGTCGACCCTACCTGTGACTTTTCCTCTTCCAGGGCGGTGTTGGATGGGAATCGGCGATGGTTTGCAGCACCATCCGTGGTGTGCGGCCAGGAATCGGCCGCCGCTGTGTGCTGTTGGTGTTAAGTGTCCCGTCCCATATGCAGGTGATGCGGGTTGTCGCCATGGGGTCCGACCGTAGCCCTGACCCTGGATCCTATATGTCACTGTGCTCTGGTAAAGTGGGTAG
Organism: Anomaloglossus baeobatrachus; assembly: GCF_048569485.1. Taxonomy (NCBI): domain Eukaryota; kingdom Metazoa; phylum Chordata; class Amphibia; order Anura; family Aromobatidae; genus Anomaloglossus; species Anomaloglossus baeobatrachus. The sequence continues at coordinate 615,810,061 of NC_134356.1, read as the reverse complement.
TGGACGATAGGACATGAAATCCCCATTCCCTGCAGATTTGCTGGAGTCTGTGAAGGTGTCCCCAACCGAGGGTCCTGCACCCCGACTTGCGCTGGTGTACTGCCTCCGTGCGAGCAGCCGGGCTACTGCAGCTGCTCGGATCCGGATCCACGGTGGCTCGAGGGGTCTCCGGACCTGGGGGTCACGCGGCCACTCGATTAAAAGAAGGGGGGAGATATGTACAGGTCTTTTTTGGAAAGTTCGTGACGCCACCCACTGTGCGTGGTAATGTGAGGGACCACCGCTGCCGTTGGGGAGCCCAGTGATGATGGTGCGGCAGCCTGATGTTTAATGCCTCCGTGGGTAGGGGGTTTGTGTCCCGGGGTCCGTTGATGATGGATGGTGTTTGGGTGCCGTTGGGGAATAGGAACAGGGGTTTCCAATGTACTCAGTCAGTCCCAGAATAACCACACCAACAGCTTGTAAACCAAAGTTCTGAGCACCACTGTAGCCTGCGGGGAGCACGCCTGAATCTATGCCCTCGGTGTTGTTGTTGGTCTGTGGCCCTATCCCTGGCACCTTAGTCTCGATTGGACCCGTTGGTATGAAACTCTCTGGGTCCCGCTCACCCGCATGGCTAACGGGGTGAGCTTGCTCTCAGGGTTCACGCGTAGGATTTCTTTGGACTGTAGTGGGAAAGAGCCTATCCCATCGGTGCCCTAGTTCCCCTTTTTTCTAGCGGGTTGGAGATGACACTTGAAGTCTTCACCCCCATCGGGTAAATTACCAGAACGCGTGAAGCTACTTTCCGGCCTGGGGTCCACGTACCCCGTCGTGCCCTGGCACCTGCCCGGTGATAGCTCGAGGCCGCTGGCTGCCCTCCTCGGCAGTCCGTGCCCCTTGACACTGTCCCCTGCGACCGGGTTCCAGCTCCTACAAGGCCCAGACCAACATCTGCTACCGGGTATACAGGAGCTCTCCTCTGTGGCCTCTCCTCACAAGAGCCACTTCTTCCTCATTCCTTCACTCTCAACTCTCAACTGTTACTGTCCTCACTTTCTCCTCACCAACCCCCAATGTTGGCGTCCCTATTCCCTTCAGGCCCCCCAATGGTGTGTCTGGTAGGTTCAAGTGTGAAGTGTTCCTAGGATTTTGATTGGCCAAGCTGTTAACAACACCAAAGGACTAGGATCCGTAACCAAGGAGGATAGATACTGTGCAGAATGGCAGATTGCACAATACCCTGTGACGGCCTGATAGGCCAGGGCGTTACACTGGCACTGCGGGAACGGTTAGGCTTGACCTCAGCTACCATCTCCTCTTGTCCCAACATCTCCACCGGCTGCCTCTGTCTCTCGCCCTCTTTCAGTCTCACTCCTGCAGACTAAGTACGGTGTTGTGGCCCCTGGCCCTGGGACTATCGCCACCTATTTCCCGTCCCAGGGCCAGCCTGTTAAACGCTGCTCCCTCAAGGCTGTCTGTTCTGTTCTCTGTCCTGGGCTGTACTCTGACTAAAAGTGAAAATGTTTTTCTTGCTACTCACTGAGAGCAGCCCCCACCTCATTAATGACTCAGCAGTGCTGGGCATTACCCATTGCTATGGTACCCACCTGCAGTCTGGTTTCCTGTATGTGGTGACTCATGCTAGATGTTTGTGTAAGATCTCTGTGTGAATGCTTTTGTAATTGAAAACCAGTGGTTACCTCTTTTCATCTGGGATAAGCATTACACCTTTAAGACAGATGCAATATTCTGTGGTGACTGAAGCCTCATGGGCGCCACAGGAGTATAATTGGTCCCATGCTATTTTTGTTACCTCCGGCTGATGAAGATCCTAGCTGCTAATCTACGTTTATATTTAGCATGCTTCATTACCAGAGCAATGTGGCCACATCAACCGGTGTGGACTGTGCCTTAAGGCCACTTTACACACAGAGATAAATCTGCAGCAGATGTGTGGTTGCAGTGAAATTGTGGAAAATCAGTGCATGGTTTGTGGCAGTGTACAAATGAAACTATGTCCATGATTTCACTGCAACCACAGATCTGCCAAAGATTTATCTCTGCGTGTAAAGTGGCCTTTAGACTTTTGTTCAGTGACCACATGTAACGCCTGCCTGGATCCACAGACTCAGAGGGGCTGTAATGGACAAGCTAGAGGGAAGCCACTCACCAAGCAGGACCCTTAGAGCCCTGAAACCCTTTAACCCTTATACAGGGATTTGGAATTACACAGGGCCCTGGAGATCACTACCTGTGGAAGGCTGCATTCTGAGAGAGTAGTCATCAGGCAGGGTCAAACCGGGAAATGCAAAACAGGGACAGAATCGGCAGGCAAGGACATAATCAGAAACAAGCAGAGGTCATAACCGGATCGGGCAGCGAAGTACAAGAACAGCAGGCAGGAGGGTAGTTAGGAAACAAGCGGTAATCAGCACACGAAATCACAGAACAGGACACAACAGGAACCAGAATTTTCAGAACTATCTCTTGCAGAGGTCAGCAGACAGGAGGGGCATTAAAAAGGGTGTGGTGTCTTCCCATTGGCTGTAGCTGAATGATTTTACTTCAGCTGGGAGACACCTGCCACCTACAGTCAGCCAGTGGCACTGCAGATCCCCAGGAAACCCAGACCAGTGGATGAGCAGAGCCTGCGCCCACCGGCGCCACTGGCATCGACTTCTCTCCCATCACCAGCACTATCCATGGCAGGAACACGGCGTTGCATGGCGATTGGAGTAGAAAGTCGATGGAGCGGACTCTGGTGGTGACGTAACACTGCATTAACTTTTTCCCTAAAAACACCACCCCTACCCACTCATTACTCTTTAGTATAGTTCAAACTCAATACAAAGTAAAAATCTAGAAAAAAAGGATTTAGAAGTAATTACTTTTCTCCCTGGAAAAAGACTACCGGTCGAAACGTGCGTAGGAGGTTTCCAGACAGGGCGGTCACCTGCCTAGGTAATGTTACTTTATACCTATTGATGTTAATTATTAGCCATGCTATGGTGATTCTATTGTCTCATTCATTAAGTGTATTTGCCTGTGTCCAACTTGATTGTCATAATGGGGTTAATCTTTGTATCCTCTATTTTTGATGCTTTTGCTCAGGAGGAACCCCGTTCATACACTATGTGATGGATGCATTGACATTTGGCACACTTTTTTTATTGTGTGAACTATTCACTGCATGGTTCCTTTTTATGCATTGATTATGTATGCAACAATTTATGCCTGAGGTTTGTAGCTGCCCGTTGTCTCCAGTTTCCCGCTGTTATCATGCCACCATATTTGTATTATTAATTAGGTTTTTTTGACAATAAAAATTGTATTTTTCGAATGTTTGTTTGCGCAATTTTTCTATATGATTTCTTGATGATTTGCGCTGACAATTAGGTCAAATGATTAATGTTTTTCCTTATTTGACCTATATCTTCTAGCTAATTTTTGGAAAAAAAGATTTAGTAGAATTGGGGTAATGAAGCTTTATCGTCAGACCCCCAAAATATTGGGGTTTTCAAGCCCAGTAACCTCTTTTAATGGAAAACTCCACTTAGTTTTCAATGGTTCTCAATCTCCTACTTTATTTGGAATTACTTTGGTGTGGATAGGTTTTAGTACCTTGTCTCTCCACGACAATGGTGGTGAGGCAGAATACTATCACTCCGTAATTACATATATCCAGATGAGAATAATATAAACTGTAGTCCGGTAAATTGCAGGTAGGATGTGGAAAATGGGGGATTCTTGGGTGGAGTTTTCTTTTGATTTAGACACTATTGGGTATATTTTGGATCCATAAACAGAAATGTAATGAACTTTTTGAATAAATTGCATTTCCTAAGATTCCTTGTGTCTGAAAAATTGCAATGAGTTAGTAGAACTTGTAGCATTTAATCATCCTTGTAAACTTGTGTTTTCATGTATAGCATGTGGATATCAAAGTCAAAAGATTCTTTGAAACCCTTTTGTTTTTCAGGCCTAATTTAAAGGTCCTGGGCCCCAATGCTGGAAAGACGACCCCCATCCCCATCAACCTACTATATGTTATTTATAATACCTGGCTTATTTGTGGCAGATGAGCCTTTAGGACCTCTGAGGCACCAGGACCCTTTCGCAGCTGCTATCTCTGCACCAATTATAGCTAAATTCCCTCACAGCCAACAATCACTTTCTGTCACATATTCAATTACTTATTGGAAATGTAAAATATTTAACTACATAACCATGTTCCAAAGTATTTTTTATTACTTAGCTAATACTAGGTTTAAATGTTCTGTCTGTAGCATTAAACAATCGCGGATTGGATACATGCAATCTAATGGGCAGCCATTTAATATCGTGTTTAGACAGGCCAACCTCAATTTTATGCAAATAAAACAAATCATTACGATGATTATTGTGTGCGAATAGAATATCATGGTATCGACAGCACAACCAAACACCATGAAAACCAAGGAGATCTCCAAACAAGTCAGAGACAAGGTTGTTGAGAAGAACAAGTCAGGTTTAGGTTCTAAAAAAAATATCCCAATCTCTGGAGTATCTATCCATACAACCACAATAAGGCTGGACTCACATGAACGTATGGCATCCAATGCTAGAGCATCGGATGCGATATGCTAATGACTCCCGGCTCAGGCTCTGCTGTGAGCGTGAGCCGAGTGTCATGTTACTGTGAAGCTGAGGGCGGGCGCTGCGGAGGAGTGGGAGGGGTTAATCCCCCCATCTCCTCTATTGTCAGCCTGTGCATATATCGCACTCAACTGGGATAACTTCCGAGTGCAGTCCGATGTTTCTCCCGTACCCATTCACTTAAATGGGTGCAAGTGATATGGCTGTCGCAGAAAATTGCAGCATGTTGCAACCAACAGCTTTTCCTCATTGACTAACATTAGTCAGAGTGCAATGCGAGATTTTCTGTGTGAAGGTGGAGGCGAAGTGACATCCTGGCTCACGTTGACAGAGACCTGGAACCCAGGAAAAGTAGTTGCCGGTGGAGTAAGGTGGAGAACTCCCGGAACTGCGCATTGACGGGGAACAGGACCCCAGGACAGGAAAGAGCTTCAAGCCGACCTGTTAAGACCTGCACAGCAAAGGGGACCATCAAGGACCTTGCTGACCCTAAAGAATCCAAAGACTCAGTATCAAAGGGAGAACCGGGGACAGGACCAGAAACTCCAACCCCACAGGGTTCACGCTGTCAGGCGGACAGAAGTGGACAAACCACAGAACGGGGTCCCCCAGTGTTCTATACCACAGGGACCCACTTACCAGAGACAGGTGCAGGGGAAGGAGGTACCAGAGAACCAGACTGGCACTGGGACGAAGGGGACCTGGAGGCGAAATCAGCCGGCCTCGGGCAACCAGTTAACATCTTCAGCAGTGAGTAAACCAGTTGCACTGAACACCTGTGTGGACTCCCTTCTTCCGACACCCACTGCACCATACACCCTCTGGGGCAAAACCCTACTTGCGGAGGGTCTACCATGCTAGCTGCCAATACCACCAGCCCCAGTAGAGACATTCTGCAGTGGCGGCTCCCTACACTTAGCCGCAACACCGCAAGTGGCGTCACAAGTGAACATTATTCTATTCTCCCCTGTAAATATCCCCATTAAAAAAAGAGCCCAGGGCACGGAACCGGGTAACGGCCACCACCGTGACATTCCCAATAGAGACTCTGCCCAGAACCGAGTACCCCATATCCCTGGGTGTAACACACTCGTCCGTTTTGATACGCTCGTGTGAGCGTCCCCTTAGCCGTACACTCTATAGAGGTTACCTTTCTGGAAGAGTGGCACTAAAAATGTCTTTAATTACAGCCAAAAATTGGAAGGCTTGTTTTGATTTTGCCAAAAGACATATGGGAGACTCTCCAAATGTACGGAGGAAGAGGCTGAAGTCAGATGGGGTCAAAATGTAACTTTTTGGCCACCAAGATAAACGCTATGTCTGGCGCTAAACTAACAACTGTTTAACCCAAGAATACCATCCCCACAGTGAGACATGGTGGTGGCAGCATCGTGCTGTGATGTTTTTTCGGCAACAGGAACAGGGAAAATGGTCGAGGGGCAAATGAATGGTGTGAAATACAGAGTTATTCTTGAGCAAAACCTGTTTGAGTCTGTCAGTGATTTGAGACAAGGACGGAGGTTCACCTTCCAACAAGACAATGACCCAAAGCTACTGCTAAAGCAACACTCGAGTGGTTTAAGGGGAAACATGTAAATGTAAATTGAATTGGCCTAGTCACAGCCCAGACCTTAATCCAATTGAGCACTGTTCACCAGAGGGAACTATCTATCTTGAAGGAGTTGGTGCAGTTTTGCCTTGAGGAATGGGCAAAAATCCCAGTGACAAGATGCGGAAAGCTCATAGAGACTTATCCAAAGTGACTTGTAACTGTAATTGCCGCAAAAGAAGGCTCTACAAAGTACTGACTTTAGGGGGCGAATAGTTATGCACACTGAAGTTTTCAGTTATTTTGTCCTTTTTGTTGTTTGCTTCACAATAAAAAGAAAAGCAAATGTTCACAGTTGTAGGCATGTTCTTTATGTTTTTGAATTGATGAAAAACCTAAAAAACAGTGAAATTCTAGGTTGGGAGATTGCAAAATACAAAAAATGCCATGGAGGGTGAATACTTTTGCAAAGGCACTGTACTGTACTGTCCTGCTGTAGTTACCTGTAACGAGAAGAGATGAGTTCCCTGACCCAAAGATCACTGATTGTCCCAAGCCATGTGTCCTGAAAAAGGAGGAGGCGGCCACGTACCCAGGACAAACTCCCAAGTGGGAGCCTCCCTTTTAAGTATGGTGTTTTCAAAAGGGCGACCAAGTGGTGTGGATCTAAAGGTAGGCCTTCTATGCTCCTGAGGGGCTTTCGGTCTGAATTGGCGACCCAACTCCTCCTGTGCTGGAAACTGACAAAAGGGGTGGACCTGAAAACCTCTCCGCTTCCGAAAGAGACGGCTGTTCTTGCAATAAGGGAGCAGGGTGCCTCTGCTGCCTGATGCTTCAGAAGGTTGGTTCAAAATATGCAAGAACCCAGCAATGGCAGACCTGTTAATGATTTCTTTGAAGCTATGTCCCCCCCACCACACCTTAAACCAGAGCATACGGCAGATGACCATGCAATTACTTGCTGGCTGGGCAGACCACTCAGCTGCATCTAAAGATGCTGAACAGAGATATTTCCCTGCCTGCGCAATCTGATCAGCGTTCTTGGCCAACTCCATATTCTGAGAGCTGGTCAAAAAACATTGATGCAAATGCTTAGCCCATGCCATCACTGCCTTGGAGACCCAAGTGTCAGAAAAAGCTGGACAAAAGGCAACACCTTCCATCTCAAAAGCGGACTTTGGCACAGATTCTATACATCTTTCTGTGGGATCTTTAAGAGCCAGAACTACCGCCAGTGGCAGAGTGGTTGTACCGCTCCGGTGTTAGTCGGGCTGCTTAAATCCGGGATCGTGGCTCGAGGGGGTCCGGACCCGGCTTGGTGGACACTTTGATCCGTATAAAGGGGGGTATTTACAGGGGATAAGTTCGTGACGCCACCTGCGGGTTGTGGTAATGGGAGTACCGCCGCTGCTGGAAGGAGTACCAGGGCAGATGGTGTTAAGCAGCCAGTTGTCAGTCCATCCGCATGTAGGGAAGGTCCCGGGCTCAGGGTGTTGGTAGTTATTTGGGAGAGCAGGGTGCAGGGATCAGGGTACTCACTGCGGGTAGTCGTGGTGCTGGATGAAATTTATAAAGGAGACACACACACTGCAGGTAAACCAAAGTCTCTGTGTACAGCTGCCGCTGCCGGGAGCCCTTCCAAGTACCCGGTCCCACCAATGTCACTTAGTGATCCGGAGCCCATCTCCGTGCACAAGTTATGGTCCGCTGGAGGTCCCCGTGGCTGTTTGGGGCCCTGCTCACTATGTGTAGTGTAGCTGTGCTCTTGAGGGTTGGCACATAGGACTTTAGTGGGTTACTGTGTCTGGATACACCCCTGTCCCTCTCGTTGTGCTGATGCCCTCAACCTCTGAGCTTGTAGGGAAGTCCTTGAAGATCCTCTCCCTCTCAGGTGAATTGCCAGGATGTTGAATCGGCTCCTGACCTAGGGTCCTGTACCCCGTCGTGCTCGGTATTGGTCAGTTCTTTTGGGCTTTCTGGTGCCGACAGTCCTCCAAGACTTTGTCCGGTACACCCTTGTCCAATACAAGAAAGCCTGCGTAGACACCATCACATGTTTCTCAACGCTGGCAGGAAACTAGCCAGGTCTTTCACCGGGAAGGAACAACCACGGGAAGGGCAGTCTCCAGTCAAGGCGATCACCTATGCCAAACATGGTATCCATCCACAGACAGCTGTTTCGGGGTATTTGCCCCTCATCAGTGTGGAGTAGGAAACTGGCTAGTGGGAGCATTGCCTAGTAGAAGACTACATAAGTAAGGATGGTTGACCTTAGGGAGATCAACATCCAACACCGCAGAGACACCATCACGTGTTTCTCAACGCAGTGATTCTAGAACAATGCCCCCTGGGAAATATTCAAAACAAGAAAGCTTGCGGAGACACCATCACATGTTTCTCAACGCTGGCAGGAAACTAGCCAGGTCTTTCACCGGGAAGGAACAACCACGGGAAGGGCAGTCTCTAGTCAAGGAGACCACCTATGCCAAACATGGTATCCATCCACAGACAGCTGTTTCGGGGTATTTGCCCCTCATCAGTGTGGAGTAGGAAACTGGCTAGTGGGAGCATTGCCTAGTAGAAGACTACATAAGCAAGGATGGTTGACCTTAGGGAGATCAACATCCAACACCGCGGAGACACCATCACGTGTTTCTCAACACAGTGATTCTAGAGCAATGCCCCCTGGGAAATATACAATGTTCCTTCCCGGTGAAAGACCTGGCTAGTTTCCTGCCAGCGTTGAGAAACATTTGATGGTGTCTCCGCAGGCTTTCTTGTTTTGAATATTTCCCAGGGGGCATTGCTCTAGAATCACTGTGTTAAGAAACACGTGATGGTGTCTCCGTGGTGTTGGATGTTGATCTCCCTAAGCTCAACCATCCTTGCTTATGTAGTCTTCTACTAGGCAATGCTTCCACTAGCCAGTTTCCTACTCCACACTGATGAGAGGCAAATACCCTGAAACAGCTGTCTGTGGATGGATACCATGTTTGGCATAGGTGGTCTCCTTGACTGGAGACTGCCCTTCCCGTGGTTGTTCCTTTCCGGTGAAAGACCTGGCTAGGCTAGTTTCCTGCCAGCGTTGAGAAACATGTGATGGTGTCTCCGCAGTGTTGGATGTTGATCTCCCTAAGGTTCACCATCCTTGCTTATACACCCTTGTCAAATGTCCCTGCCACCGCTCCCTGACTCCTCTAGACCCGGATCACCGCTTGCAACCCAACCAGTGTTCCTAGCTCCCCAGGAGCTCACTCTCCCAGGTCTTCTCTCTTTGGAGCCTACTTCTCAACTCCTCTCACAGTCTGCTCAGTTCACAAGTGGCTGGCCCATTTCTTGTCAGCCCAACCCCCCTGGTGTGTCTGGCAGTGTCTGATGTGAGGTGATTGGGTTTTGTGGTGCAGATGGGAGTGACATCGGTTTCTTGGGTACCTGGAACCATGGGGGGGTAGGCCCTGCACCCTGGGTAAGGATGCAGTTCCCTCTGGCACCCTGATGTATTCAGGGGCGCCACATGGTCATTTTGGATAAAAACGAGATACCATGAAGCCACCAGCTCTGCTGGGAAAGGATATAACCACTCCATTCAAATATGCTTCCGAAAGCATTTGTCTGGGTACTCCCAAGCTCTTTGCAAAACCTCTGAAAAATGTTTATAGTTAGAAAAAGACCTAGCCACTCTCTTACCCCTCCTTAAAAAAAACCCTGTTTTGGTAACAGGAGGGGGAAATAGAGCTGTTACTCCCAGAAAGTCGTCAACGACCAACACTGCTGGGAAAGGGAACTTGGATGCCTCCTCTGTCCAGGAGACTGAGATGAGGAGTAAACTCAAGGTCATCTGGACTGAATTTGTGATTGGCCATACTGGTGCGGGGTGCCTGGTGATCCAATTCACTTTTGTGACGCCCTGGCCTATCAGGTCGTCACAAGGGTGCCGTGCAATCTGCCCTTCTGTATGGTACCCGCTCCTCCTTGGTTACGGGTCCTGTCAATTTGGTGTTGCTGCCAACAGGTGTACACAAATCCTGAGAAACACTCTGCGCAACACCCACCAACCACTCATTAGGCATCCTGAGAAGAATAGGGCCATCCAGATGGGGGGATGGAAGAGGGAGGGCAGAGATGTCAGTAGTTGAGTAGAGTTGAGCAGTGAGACAGCAGTGACGGTGCAGGTCACACTGTGGAGCTGGGCTCCTGTACCCATCCCAGGTACCAGACGTTGGCCTGGCCAGAAGGAGCTGGAACCCCGGTTGCAGGAGGTAGTGACAGGGGGTACGGTGTTGCTACAGAGAGCAGGCCGGCTGCCTTGTGCTACAACCGGGCAGGGGCCAGGGCACGATGGGGTACGCGGACCCTAGGCTGGGAAGTAGCTTCATGCAGCCCAGTAATTCACCCGACGGGAACGGAATCTTCAGGAACCGTTCCCCACCCACTCCAGAATCGGGGTACTAGAGCAACGAGGGGGATAGGACTTCCCAAAATCGTCCAGAAAATCCCAAGCGTGAACCCTGAGAGCAGGCTCACCTTGCTAGCCAGACAGGTGAGCAGGACCCGAGTAGTCTTAGGCGAAAGGGATCCACCAAGTTACACACAGGGCCAAAGGACAAGGCTTCAGACCAACCAGCAACACCAAACGGGCCCAGCGTGCTCGTCTAAAGGCCCTGTCACACACCCAGATAAATCTTTGGCAGATCTGTGGTTGCAGTGAAATAATGGACATATTGTTCCATTTGTACACAGCCACAAACCTGGCACTGATTGACCACAATTTCACTGCAACCACAGATCTGCCACAGATCTGCCACAGATCTGCCACAGATCTGCCACAGATCTGCCACAGATCTGCCACAGATCTGCCACAGATTTATCTCTGTGTGTGAAAGGGCCTTAAGAGAAGCAGAGCATTTCAAGAGTTTGGTTTACCTGGTGTCAGTGTCAGTGACTTTGGACTGTGTGAGTACCCGATATCCCTTCACCTCCGACGGGTTCCCCACTCCATCCCACCACCGGACCCGGGACACCAAACTCCCTATCCACGAAGGGGTTAAAACATTCTGCTGCTTCAACATCCTCACCGGGCTCCCCAACAGCAGCGGTGGTCTCTCCCGTTACCACGCACCGTGGGTGGCGTCACGAACATTATCCCATTCACCACCCCAAAACACCAAGTCCCCCCCCCCCTTTTAATTTCCGAGGTAGTCGCGCGACCCCCGCCTCGGATCCGGAGGCCCCTCGAGCCACTGCGGATCCGGGTCCGAGCAGCCCGTTGGCTGTCGTGGGGCGGCACACTTGCAGCGGCAATCAGAGCTCCTAGGGCAGCAGCGGTCAATGGCAATGCTCCACAACCGTAACCAGCGTCTTGGATCCCCTGGTTAATTCGGCTACAAATTGAGCTAAATCACGAGCCCAGGCAGGAGAAGCCATATTCATCGCCGATTAGATAGGGGTACCTTGGGCAGCTGCCAGCTGAGAAGCAGGAGGGGTACAGATGGTGCAATAGGCCGCAGACTGACTGGTGGAAAACTTTGTATTAAAAGTTATATACACATAGAAAGAAACACATGAAGATTGAGCTAAAAGGTGAGCATGGTCTTCTCTAGACTCAGACATTGGAAGAGATAGGAAAAAAGGCAGGAAGAAAGCCACTAAACTCACTAAACAGTGACAAAAAACTATTAGAGTGCCTAAAATTAGCTTTCAGTTGCCAATAGCCTACCCCATCCATGTTCCAGGAATCTGTTCCCCCCCGTGCCCCACACCATTTAAAAAGTGGCGTTCGGTAAGGAGGAAGAGGAGGAGCCAAGACATCGCTGCTGATTGGGTTAAAGAACAGAAACGTTCATAGGCCAAATGAAACAAGGCCACCAATTGACTGGGACATCTAAATGACCACATGTGACCACCACCCAACCACTCCAGTTCAAAACAATGACATACAAAGTCATGCACAACCTGTCTCCCCCCTACATCTGTGACCTAGTCTCCCGGTACCTACCTGCACGCAACCTCAGATCCTCACAAGATCTCCTTCTCTGCTCCTCTCTTATCTCCTCTTCCCACAATTGCGTACAAGATATCTCCTGTGCAGCCCCCATACTCTGGAATGCTCTACCTCAGCACATCAGACTCTCCACTATCGTGGAAAGCTTCAAGAGGAACCTCAAGACCCACCTCTTCCACCAAGCCTACAACCTACAATAGCCCTCAGTCCAGTAGACCACTGCGCAACCAGCTCTGTCCTCACCTATTGTACCATCACCCATTCCCTGTAGACTGTGAGCCCTCGCGGGCAGGGTCCTCTCTCCTCCTATACCAGTCTGTTTTGTACTGTTAATGATTGTTGTACGTATACCCTCTTTCACTTGTAAAGCGCCATGGAATAAATGGCGCTATAATAATAAATAATAATAATGTGCTGCAGACTGCCTAACAGCAACAGCGTCTGGCCAGCTGCACCTAGATACACAGTGAGAGAGGCCCACAGGAAACCCGCAAGCCACATGATGCGGCCCTGCTCCATCCCACTGAGCAGGTCACCGCAAGCAGGGCAGCTATCAGCAGCACCACTCTTCTGCACACATACCGTCCCACAACACCTGTAACTATCACCCCAAGGAAAGGAATCGAGGAGGGAAAGAGAACGCCTGATAGGCTCATACTTACCTGTCCAGAAGACCAAGAACTCCCTATCATCTGCTTCACGCACATACGCGCTATGTGCGGCGGCGGGAAGAGTTAATTGGCTTACGGACCTCTGCCCCAGTACCCTACTACCGACAGTGTAAAGGTACAAATGGTTCTGTCACACTGACAGGAGAGGATATGGACTGAGCAATTACAGCCTGTTCTCTCCATCACTAAATGGGTGAAACAGGGTGCACAACTACACCGTTACCCATGAGATAGTCATGTGAAAAACACAAAACAAAAGAAAGGTTAGCGCCTAACGTATAAAAGGTCTGGGACAGACCTTGCCTCTGACTGACTGCTACAAACTTAGTAGGCCTGATTCAGGCTGGTGAGGTAGTCTGCCGGGGAGGAACCGATTTTATTGAGATGCAATAATAGTGTCAGCCTCCAGGTGGCAGCAGACAATCCCATGGTTTCTGAATCCCCGAATGAGATGAATATAGGAGGTGGTCGATTTGCCACCCACTCCGACTGAGTGTTGTGCTGTATAATAATAACAACAATATAATATTTATTCATTTATATAGCACTATTAATTCCACAGCGCTTTACATACATCAGCAACACTGTCCCCATCGGGGCTCACAATCTAAATTCCCTATCTGTATGTTTTTGGAGTATAAGACGAAACCCACGCAAACACAGGGAGAACATATAAACTCCTTGCAGATGTTGTCCTTGGTGGAATTTGAACCCAGGACCCCAGTGCTGCAAGACTGCAGTGCTAACCACTGAGCCACCATGCTGCCCTATTATTGTATTTCATACTGTGTTTTATATATGTGCTGACCGGCGCTATAGTGGTATGATTAGGGCTGAGCGGAACAGTCCGGATCCGCGCGGTTTCAGTGCTATATCTGTGCCGGACCCGGGCGCGGGATTCCGGGTGCATGATCTGGATTCGGCAATTAATAAAAATTTAAAAAAAAACAGAAATAAATGAGAGTTTCATACTTACCGAGACTTGGTGTCATGGCGGCACACTGCTTCCAGGTCGCGCATTCACTTCCTGTACTGTGTGCATGCAATCACACAGCTTTCCGTGTTTTCCCCGCCCACCGGCCGTCCTCTCATCTGTGATTGGTTCCTGGCTGACGCACCCCCAGCCTGTGACAGCTCTGTCGTGCAGTCATCGCTTATCGCATTTAATGCACTATACCGGGCGGCTGCGGGCTGAAATACCAGCCCCCAGCCAACGTTATCTTGGCTGGGGATGAAAATTAGGGGGAACCGCACGTCTTTTTTTTTTAATTATTTATTTCAATTAAAAAAAAGAGCCGCATGCGGTTTCACTGGAGTCACACATGCGAGGACCTTGCTCAAGTCTGCCATGGCATCACCCGCCAAGTCTCGCACGTGTGACTGGATACACAGCACAGATACAGCCCGAGAGCTGGGGCTGCAGCCGCGAGCTATATCTGTGCTGCCGATTGTTTATTTTTTACCACCATGCTGACCGGAAGACACTTGCCCGCCCCCTTTTCCCCGCCCACCGGCCATCCTGGCACCTGTGATTAGTTGCAGTCAGCTGACACGCTGCCACTCAGGGTGGGGGCGTGTCTAGCTGCAACCAATTACAAGCGCCGGTGGGGGGGGGAAACAATTAATTCTGAATTGTCGGCTCCGGAAGGGAATAGCGTGACTCAGAAGGAGTGTGCCGCCATGACAGCGCCTCGGTGAGTATGCTGAGCTCGCTCCTACCTTCCTATCCCCTCCACAAACGTTTTTAACCATTGACTTATATGGGCACCGGATTCCAGAGCGGATTGGACTCTTTAAAATCTGGCAGTGATCCGCCGGTACCGGGTTTTTGGGCGTTCGATCAGCTCTAGGTATATGTTTCCCCGACATAGCAGAACAGACTGCGTGTAGTGGCCGGTGCCACCTAGTGCTGAGGCCTGGTAAGACAAATGTATGTTTATATGGTATTACTGCATAATGTGTATTTTATAGTAATGTAAAGTGTTACGGGGGCTGTCGGATAATAAGGGAATGGAAGGCTATCCGACAGTCAGGGTCCACAGTGCAGAGCTCTGCTGCAGAGTAGGGCAGAGGATAGGGGAAACCTGTACCACCAAAGCGGTACTGACACTGTTACGTCACAGTGTCACCAAGGCCAATAGCGGCGTATACTGTTTCAGTCACAGCGACTACCTCTTAGCATAACATAGGAGTGGAAATGCAAAAGAGTGAGGAATACAACATAAAAGTGCAAAGAAGTCTCACAATCTGTGAGCGTGAAAGCACCTGTCTCAGTTAACAGTCACAGAGACTAAGTGTAGTGTGTGCAATATGGCACCTACCTATGTCCGCTCCACTTGTGGTGCAAGGATACGGACAGCAGCAAGGCTGCTAGCTTGAAACTCCTGCCTATGACCGCTCCCCTAGTGTGCGAGGATACGGACTGCTGCAGGAGGCAGCGTAGTGGAGCATTACCCTAGAAGGCAAAGACCACCTGACCTACCTATGTCCGCTACCCTAAGGTGCGAGGACACGGACAACAGTACGGCTGAAACGTACAGGAGCGCTACTCTACCGATAGCGCTCACCTCAGAGTAGAACCACAAGGCCCAGTAAGACCATGTGCAGCAAGCACCTGCCTATGTCCGCTCCACTAAGGTGCGAGGATACGGACCACAGCATAAGCTGCAAGGCACAAGAGCATTACCCTACCGATAACGCTCACCTAGATGGACAATAGGTGCCGCAAGGGACATACACAGAGCGTCTACTCCTATGCAGGAACCAAGAGGACTGAGCGCTGAGCAGCGTGCGTCAGGGTCTTATATAGACTCTGTGCCTCATCCAAGATGGAGGACACCAGCCATTCCGCTGCGAGAATCGTCAGCAATGACGTCACGCTGGCCTATCACAGAGCAAAGCGTCATAAGCACATGACCAGCGGCCAATCGGCTTAGGATGTGTCAGAGACATGTGACTTCGTGTCAGCGATGATGTCACCCGCACATGTGCAGTGGCTCCAAGATAGGACTTAGTCTCCAGCGCTCGCACATGCTCAGTAGCATGGAATCAGAACATAGTCTCCAGCGCCACACAGACCTGGGACCAAGATATAGCATAGCCAGACCACAGCAACGGATAAGAAGACACGCAGATCCCCAGAAACGGGAACCGTAACAGTAAAGTATGAGCTGTTATGTGTTATTAATGTGTTAGCTATGTGTGATAGTGTATGTAACAGTGCAGCTGGCTTCCCTAGGTTACAGAGGGAGCTTAGACCACAGGACGGAGGAGTGTCAGATGGGCAAAGGGTTGGTTCTAGAGACAGGTCTCTAGGAAGGGAGTTCTGCAGAACAGTTGCTGTTGTGAGGATGTGCTCTGTACTACTGTAAAGGGGGGCAAGGCTCGGCCGCCCCTAACCTGCAATCCACTGTTTGTAAAGTGGTGTCATGTTTGGTATGTTTTAGCATAAAAAGTATAGTGAGAGGATTAGACTAATATCTGTGCAAAGTGGCCACCTAGTGGCCGAGTTTTGAATAGCTGTTCCCTTGTTCCTAGTGGGTACTGACAGAGTTAAAGGTTTAGTTGACACCTTTTTAGGGGTGGAGTTTGAGTGAGGAAAAGATAGGCAGCAGCCATGTTTTAGTCAGTGGTGGAGGAGAGAAATACAGGAGAGCTGCATCTGTAGAAGGTGTGGTGAGTTAGCGGTCCTTAGTGAAGTTGGCTGGACCCTCTGGGTCAACCCCGGGCCCTGAATACGAAGGAAAGAAGCTGACAAAGCTGCCCGTCATCCACGTGTCACCAGTTCAGGACTTTAAGGAGCCCGTCCCTGGGGAAAGCAGCTGTCACTCTCTGGTGTTCCAGGCAGATACCCCACCAAGGAAGAGTCCGGCAAGGTTGAGCCTAGAATGTACGGGCTCCTTCCAAGTTAGTGGGCGTGAACAGCTTGGTTGGTAGGTGTGGCGATGTTTCCTCCTGTCCACTATAATCTTGCAAGGGGGCTTCACCCACCCATCTGGAGATCTTAGGCTGCTTTCACACATCCAGCTTGAGCTCTGCGGCTCAATCCGGCTATGCAAGATATGCAACGGATGCGGTGAAAACACCGCATCCTTTGCATAAGTTTTTCCCATGCGGCCTGTCCGGTTTTTGCCGCATGCGGCATGCTACTGAGCATGCGCAGTGGCAAAAACCGCATGCGGCGGCCGGATGCGGTTTTTGCCGCATCGCGCCGCATCCGGCCGCCATAGGCATGCATTGAAAACTGCGCCGCATCGGTCGGATGCGGCGCGATGCGGTTTTTTTTGCCGCACGAAAAAACGTGCCAGGCAACGTTCCATCTGGCCGCCGCATCGGCTAAATCTGCCGCATGCGGCAAAAACCGGATGGAACGCAAGGCCATGCGGCACAGTGCGGCACTAATTAAAGTCTATGCAGGAAAATCGCAACCGGCAGAATAAAAAACCGGTTGCGATTTTCCTGCAAAGTGCCGGATTGTGCCGCATTGCAGAAACCGGAGGTGTGAAAGCAGCCTTACCCCCAGACCCTAGCTTCAATTGTAAACAACTCTATGCCCACATGGACATAGAAAACGAATGTTTATTGCTTCTGGAAAATATTGGGCTGCAGTTTGAACAAGCTCCTATCATGTGACACATTATGTCATACCTAGAAGGAGCCCATACATTCTAGCATCTACTATCAAAAAAGTTCCCATACCACAAAGTGAATGAGCTCCATCCCACAGCTGTCTCAATAGTTTCTCAGAAGCTAAATAATAATAATTTTATTTAATTAATTTTATTCATTTATATAGCGCTAACATATTCCGCAGCGCTTTACATACATTGGCAACACTGTCCCCATTGGGGCTCACAATCTAGAGTCCCTAGCAGTATGTCTTTGGAGTGTGGGAGGAAACCGGAGAACCTGCACGCAAACACGGGGATTGAACATACAAACTCCTTGCAGATGGTGTTTGGTGGGATTTGAACCCAGGACCCCAGCGCTGCAAGACTGCAGTGCTAACCACTGAGCCACCACAAGACTGCAGTGCTAACCACTGAGCCACCACAAGACTGCAGTGCTAACCACTGAGCCACCACAAGACTGCAGTGCTAACCACTGTGCCGCCCGGTTTATAAATCCCTGTTTATGAAAAGGGACAGTACTGCGAGGACTATTTGACTTTATTGTGCGGTTTCATGAAGTTAGCTGGGAGAATGGGACTACCGGAACCAGGGAAGCAGTGTGCGTTTAGAGTGTTATTAAAGGAAGGTTTTGCTGCCCTTGTAACATTGAAAAAAGTGCCCTTTATGTACCTGCTCTGCAAGTGTTACGTGAAATGACAAGTAAAGAACTGTTTTTTTGTTGATCTGGAATCTGTGTCTGAATGGTGCTTGAAAGAATGGGAAAAATGACAGACCATAGGAGCCAATTCAGATGGTGTACGCAGACACAGCACTCATATAGTGCTGTTTAGCCCGCCTGACCTAGGTTTCTGGCGACATTTATAGGTTGCAGTTCACACACTGTGCATCTCATTCATCTATATGACGGGCTCCCAATACAAGCCTTATTAGTGTGCATGTCCTATGCCAGTCATGGCGAACCTTTCACAGGCCGAGTGCCCAAACTGTAGCCCTAAACCCATTTTTTTTCCGAAGTGCCAACCAATCCTATTATGTAAATAATTGATTTTAACCTCACCTCTGCAGTTTTCTCTTCATCACGCTCATGCATGCTTACCACACATTGAAGCTGAGCCTCTCCCACTACCCTTTCCAGACACAGCAGTTGAATTGATCTCTCTGGAAAAAATTGCAGCCTATTAGACAGAGATTTTAGCATGAAATGCAATCAGATGTCACCCTGTAATCCACATCTACATTTCAAAGTCCAGGTAAATGTCCCCCTTCCTAGCATGTTCCCCCATCCTGGTAAATGTCCCCCTTCCTGGTAAATGTTCCCCCATCCTGGTAAATATACCCATCTCGACAAGTTTCCCCATCCCAATATGTTCCCCCATCCTGGTAAATGTTCCCCCCTTCCTGGTAAATGTACCCTATCTTGGAATGTTTTCCCCCATCCTGGCATGCATGTTTTCCCCCATCCTGGCATGCATGTTTTCCTCCATCCTGGTGTGGCGCCCTGGACAAGCCAGGTTGTTACAGGTACTGCAACAACACACCCCACACCCCGGCTAAGCACACCAAAGTCAAACAAAAATCCTTGTTGCCTCCCTCCAGGGGCTGATGTCCACACCAGGGGGTGGAGCCAGGCGGTTGGCCCCACCCACCGAGGAGTTCACAGTCCTGGAGGCGGGAAAAGGAAGTTAGATCAGTTAGGGAGTTGAAGAGTGAAGTGGTAGTAGAGGAGACTGACTGTGTCCGGGTGCGTGGCCCGGGCACATACAGCAAGGCTGGCAGACGGTGGTGACCGTCTGCAAGAGGTGCTGATTGACGTGAACCGTAAGGACCGGGGACGGGCGGTGGCCCGCCGGTACCGGATCGGGGAGCGAAGAGAAGCCAGCACCATTCGGCAGAGCCTACGGACCCCGACCAGGCTTGGAGTCGCCGTAAAACCAGTCAAATCCGTTAGCGAAGGGAACCTCCGGGGTTTCCCAGCAGTCAAGACCCAATTGAAGGCAACAGCTCAAACCGTGAAGGAAAATACAGTCACCGCCAAGGCTACAGTTACATCAAAAGGGGCTCCCTCAGCCTCCATCCAAGCTGGGGAGCGGGTTACCGGTGGGAAGCCACCAGAACCGAGAACACAACACAGGTGCAGGGAAAGGCAGTCACAGCCAACCTACCGGGAGAAGAACCACCGCGGCCGTCTGTGGGACCCGTCCATCCAGCCGTTTGTTTTACCGGAGACTTTGTATTCATCATTGGCTGAGTGAGTACCACTGTGCCGTGCGGCACCGCGCTGCCCCCGCGACCCTGCACCTCACCAGGTCCCGTAACCCACCTGCCATCCTCCCCTCACCGGGCCCCGGGACAACCAACCCCCTACCCAACCGTGGGTGGCGTCACGGACAATAAATCCCCACAACCATTCCCCTTTTCACTCACGGGCGAGGAGCGCCGCTCGAGTCCCCGGGATCCGGCCCACCCCTCGAGCCACCACCGAGCAGCCAGCGAAGCAGCTGCAGCAGTGCCGGACCCGAGCATGGTGAGCGCAGCGTCCCCTCTTCCGCCCGCGACACTGGCATGCATGTTTTCCTCCATCCTGACATGCATGTTTTCCTCCATCCTGACATGCATGTTTTCCTCCATCCTGACATGCATGTTTTCCTCCATCCTGACATGCATGTTTTCCTCCATCCTGACATGCATGTTTTCCTCCATCCTGACATGCATGTTTCCTCCATCCTGGGAATGCATGTGTGCCGCCCCCGCGTCAGCAGCCAGGCTGCTCAGATCTGGATCCGCGGTGGCTCGAGGGGTTTCCGGACCCAGGGGTCGTGTGGCCACTCGAATAAAAGGGGGGTTATGTACAGGGGATGGTATGGACAGTTTGTGACGCCACCCGTGGTGTGTGGTAAGGGTAAAGTACCACCGCTGATGCAGAAGGGCAGATTGCACAATACCCTGTGACGACCTGATAGGCCAGGGCGTCACACATGTTTCCTTCTGATGGACCCGTGGCTTCCACTGATGGACCCGTGGAAGCCTAATTGACAGGTGAAACGGCCGTCGTCCTCGTGTAGGAGCCAGCTCACTGGCCGCGTCCAGCCTTTTACCCTGCACTTACGATTAAATGAGTTGTCCTACACAGCGGATGGAATGTGGTCTTTTTCTTCTCATCTTGTTCTTAGCAACACCAAAGGTCAGGGACCCGTAACCAAGGAGCAGGTGGATATCATGCAGAAGGGAAGATTGCACAATACCCTTTGACGACCTGATAGGCCAGGGCGTCACACATTTCCCCCATCCTTGCATGTCTGTTTCCCCCCATCCTTGCATGTCTGTTTTCCCTCATCCTTGCATGTCTGTTTTCCCCCATCCTTGCATGTCTGTTTTCCCTCATCCTGGCATGTCTGTTTTCCCTCATCCTGGCATGTCTGTTTTCCCCCATCCTGGCATGTCTGTTTTCCCCCATCCTGGCATGTCTGTTTTCCCCCATCCTTGCATGTCTGTTTCCCCCCATCCTTGCATGTCTGTTTTCCCTCATCCTTGCATGTCTGTTTTCCCTCATCCTTGCATGTCTGTTTTCCCCCATCCTGACATGTCTGTTTTCCCTCATCCTGGCATGTCTGTTTTCCCTCATCCTGGCATGTCTGTTTTCCCCCATCCTGGCATGTCTGTTTTCCCCCATCCTGACATGTCTGTTTTCCCTCATCCTGGCATGTCTGTTTTCCCCCATCCTGGCATGTCTGTTTTCCCCCATCCTGACATGTCTGTTTTCCCTCATCCTGACATGTCTGTTTTCCCTCATCCTGGCATGTCTGTTTTCCCTCATCCTGGCATGTCTGTTTTCCCTCATCCTGGCATGTCTGTTTTCCCTCATCCTGGCATGTCTGTTTTCCCTCATCCTGGCATGTCTGTTTTCCCTCATCCTTGCATGTCTGTTTTCCCCCATCCTGGCATGTCTGTTTTCCCCCATCCTGGCATGTCTGTTTTCCCCCATCCTGGCATGTCTGTTTTCCCTCATCCTGGCATGTCTGTTTTCCCTCATCCTGGCATGTCTGTTTTCCCTCATCCTGGCATGTCTGTTTTCCCTCATCCTGGCATGTCTGTTTTCCCTCATCCTGGCATGTCTGTTTTCCCTCATCCTGGCATGTCTGTTTTCCCTCATCCTGGCATGTCTGTTTTCCCTCATCCTGGCATGTCTGTTTTCCCCCATCCTGGCATGTCTGTTTTCCCCCATCCTGACATGTCTGTTTTCCCCCATCCTGGCATGTCTGTTTTCCCCCATCCTGGCATGTCTGTTTTCCCTCATCCTGGCATGTCTGTTTTCCCTCATCCTGGCATGTCTGTTTTCCCTCATCCTGGCATGTCTGTTTTCCCTCATCCTGGCATGTCTGTTTTCCCCCATCCTGGCATGTCTGTTTTCCCCCATCCTGACATGTCTGTTTTCCCTCATCCTGGCATGTCTGTTTTCCCTCATCCTGGCATGTCT